>NC_056444.1:30079321-30679321 GCF_018296145.1 Oncorhynchus tshawytscha
ACATACAGCCGACAAGAACTACTGAATATAAGATCAGCGTCAACTCACCATCAGTACGACCAAGAATATGTTTTTCGCGATGCGGATCCTGAGTTCTGCCTTACAACCAGTGTAACCGAGTGGATCACATGCAGCGACCAAAAAAAAAAACGACTCAGAAAAAGAGGGAAACGAAGCGGTCTTCTGGTCAGACTCCGGAGACGGGCACATCGTGCACCACTCCCCAGCATTCTTCTTGCCAATGTCCAGTCTCTTGACAACAAGGTTGATGAAATCCGAGCAAGGGTAGCATTCCAGAGGGACATCAGAGACTGTAACGTTCTCTGCTTCACGGAAACATGGCTCACTGGAGAGACGCAATCCGAAGCGGTGCAGCCAGCGGGTTTCTCCACGCATCGCGCCGACAGAAACAAACATCTCTCTGGTAAGAAGACGGGCGGGGGCGTATGCCTTATGGCCAACGTGACATGGTGTGATGAAGGAAACATACAGGAACTCAAATCCTTCTGTTCACCTGATTTAGAATTCCTCACAATCAAATGTAGACCGCATTATCTACCAAGAGAATTCTCTTCGATTATAATCACAGCCGTATATATCCCCCAAGCAGACACATCGATGGCTCTGAACGAACTTTATTTAACTCTCTGCAAACTGGAAACGATTTATCCGGAGGCTGCATTCATTGTAGCTGGGGATTTTAACAAGGCTAATCTGAAAACAAGACTCCCTAAATTTTATCAGCATATTGATTGCGCAACCAGGGGTGGAAAGACCCTGGATCATTGTTACTCTAACTTCCGCGACGCATATAAGGCCCTGCCCCGCCCCCTTTCGGAAAAGCTGACCACGACTCCATTTTGTTGATCCCTGCCTACAGACAGAAACTAAAACAAGAAGCTCCCACGCTGAGGTCTGTCCAACGCTGGTCCGACCAAGCTGACTCCACACTCCAAGACTGCTTCCATCACGTGGACTGGGAGATGTTTCGTATTGCGTCAGACAACAACATTGACGAATACGCTGATACGGTGTGCGAGTTCATTAGAACGTGCGTTGAAGATGTCGTTCCCATAGCAACGATTAAAACATTCCCTAACCAGAAACCGTGGATTGATGGCAGCATTCGTGTGAAACTGAAGGCACGAACCACTGCTTTTAATCAGGGCAAGGTGTCTGGTAACATGACTGAATACAAACAGTGCAGCTATTCCCTCCGCAAGGCTATCAAACAAGCTAAGCGCCAGTACAGAGACAAAGTAGAATCTCAATTCAACGGCTCAGACACAAGAGGTATGTGGCAGGGTCTACAGTCAATCACGGACTACAGGAAGAAACCCAGCCCAGTCACGGACCAGGATGTCTTGCTCCCAGGCAGACTAAATAACTTTTTGCCCGCTTTGAGGACAATACAGTGCCACTGACACGGCCTGCAACGGAATCATGCGGTCTCTCCTTCACTGCAGCCGAAGTGAGTAAGACATTTAAACGTGTTAACCCTCGCAAGGCTGCAGGCCCAGACGGCATCCCCAGCCGCGCCCTCAGAGCATGCGCAGACCAGCTGGCCGGTGTGTTTACGGACATATTCAACCAATCCCTATACCAGTCTGCTGTTCCCACATGCTTCAAGAGGGCCACCATTGTTCCTGTTCCCAAGAAAGCTAAGGTAACTGAGCTAAACGACTACCGCCCGTAGCACTCACATCCGTCATCATGAAGTGCTTTGAGAGACTAGTCAAGGACCATATCACCTCCACCCTACCTGACACCCTTGACCCACTCCAATTTGCTTACCGCCCAAATAGGTCCACAGACGATGCAATCTCAACCACACTGCACACTGCCCTAACCCATCTGGACAAGAGGAATACCTATGTGAGAATGCTGTTCATCGACTACAGCTCGGCATTCAACACCATAGTACCCTCCAAGCTCGTCATCAAGCTCGAGACCCTGGGTCTCGACCCCGCCCCTGTGCAACTGGGTACTGGACTTCCTGACGGGCCGCCCCCAGGTGGTGAGGGTAGGCAACAACATCTCCTCCCCGCTGATCCTCAACACTGGGGCCCCACAAGGGTGCGTTCTGAGCCCCCTCCTGTACTCCCTGTTCACCCACGACTGCGTGGCCATGCACGCCTCCAACTCAATCATCAAGTTTGCGGACGACACAACAGTGGTAGGCTTGATTACCAACAACGACGAGACGGCCTACAGGGGGAGGAGGTGAGGGCCCTCGGAGTGTGGTGTCAGGAAAATAACCTCACACTCAACGTCAACAAAACTAAGGAGATGATTGTGGACTTCAGGAAACAGCAGAGGGAACACCCCCATCCACATCGATGGAACAGTAGTGGAGAGGGTAGCAAGTTTTAAGTTCCTCGGCATACACATCACAGACAAACTGAATTGGTCCACTCACACAGACAGCATCGTGAGGAAGGCGCAGCAGCGCCTCTTCAACCTCAGGAGGCTGAAGAAATTCGGCTTGTCACCAAAAGCACTCACAAACTTCTACAGATGCACAATCGAGAGCATCCTGGCGGGCTGTATCACCGCCTGGTATGGCAACTGCACCGCCCTCAACCGTAAGGCTCTCCAGAGGGTAGTGAGGTCTGCACAACGCATCACCGGGGCAAACTACCTGCCCTCCAGGACACCTACACCACCCGATGCTACAGGAAGGCCATAAAGATCATCAAGGACATCAACCACCCGAGCCACTGCCTGTTCACCCCGCTGTCATCCAGAAGGCGAGGTCAGTACAGGTGCATCAAAGCTGGGACCGAGAGACTGAAAAACAGCTTCTATCTCAAGGCCATCAGACTGTTAAACAGCCACCACTAACATTGAGTGGCTACTGCCAACACACTGTCAATGACACTGACTCTACTCCAGCCACTTTAATCATGGGAATTGATGGGAAATTATGTAAATATATCACTAGCCACTTTAAACAATGCTACCTTATATAATGTTACTTACCCTACATTGTTCATCTCATATGCATACGTTGATACTGTACTCTATATCATCGACTGCATCCTTATGTAATACATGTATCACTAGCCACTTTAACTATGCCACTTGGTTTACATACTTATCTCATATGTATATACTGTACTCGATATCATCTACTGTATCTTGCCTATGCTGCTCTGTACCATCACTCATTCATATATCCTTATGTACATATTCTTTATCCCCTTACACTGTGTATAAGACAGTAGTTTTTTTTTGGAATTTAGTTAGATTACTTGCTCGTTATTACTGCATTGTCGGAACTAGAAGCACAAGCATTTCGCTACACTCGCATTAACATCTGCTAACCATGTGTATGTGACAAATAAAATTTGATTTGATTTGATTTGATTTTTTAGGTATCCCTTTTATAAAGTTATCCCTTTTATAGAGGTATCCCTTTTATAGAGGTATCCCGTTATAGAGGTATCCCTGTTATAGAGGTATCCCTTTTATAAAGGTATCCCTGTTATAGAGGTATCACTGTTATAGAGGTATCCCTTTTATAGAAGTATCCCCGTTATAGAGGTATCCCTGTATAGAGGTATCCCTTTTATAGAGGTATCCCCGTTATAGAGGTATCACTGTTATAGAGGTATCCCTGTAATAGAGGTAGTTTCCCTGTTATAGAGGTATCCCTGTTATAGAGGTATCCCTTTATAGAGGAATCCCTTTATAGAGGTATAGGCTCATTTGCAAGGAGAGACCCAAAGGAGAGAGGCCAAACCCAGTCGTCCTAATCTCTAGTCGTCCAGACAGGGCCAGATAAGGAAACATGGGGTGCATCCCAAATGACACTACTCCCTATATAGTGAACTACTAAAAGTAAAGTAGTACACTATATAGGGAATAGAGTGCCATTTGGGACTCATTTGTGGAGAGAGTGCCAACACTCTGCTTTCTCTCTGAGGGCTGCATGGCTTCCTTCATGCCTTTAATCCTCCCAGTTTACAAAACAGCCACTTTATAGGGGCATTGTGGATGGTTGTTTTCCTCCATTTAGTCCCCCTGCACATCACATTGCCACTCAGTCCAGCTAGTTTAACGCTGTCTCCTCGCCAAAGCCACTCCAAGGGGAAGGATTAGGCAGAGACACACGCTGGCTGGTCACAGTGGAAAGAAACGCCACTCAAGACTGTATTAGTTACCATTGAGCTAAAGACTAAGCATTAGCTAGGGAGCTAACAGAATTCTTCAGGTCTTAGTCAAACCACCTCTGTTACACTTATTTATGGGATACTTCTTACATGTGTCATATGGTAAAACCAACCACACTTCCAACATTAGAACTTTTACACTAACGAGCAGTCATTCTTACTGCAACATTCTAACAGGGTTAGAGGTCACCATTTTGTTGTTTCAAATAACACAATAGCATGTTCATTCATTTATCTTACTGCTGGCTATATATATAAAAAATTTAAAAACGACACCAAAATTCAAGTGTTCAATTTTATTTGTGGAATGCCTTTATCACAACTATCAAACAGAAGGCATATGTCTTGGAACACATTAACAGCTTCTTTTTATAATGTCAAAATCAAAATAACTACCCCAAACACAAAGATGCATGGTCAACAAGACACACGGTCAAATGATGAAAACATCAGTAGCCTAACCATCATTATAAGCGCAAAGTGTGCTTGATAAATAGTGAAAATCAGCACAAAAGCAATAATGGCATTATAATGAATATAAGTGTTGTAATGAATATATTGTCAGCTCGTGCTTGCATGGTGTGCGTTTTTACACAATGGCATCAGTTGGATTTAATTTAGCTGTTGTCCCTTGTCCCAACAGTCGACACAAATCCGTGCCACTTTCACTTGATTGAACACTTCCCACAAACAAGTCGCTTGTAGTTGACACGTGCGCCTTGGGTTGTGTTCTTAGTGCATCTGGCCACCTGTCTCCTCCCCTGGAGCTCTGGGCCATTTGACTCGCACAACAACTCGCGTGGAATCTTTGCTGCCGCTTTGGCCCTCATATGCATTCTACGCTTCCCTCGCTCATTAACTCCTTCTCCCCCTTTCTACCCCATCATACTTAACTTCATTTATTGCATCTGTTGTTATGTGTGAAATTTGTTTCTGGTATAGGCCTAGTTTATGTGAGAAGAAGCATAGCAGGCCCTACTGTAAGGGAGGAGGGGCAGCGGGGAAAACCATTCAAAAAATGACATGCTCTCCTAAAACTGGTTATTACGATTCTAACGACAGTCTGTTATATAGACTTATTTAGGATAAGTCAAGGAGTGTCTTCTAGCCTGGGGGTGCATGATTTTATAGAGTAATAAAATAAAATCAATCATGAGCAGTACAACTGACAAGACAATGTGGCATAAATGATGTAGCCAAGTCTTCTAGCCTGGTCCCATCCTGTATGTGATAGCCTGGTCCCATCCTGTATGTGATGTAGCCAAGTCTTCTAGCCTGGTCCCATCCTATATGTGATGTAGCCAAGTCTTCTAGCCTGGTCCCATCCTCCCATATGTGATGTAGCCAAGTCTTCTAGCCTGGTCCCATCCTGTATGTGATGTAGCCAAGTCTTCTAGCCTGGTCCCATCCTGTATGTGATGTAGCCAAGTCTTCTAGCCTGGTCCCATCCTGTATGTGATGTAGCCAAGTCTTCTAGCCTGGTCCCATCCTGTATGTGATGTAGCCAAGTCTTCTAGCCTGGTCCCATCCTGTATGTGATCTAGCCAAGTCTTCTAGCCTGGTCCCATCCTGTATGTGATCTAGCCAACTGTTCTATCGTTGTCATGCCATACATCTAGAGTCTAACAGTAGAAACAGGAACCTCCCACCGATTGACGTATGCCCTGGTCGTCAGGATGATCTGATTTCACAGACTGCAGAGAGGAGAGGGCCAAGCTAATGACCCGTCACTTATTGAAATGGAGCCGCTATAGGTTAACCACACAGGGCCGGGCTGTACTTTCATCTATTTTCACAGGGCTAACCAAAAAATTATTACCCACAGGGAGAAAAACCATTAAAATGATGACCTTTTACTATTGTGCTTGTTGGCACGGTGCCATAATAACTTGTGTTAACTTTGTTAGCGTGATCGAGATTGAGTGTTTGTGGTGTGCGTGTCTGTGTTTGTGGTGTGCGTCTCTGTGTGAGTGTGTGTTAGCGTGTGTGTGTGTGAGCGTGTGTGTGCGTGTGTGTGTGTTAGCGTGTTTGTGGTGTGCATGTCTGTGTGATGGTGTGTTAGCGTGTTTGTGGTGTGCGTGTGTGTGTGAGTGTGTGTTAGCGTGTTTGTGGTGTGTGTGTGTGAGAGAATGTAAAGGCCAGGTGGTCTGTCATTTTACAGAAGTCACGGACACATTGCCTATGAATGCATACATTTGAGATGGATCGTTCATAGTCAGACATAGAGGAGTTGCTGGGTGTTTCCAGTTTGAATGCACTTTTGTAATTGGAGGCTGTGAGGGCTAAACACTTATTAGTGGTAACAATAATATCTGAAAGTTAAACTAGTTTGTCTGGAGGTCATTTCTACAAAAAAGTTTAAAAGTAATTTGTACATATCTGACAGGAAGTCTATTGCTTATTTGTCCTGGACATTCCATTAGCCATATTTGAAAGGTATTTTCTTACTATTCAAAATGTCCGGTCAGACGTACAGCCAGTGTCTTTTGTGAATAATCCACTCTGAAATGTACTAATTAAGTCGGCCATTGAAAAGGAGGAAGTCACTGACTGGTACAGGGAGAAGTAAAGAAAAAAAATCCAATTCCCTCTATGAAAAGCGTAACAATGAAGTGTGATGGCCGGAGCCTTACAAAAGGAGGAGAGGACAAATCACAACAGCTGAAGCGCAAAGAAAAGCATTCTTTAACTTCCCTATTATGAGTGTACCTTAGAGATGTTGTGATCTAATTTTCTAGTGAGCCATGCTGCTTTTCCAATCTCTATCAATTCAGACGATGGCCCAGCTCGTCTATCCATTATCATTAAATACGTGTTTGATTTCCTCACAATGCGCTCGCTGCTCATACACCGCCAGCAGACAAAAAAATAGGGAACACATGCGCGTCGAGAAAATGACAACAATGTGGAGGGAACAATGTTGATATTGATAAAAAAAAGTGTGCAGGGCGATATCAGTCGTGATGTACAGTAGAAAGGCATCACCACTTCCAGTAGTCTAGTGTTAAAAAATATCATGAAAGGGAGGGGATGGGTAAGAGGGCAAGAAGAAGAGGGAGGGAGAAGGATGAGGAAGACAACAAAAGACAGAGAGGGAAAGCGAAAGGAAAGGGGAGGGGAGCGGGAGACGAAAAGGAAAAGAGAGCAAGAGAGGGAGCGAGAGAGAACGAGAGATAGAGGAGCGCAGGAGTGAAAGAGAGTGAGAGTGAGAGTGAGAGAGGAGAGGACGAAGAGAACGGAGGGCGAACATGCACCTTAGAAGCTTAGTCCATCCTGCCAATTTGTGTCTGAGGAGACAGAAACACCCAGCTTGGTGATGCAAGAGGGTTGCCTTGGGACGGGTTCAACACAGAACACATTGCACTATCACTTTCACAGATTAAGAGGGATACGATGCTGCTACTCGAAGATACTCCGCCCCTGAGAGACTTCCTGAGAGAGAGGAGAGAGGGAGGAAGGGAGTGAGAAACAGAGATGTAGAGAGAGAGAGAAAAAAATGGGAGAGACAGAAACAGAGAGAGGGAGAGAGTACAGGTAAAGAGCACACACCCGGTTGCAGACATCAGCTGTAATAACATAACAACCCTCCTCCTAATGCTGACATGGCTGGGGATCAAGAGCGGAGCTCATCACTAGAGATAACTGAAGAAAGCCGGGGCACTATGGGTAATGCTGCTGATTAATAGCATTCAGAGAGACATTAGGCAGACTTATTATCATCACTCCCTCTCTGCGCTACGCTGTGCCGTGATGCACCACTCACTACCCCGCTACGGTAATTATTGTGCTGTCGCTCCCAGCTATATTTTTTCGAAAATAATATTTTGAAAGAAAGACACTGTCTCTGGAACATCTTTATGAGATTGGGTTCAGTTCTTAGCATGACACATAAAGGAGGGTGGAGCTCCAACCAGACCAAATGTCAGCAGCCCTTCTCCGTCGATAGTGATTTAATAAGATACGAAAGCATGGAATGACGAGGTACCTCAATCGCTAAAAACAGATATATCTGTGTCTGTTTGGCCAAAAGATTTTGAGAGAAGAGAGAGAGGAGCCAACAGCAGGATTCAGACAGTGACTCAGTTTGAAGCTGAGGCCTACAGGTATGTCTGGAAATTGAATGCCAGCTTGGAGAGATCCAGAGCACCAGATAAGAGACATCTCACACAGACAGACTGACATACCAGAGCTTTGACAGTTCAAAGTCAAAACAGTTGAGAAGAAGAATATTTCAAGAATTGTTTTACATCTTTCTTCAAATACCGATACAGTCATCAGGTGTTTTTTGACACTATTTGGAGAGTGAAAATTAGCGTGCCTAAAGTCTCATTTATCTTCTCTCCTCTCCCATGCAACTATTCACTAGCTTGTTCCTGTAAAAGAGAATGATAATGTCCGGGTCTGCCTGTCTGTCAGTCTGTCTGTTATCTGGTTGTCTGCCTGACTGCCTCTCTGCCTTGTGCTAAAGGCGGCAGTTCTGCTTGGTGCTGTCGGGTTCTAGCTGCCCTGGCAGTGAGTGAGGTTCTGATCTGTCCCACTGGGAGTGTGTGCCAGGGGCCTGGTGGGAGTGTGTGTTCGGGGTCTGGGGCCCGGGGCTGGGAAAACCAGCTGACACTTGACAGAGAGAGGAGCCCCAGAGGCCTGGTGGTGAAGGTCAAAGGGGGCCCATGGGGAGAACGTCACCGACAGGCCCCAACGCATCGAGCTGAGCTGGGGAAGCTGCAGCTCAAAACAGGAAGTTGCCAGAGGCGGGCAAAGGGTGTGTGTGTGTGTAGGGGATAAGGGAGAGCAGAGTTAATAGAGGGTGACAATTGGGAGGTGCATCAGCTCCACCTTCTACAGGCCTGACAAGGGCATTTGACAACGCAACACAGACCAGCAACAATCCCCACCATCACCCCAGGTCAACACTGTGATGGCACGCGACAGTCGGGAACAGCAGGAAACCACTAACACACACAAGATGTAGAGCACATGGAACTACAGGACGTAGAGCTACAGCACATAGAACTACAGGACGTAGAGCAACAGCACAGAGAACTACAGGATGTAGATCTACAGCACATAGAACTAGAGGACGAAGAGCTACAGCACATAGAACTACAGCACATAGAACTACAGCACATAGAGCTACAGGACGTAGCGCTACAGCACATAGAACTACAGGATGTAGAGATACAACACATAGAAATACAGGACATAGGTCTAGAACTACACAGGACATACACTGAACAAAAATATAAACGCAACATGTAAAGGGTTGGTCCCATGCTTCATGAGCTGAAAGAAAAAAAAGATCTCAAATGTTTCATACTGACAAAAAGCTTATTTATCAAAAAATTGTTTACATCCCTGTTAGTGTGCATTTTATGCGTTGTAAAAATAATCCATCCACCTGACAGATGTAGCGTATCAAGAAGCTGATTAAACATCATGATGATTACACAGGTGCACCTTGTGCTGGGGACAATAAAAGGCCACTCTAAAATTAGCAGTTTTGTCACATCACAATGCCACAAATGTCTCAAGTTTTGAGGGAGTGTGCAATTGGCATTCTGACTGCAGGAATGTCCACCACAGCTGTTGCCAGAGAATTTAATGTTAATTTCTCTACCATAAACCGCCTCCAATGTTGTTTTAGAGAATTTGGCAGTACGTCCAACCGGAATCACAACCGCAGACCACGTTATGGCGTCGTGTGGGTGAGCGGTTTGCTGATGATAACATTGTAAACAGTGTGTCCCATGTTGGGGTTATGGTATGTGCAGGCATAAACTACGAACAACAAACACAATTGCATTATATCTATGGCAATTTGAATGCACAGGAATACCTGGACGAGATCCTGAGGTCCATTGTGAGGCCCCTTTTTTTAAGGTATCTGTGATGATGGATTCTGGGTTCTGACTCCTAAACTTGGAATAGTGTTAATTATCAGGTATCCTATTGAAATATTGAGTGCTATAGTCTAGGGTCTACACCAGAAGTTAATGGTTATCTGTAGGAGGAATGTCAATTAAGCTGGGAATGTATTGAGTAAAGGAAGGGCAATCACATGTGGCAGGCACTGATAAGGATGGAAGATGTGGTTTAGTGAGGAAGGGGTCCGAGGTCAGCTCAGGTCACATTAGGGGAGAAGGAACCATTTATGGCCCACAAAACGTAATTTTCTGCCTAGAAATAAATATGTAAATGTTCAGAGAGAAGGAGGACGTCACACAAATTGGGGTATATATACTACCACTGGTGGAACCATGTCTTTGTCTTATGCAGCTGTATCACCAATGGGTGAATAAACTTGGTTTAAGCTTTAGTAATCATCCGTGAGTTTTACTAGGTTCATTTAGAACCCACAGTGGCCAACATATGTATACAGTGTATCTATATTCCCAGTCATGTGAAATCCATAGATTAGGGCCAAATACATTTATTTAAATTGACTGAGTTCCTCATATGAAATGTAACTCAGTAAAATATTTGAAATTGTTGCATATTGCATATTGTTTATATTTTTATTCAGTATATAACTGCAGCACATAGAACTACAGGTCATAGAGCGACAGCAGCTGTAGGCTTCCCACATTGGGTTGATCCACATTTGCTATGAAATAGGAAATAATTGATTTAAAAAGGTTTTAATTTCGATTTAATTAAATGCATAAATTGCATAATTTTCAAGCCGTAAAGGTATTTAGGGAACATATTACATTGTATCAGAAAGACAAACAAGTTGTTACTATCATATATATTTTTACAATAGAAACTGTTAGTGTCTCATATGTCTTTTTAAAGTTAATTTTGAGGGGGTTATCACACAACAGAATACTTATACTGCAATGACAGTCTCAGTAACGGTTGCACAAACAGAACTGTGTGCAAACCATGCTCCCAAATATTCTAATGAGCCCCTGCCTCTAGCTGGGCATGGTGTAGGCTAGCCCGTTTTGGGCTGTTGTAAGCTAGCCCGTGTTGGGCTGTTATAGGCTAGCCCGTGTTGGGCTATTGTATGCTAGCCCATGTTGGGCTGTTGTAAGCTAGCCCATGCTGGGCTTGGTGTAGGCTAGCCCGTGTTGGGCTGTTGTAAGCTAGCCCATGTTGGGCTGTTGTAAGCTAGCCCATGCTGGGCTTGGTGTAGGCTAGCCCGTGTTGGGCAGTTGTAAGCTAGCCCGTGTTGGGCTGTTATAGGCTAGCCCGTGTTGGGCTGTTATAGGCTAGCCCGTGCTGGGCTTGGTGTAAGCTAACTCGTGTTGGGCTGTTGTAAGCTAGCCCATGTTGTGCTGTTGTAAGCTAGTCCATGTTGGGCTGTTGTAAGCTAGCCCGTGTTGGGCTGTTGTAAGCTAGCCCATGTTGGGCTGCTGTAAGCTAGCTTGTGTTGGGCTGTTGTAAACTAGCTCGTGTTGGGCTGTTGTAAACTAGCTCGTGTTGGGCTGTTGTAAGCTAGCCCGTGTTGGGCTGTTATAGGCTAGCCCGTGTTGGGCTGTTGTAAGCTAGCCCGTGCTGGGATTTTGTAAGCGATGTGGGATTGGTGTGGGCTAGACTGTTGGGCTGGTGTGGGTTTGGTGTGGGTTTGGTGTGGGCTAGCCCGTGTTGAGTGGATGTGGGCTTGGTGTGAGCTAGCCCACATGGGGCCAATGGGCTCATGTTTGCTGGGGAGCAACAGGTACAGCTAGCCCATGCTGGGCTTGGTGTAGGCTAGCCCGTGTTGTGCAGTTGTAAGCTAGCCCGTGTTGGGCTGTTATAGGCTAGCCCGTGTTGTGCAGTTGTAAGCTAGCCCGTGTTGGGCTGTTATAGGCTAGCCCGTGTTGGGCTGTTATAGGCTAGCCCGTGTTGGGCTGTTGTAAGCTAGCCCGTGCTGGGCTTGGTGTAAACTAACTCGTGTTGGGCTGTTGTAAGCTAGCCCATGTTGGGCTGTTGTAAGCTAGTCCATGTTGGGCTGTTGTAAGCTAGCCCATGTTGGGCTGCTGTAAGCTAGCGCGGGTTGGGCTGTTGTAAACTAGCTCGTGTTGGGCTGTTGTAAACTAGCCCGTGTTGGGCTGTTGTAAGCTAGCCCGTGTTGGGCTGTTGTAAACTAGCTCGTGTTGGGCTGTTGTAAGCTAGTCCATGTTGGGCTGTTGTAAGCTAGCCCATGTTGGGCTGCTGTAAGCTAGCTCGGGCTGTTGTAAGCTAGCCCGTGTTGGGCTGTTGTAAGCTAGCCCGTGTTGGGCTGTTGTAAGCTAGCCCGTGTTGGGCTGTTGTTATCTAGCCCGTGTTGGGCTGCTGTAAGCTAGCCCGTGTTGGGCTGTTATAGGCTAGCCCGTGTTGGGCTGTTGTAAGCTAGCCCATGTTGGGCCGTTATAGGCTAGCCCGTGTTGGGCTGTTGTAAGCTAGCCCGTGCTGGGATTTTGTAAGCTATGTGGGGTTGGTGTGGGCTAGACTGTGTTGGGCTGGTGTGGGTTTGGTGTGGGCTAGCCCGTGTTGAGTGGATGTGGGTTTGGTGTGGGCTAGCCCGTGTTGAGTGGATGTGGGCTTGGTGTGAGCTAGCCCACATGGGGCCAATGGGCTCATGTTTGCTGGGGAGCAACAGGTACAGCTAGCCCATGCTGGGCTTGGTGTAGGCTAGCCCGTGTTGGGCTGTTGTAAGCTAGCCCATGTTGGGCTGTTATAGGCTAGCCCGTGTTGGGCTGTTGTAAGCTAGCCCGTGCTGGGATTTTGTAAGCGATGTGGGATTGGTGTGGGCTAGACTGTGCTGGGTTGGTGTGGGTTTGGTGTGGGCTAGCCCGTGTTGAGTGGATGTGGGCTTGGTGTGGGCTAGCCCGTGTTGAGTGAATGTGGGCTTGGTGTGAGCTAGCCCACATGGGGCCAATGGGCTCATGTTTGCTGGGGAGCAACAGGTACAGGTAGAGGACATTTAGTTTAGTTAGGAGCAGGGAACTGTCCTCATCTCCCATCTCCTAACTAAATACATACATACCAAACCCTCTCCATCTACAATGGAATAAACTAAATGCATTACGCCACCACACTTACCTTGGAGCAACCACAAAAAACTCAGGGCGTGTTCATTTCTGACAGAAGCTATTCAATGTGATCCATCTGCAAAGGCAGGGCCATTCTCCTGTTCTGTTTATGTGGCAGAGAGAGAGAGGCTGAAAGCAGTGAGTTGTCAGGCTGACATTAGGAGCAGGTTTGGGGACAGAGGTGGCAGAGGGGGCACAGGTTCCTGTGTCGGCCTCCTTAATGTAGGGCTGAGGGTCGGGGGCTGAGGGCACAAATCAAATGGCACCCTATTCCCTATATAGTGCACTATCAAGACCCATAGGTATGTAAAGATTAGTGCACCATATAGGGAACATGGTTCCATTTGGGACGCATCTTGAGGGTTGAGATCTGAGGCACTAGGGCCTGACAGCTAGTAATTGTCCCAGAGGGAACTGGAAGTCAGCTATAATGCAAGATGACATCTTGAGACTTTTAGCAAGGCAGCTTAATGCTGGAGGGGCAGAGGAGTAGTTTGCTACATAGATTTATCTCTCTAAATAACCTTTAGGGTGTAAAGCCTGTGAAAATGTTCCTTGGTGAAAAAATATGAATTTTTAGAACAGAATCTACACAAATAGTGCTGATTGGGTGAGCAATTGATATGAAAATATCAGTGTTTACATATTTTAATATTTATCTGATTATTCAAGAGCTTAAATAAATCCTAAAGCAGGCAATTTATTTTTGTTACTGAGAAGTATTCATAGAGAAATATTAAAATATGTAAACTCTGTATTTGCAATGCCATACCGCAGCATGATGCTTAAGACAAATATCCATCCGTTTTCTATAATATCACAACCAACACTGTGTATTACATATGAATTGCTCACCCAATCAACACTATTTAATATAGGCTTAAAAAATTGTCACTTTAACTGGCAAAAACACATTTCTAATATGATGTGAATTATTTTCTCTCACAAAAGACGTTGTTTCTTTGAGGCACTAATTTGACAAACCAACCAGGGAGGAAACTTCAGCTGAGAGATGACACACACACACACACACACACACACAAACGCAGCATCTAAGGCTCATTCAAACAGAGTAGTCGTCGTAATCAAAGCCTGACATAACAAAACGTTTGAGGCTGACACATGAGAGGTTGACTTCGCCAGACACTTGAAAGTCAGCAGGTTGGTCTATAATTAACGGAGAATGACTCCAGCTAGCTAGGGGAACCTCCCAGACAGCCTCCGCAGGTCGACGGCACAAAACACACACGCACACACACACACACACACGCACACACACACACACAGAGGGTTAGGGGACTCCAAGTACTCCTCCTGCCTGACACAACCCACCACCTCAGGGGGGTAAGAATCAACACTGACAGGATGGGAGCTCCAAATCTGCAGCTACAGCACAGAAGCCCCTACACAATACACAACACACAAACACTGAAGCCCCCACACAACACAACACAACCAGACAAGCCCCTGTAACTGTCTGTGAACACACACACGAGCACATGTGTAAACAAGAGCAGACACCTACACACAGCCAGACTAAAGCCAGATCAAACTAACACATGCTGCAGACAAAAACACACCAAATCTTTAAGAGAGAGAGGAGACGTAGGAGCATATACATAGTATTCCATACGCCCACATTTATCAAACGCCAAGATATTCCCAGTCACACACACACGCTCCTTCTGTTCATCAAGCTGTGCCAGACCTTGCCAGACAGGTGCACGTTTATCGTGATCCTTGAACCAAAACACCTTTGTTCGCCTGTGAGGCTGACGCCGCGGCTGATACGGAGTCTCATTTAATTAGACCACACAGCGCCGGTTGACAGCAGAACACACACACACGCACACACGCACAACCCTTCAGGAGCCAGAGTCAGGGAGGGGAAGGTTAGCAGAGTCAATGTCAGTGCTGTGATGATGAGAAGGCAGCCGGGCGGACGATGACACCATGATTACACAGGACCACACTGACCTGAAAACCACTGAGTGGCTGAGGACAGAAGGGGCTAGCAAGCACACACACACACGTGCACACACACAAACAACACAGGAGGTTGGTCGCATCTTAATTGGGGAGGACGGGCTCGTGGTAATGGCTGGAGCAGTATAAGAGGTTTCCATGTGTTTGATGCCATTCCATTCGCTCCGTTACAGCCTTTTATTATGAGCCGTCATCCCCCCAGCAGCCTCCTGTGACACACACACTAAATAGGACAAATCACAAGCTAGTAAACACAGAGGACAGATGGGCCAAAGCAGCACACCTGTTTAAGAGCACAACACAACCCGTTGGCAGTTGAAGGACTGTGGTGTCTCAGTCTAGCACTGATCAGACGAGTATCAACCGCATAACTCAAACATAGTTGATATTGGCATTGCCATAATTCCTATTTTCATCATTTGCAATAATAAATGATAGGAGAGTTATGTTGCAAATCCAACCATTGATAATGCTCAGTAGCGCATTATTACGCACATTACATATGTGTATAGGTCAGGAGACTATACTCACTGATACCTGCAAGATAACAATTCCACTTAATGCTAACACATGAGTTCAACGCAAAGTGTCATTACTGATGTTCCGATGTAAAGTACATTGCATTCACATCAGCAACACAGCGATATGAAATTAGGCCCACTTGCTGCTGTGTCTCTGAAAATGAAGATGAATGTCCGTCCTTATGGAAAATCCTCTCAGGAAGGATGCCTCACTAACACAGTGTTTCATACCCAGTCTCCCTAAAATGACTGTAATTTAGCTTTCACACTCATTCCTGACCCCAGAACATAACATTCATCATCATACGCCAAAATAATAAATCAGAACTAAAAAAATTAAATAAGTTAAAAAAACGTATAAAAGCCCATCAGAGCTTGTGTCACAGGTAATAGATCTTAACTGGCACTCAGGTGTGATTGCGTGTGTGGGCGAATCACGTGTTACATTTGGAATTAGCTGCTCTCCTGGCTAACAACACATACATCACCCTAATGCAATTCTGTCATCCACTGCTTTCCCCTTAATCAGGGCGCATCTGTGTTCTGATGGCGCTGTCTGGTCCTCTGATAGCGTACACACGCAGGACACACTGACAGCAAACCTTTGATGGGAACATAATGTTAACGTGTGTGTGTGTGCAACCCTCTCTACCATATATATATATACACTCTCCAACAGATTGCTGTTAGTTGTCATCAGGCCTTTTGATATTTGGCTCATAAATTGATGATCACTCCTGTGTCTGATATACAGTAACTGAACCAAAGTTAAAGGTGTTGCTCATCATCATTCACAGTCGTTGTCGTTTGAGCGTAGGGTTTTACTGTTGTTTGGTTATTTAGTAGACATGCCGTCTGGCTGTGTGAGCAGAGCTTCTGCACCAGCAGTTCAGTGGAACTTTGTAGTGTTGCTTGCTCTTCGCATCTTGCATTTCTACAACACAAGACAGAACGTGTCAAAACCAGTCTCTCAACATTCAACCTGCCTGTGGTTTGTCTGTCTGGGAGTCGACACACGTGTGGATGTGCATTAGTCAGCCTATTTTTTATTTTTTATTTTTTATTTCACCTTAATTTAACCAGCTAGGCTAGTTGAGAACAAGTTCTCATTTGCAACTGCGACCTGGCCAAGATAAAGCAAAGCAATGCGACACAAGCAACAACACAGAGTTACACATGGAATAAACAAACATACAGTCAATAATACAGTAGATCTAAAGAAAACAAAAAGTCTACATACAGTGAGTGCAAATGAGGTAAGTTAAGGAAATAAATAGGCCATGGTGGCGAAGTAATTACAATATAGCAATTAAACACTGGAATGGTAGATGTGCAGAAGATGAATGTGCAAGTAGAGATACTGGGGTGCAAAGGAGCAAGATAAATACATAAATACAGTATGGGGATGAGGTAGGTAGATAGATGGGCTGTTTACAGATGGGCTATGTACAGGAGCAGTGATCTGTGAGCTGCTCTGACAGCTGGTGCGTAAAGACAGTTAGGGAGATATGAGTCTCCAGTTTCAGAGATTTTTGCAGTTCGTTCCAGTCATTGGCAGCAGAGAACTGGAAGGAAAGACGACCAAAGGAGGAATTGGCTTTGGGGGTGACCCGTGAGATATACCTGCTGGAGCGCGTGCTAAGAGTGGGTGCTGCTATGGTGACCAGTGAGCTGAGCTATAAACAAAGCATTACTCTGAAAGGATTGAAAAAAGGGAACTGCCATGTTTTCATTACTTCTACTACACAGACATAAGAAGATTACACAGGTACTGTACATTATGTGTTGCAGTACAATACACCTCAAATGGAGTGTTCACTGAGTGTACAAAACAGTATGAACACCTTCCTAATATTGAGTTGCACCCCCTTTAGCCCTCAGAACAGCCTCAATCTGTCAGGGCATGGACTACAAGGTTTCGAAAGCGTTCCACAAGGATGCTGACCCATGTTGACTCCAATGCTTCCCACAGTTGTCAAATTGACTGGATGTCCGTTGGGCGGTGGACCATTCTTGATCCACAGAAGGAAACTGTTGAGTGTAAAAAAAAAACAGCGTTGCAGTTCTTGACACACTCAGACTGGTGCGCCTGGCACCTAACACCATACCCCGTTCAAAGGAACTTAAATATTTTGTCTTGTCATTCACCCTCTGAATGGCACACATACACGATCCATGTCTCAATTGTCTGAAGACTTAAAAATCCTTCATTAACCTGTTTCCTCCTCTTCATCTACACGTATTGAAGTGGATTTAACAAGGTGACATCAATTATGGATCATAGCTTTCACCTGGACTCACCTGGTCAGTCTATGTCAGGTGTTCTTAATGTTTTGTAAACTCAGTGTATATCACATGGCCAAACAGTTTCTTTGTTGCCATAGTCCCTTTGCCCTTTGACACAACTCTTTGTTCTAAGATAATGGAAACATCACGTCCCATTTTATAGTTCTGGCGAAGGCAGCCATGCCCGTCCAGTAGCCACAACCCCGTCCCTCTGAGACATTAACTGAACAAGGATCACAAGCTATTTCCATTTGCTCCAAATATCAGACAGCCCACACTGGAATTTAATTTAGACTATGCCCTAAATGGTGCCCTATTCCCTATATAGTGTACTACTTACATATGGGAAATGTTCCCTCTAAGCTGCGCGCACATTGCCCTGAGACTGCTGCACGGCTTTCAGGGACTGCCTAGTAAGAAATATCAGCCCATAGAGAGGAGCACGAGATTGAACTTCACTCAACTTTCTAGAGCCGTGGTCACCAACTGGTCGATCGCGATCCTGGTCGATCTCCAAGGCATTCCTAGTTGATCGCCGAACATTCTGTAAAAAACCCAACGATAAAGCCTTGTGTTCTTTTTTCTCCTTTGCTGGTGGTAGGTGCACCCGATTCAGCTGCCCTGCGCGGCGGGTAGGTGAAATGTTGATATTTTGAACCATTTAATGTGTCTGAAGGCACAAACTCTGCCTTCCCGGTGGGCCCAGAGCAAATCAAGTGCACCATAGGTCTACTGCTGGACAATCAGATGGCTCAGATGATCGTGTCTGCAGTAAGATAACAGGCATAAAAGAAAGCTACAGCAAAGTTGATCCTGTGAGATATAGAGAGAGAGACGTTCTTACTCAGGGCTGTCAACAATTTGTATTCAACACTTTTATAAGCCATAAAATGTGCATTCTTACTATTTCCACTCAGCACTACAACAAGCCCTGCAGCAGTAATGAATAATGAGTAGGAAAGTGTATCTATAGGCTTGCGTTGTTGTTATTATTTGCGGCTTGGGTCTTTTTTAATACTGAGGAATATTTCACTGTCTGTTCATAGGAGTAATAACATTTGTACATGAGGCAGAAATAATTCGGTGCGACTCCAGTTTGGCCATCAGCTGGAAGAACGGTGTCCCTTTTTGGCCAGTGTCAGTGGAGGAAAGGGAGAGAGGAGGGATGTTGATAGGCGGACCCTCAGCCTGCTGCTCTCTCCCTCCGCTGAGACTGACCATCAGACACAGGCACCATCAGCCCAGTAAAATACAAATCAAATGTAAATGTACACTCACTCAGCTGTGCCTCACAAGTAATACAACGATGGATCTATTACTTGTGTGATCATATAGCCTACCTCAAATGTTGAAATATAATTTATAAAAAACGGCCCCAAAAACAAAGCATTGGCAGGCCAATTCAAGCAAAGCCAATATGCCGTGATAATGTTTTGGGCCTATAGCTACCTGGACAAACCTCATTGCTACAGTACTGTTTTTAATTGGTTCGCGTTGCATAGTATTACATTTTTTTAAGTCATGTTAAAAAAAAATCTCAGCGGTAGATCTCGACTTGCATTCTGACTCAAAGTGATCTTGACTCAGAATAGGTTTCTGAACACTGTCCTGGAGTTTTCCCTGTTAACACTATCAACGTTTCCCTCTACTGTGGCAGTTGTGATAAAATCAACATAATATTAGCCACTTTCAAATGCAACATACTGAAACAAAACAAACTATGCAACAGATTCTGTTGTAGGCTGAACGCATCGGAGTAGGATTCTATTGCATTGACATGCACTACTCAGCCCGTACTCTACCCAGACTGGTGCAGCATAAACAATCAGAGCTGCAGTAGGCCTATATGCAAATAGACCATTGCCATATATGGATCCGTGCCATTTACCTTGAACTGGACTGTGTTTACAGCATTAGCAGTCGTGAGTGGACGCGCATGTTTTGAGATCAAATCGAGAGCTGCATGTAGCCACGTGTGCACTTTTTGTCCATATCCTTTGCTAGTTAGTGACTTATTAGCCCAGTTATAGATCATTTGTAGTCAGCAATAGGGGAGTGATTGCTTCATACAGGAGTACAAAACATGTACATTTCTAGACATCTTTGAAAAGCAAGTCAGGTAAAGATCTTTTTAGTAGCCAATAGACAGAATGTAGCATAATCTGTCCAATTTTCTGTAATAATGGTATGGGAATAATAATGCATTTTTATTTTGTAAAGTGGTTTCTTGCATCAAACAACGCTTTTTCAGTCACCTTCTTGTCTGAAGGACATGTAGATAAGCAGGTTAATGTCAAGCCCTGCATGTTTTTTTTCTTCAAAAGTCTCATGGAATGTAGGCCTACATTGAACACCACACATTGGATGATACTGTAGGCTGAATGATAGAACAGCTATTTCCATGTTAAAATGTTATGGGATAGATATCCTCCATTGTTTTTGATGGTAGGCAACTGCTCGGCCTATATTATGATCAAATAGCCACAGTAGCCTACTTGGTCATTGTTATAACGAACTTGAAGTCGGTACAGCATCAGTGTTCAAAGTAAACACGCCCTGGAAGTTGCACAGAATTTTGACACCGTTCAAGTTTGAACTCAGCAGACCTGAAATTTGCTCAGGGCCTAATTTTTTTGGAGGGAACATCACCTATGGGACCTGGTCAAAAGTAGTGCACTATGTAGGGAATAGGGTGCCATTTCGGACACAACCAGTCTTCCCATCCGCAACCAGTCTTCCAATCAGCCCACTCTGAAAAAGGCGCGATGGTTGCCAGTAACAGTACCAAGCAGGGACTTTGTCTCTCTCTCTCCCCTCATCCCCAGTTGAGTCAACTCTCCCTGCCAGTCGCAGTTAACACACCTGACCGTGCTATGGCTCCATCTGCGACTGGGCTCCCAGGGATTATCAGCTATCAGTTCCTGAGTCTCCGCTGGAGCCTCGTCTCAGCTCATCTCCTTCCTTCTGCCCAGCGCAGCAGCTCAGCTCAGCGCTCCACTGACAGTCATAATTGAGGCCGATATCACTTCCTACAGTATGGCATCTTCCTCCTCCCCCCTCCCTCTACCCCTCAATCCTTCCCCTTATCACTCCCCAAAACCTTTCCCTAGGTTATTAAAGACAAGTACTACCTTAAATTTGGCGGATATTTTATTGTCAGTTTGTTGCTGTCCTTGTTGTCATAGAAATGATTGCAGTCCCATGCCTTGCTAGTCTACAGCATGTGCTATTAGCAGGAGTAGTTTGGAAGATGTTACAATTAGTATTTTTTCCAACAGAAAACAAGAAGTATTGTCTTTACCTGAAAGAGATCAACAAACGCATTTCAGTTTTAAAGGCTTGTGTTCGTTGAATGGTGTTTTTAGTCTTTGATCGCGCACTGTGTCAAAATAGTAGACGTTAGAGGTCCCGACACTGCTAAAAGCAGCTGACGTGCTGTAATGACTGCATTATTCTCTACATGCTAGCGAAACACGTTCTCTCAGGCTACACCTTCACATTTTATGAACACAAAGAAAATTGACAGAAACTGCTTTGCTAGCATGAGATACGGCTGCAAAGTCGGCAATCTCATCAGGAGGCCAGAACAAAAAGTGTTTTACAGAAATACATACTCAGAGAAAGAAAGGAAAAGTGGTCAGTTTAACTCAAAGTGAGCCTTGGAAGACGCATCCGCAATAGCATCTCTGTGTTGTTGCCATAACAATGCACTATGGAAATCTGTCATTAGAAGAAAACCCAACGATAGAAGGTTGTACATTGAGACGGGTAAATAAATCTGAGTATACAAGATGTATTCAATTCACCTCTTCATTCGCCAGCTTAAAAGCCATCACTTTTCTCATCAACGAGTTGTCAAAGCAATTTAATAGAGCTACACGATATATATAAAAGTATGTGGACACCCCTTCAAATGAGTGGATTCGGTTATTTCAGTCACAACCGTTGCTGACAGGTGTATAAAATCGAGCACGCAGCCATGCAATCTCCATAGTCAAGCATTGGCAGTAGAATGGCCTTACTGAAGAGCTCAGTGACTTTCAATGTGGCACCTTCAACAAGTCAGTTGTTACATTTCTGCCCTGCCCAGTTCAACTGTATTGTGAAGTGGAAACGTCTAGGAGTAACAACGGCTCAGCCGCGAAGTGGTAGGCCACACAAGTTCACAGAAAAATAGTCTGTCCTCGGTTGCAACACTCATTACAGAGTTCTAAACTGCCTATGGAAGCAACGTTAGCACAATAACTGTTTGTCGGGAGCTTCATGAAATGGGTTTCCATGGCCAAGCAGCTGCACACAAGCCTAAGATCACCATGAACAATGCAAAGCGTCGGCTGGAGTGGTGTAAAGTCCGCTGCCACTGGACTTTGGAGCAGTGGAAACACGTTCTCTGGAGTGATGAATCATGCTTCACCATCTGGCAGTCCTATGGACGAATCTGGGTTTGGCAAATGCCAGGAGAACCTGCCCCAATGCTACCTGCCCCAATGCATAGTGCCAACTGTAAAGTTTGGTGGAGGAGGAATAATGGTCTGGGGATATTTTTCTTGGTTTGAGCTAGGCCCCTTAATTCCAGTGAAAGGAAATCTTAACGCCACAACATACAATTACATTTGAGACAATTCTGTGCTTTCATCTTTGTGGCAAAAGTTTGGGGAAGGCCCTTTCCTGTTTCAGCATGACAATGCCCCCTGTGCACAAAGTGAGGTCTATACAGAAATTGTTTGTCGAGATCGGTGTGGAAGAACTTGACTGGCCTGCACAGAGACCTGACCTCAACCCAACTGAACACCTTTGGGATGAATTGAAATGCCGACTGAGATTCAAGCCTAATCACCCAACATCTGTGCCCAACCTCACTAATACTCTTGTGGCTGAATGGAAGCAAGTCCCCGCAGCAATGTTCCAACATCTAGTGGAAAGCCTTCCCAAAAGAGTGGAGTCTGTTATTGCAGCAAAGGGCGGACCAACTCCATATTAATGCCCATGATTTAGGAATGAGATGTTCGATGAGCAGTTGGCCACATACTTTTGGTCATGTAGTGTATTTGAACGTTCTTGTACTTTTTATTATAATAATGCACAATAATGAAAAAGACTGGCAAATGGCTCTAAGATTATTCTGAACTATTTGGTAAGACAATAGCCCTCTGAGGAATGGACATGGACAAGCATATGTAAATACAGAATATCCAAACAACTGATGATAAGAAACCCAGGCTACAGTACACAATTATACTGCTGCTATTGTATAGAAATATCCCCATGTGTTTATGCAAATAGCCGGACTGATAAAGTATTGGAGTCTGTAAACTGAGACGCTGAAAGACTGTGGTAAATGTGTTAGGGAAATAGGTCAACCTTATCTAGCACATGCAAAATACATTACTATGATTTATTGACATGATTAGGAATATTTATACCTGGCCTACATTCCTATTGGGCAATGATCAGGTATGTCCTATTTTACATGAACAGACTGTGTCATTTGGAAACGACTCACTTCTATTTCGCTGTGTTGAAATTCCCATTGCACAGACACACAGATAGAGATACACACACACACAGTAACGCAAATACACACGTGCACACACACATACACGAGCAGATTTACAGTAGCTACTGACACTCATCACTGACCCAATTCCTAATCAAGTACAGTAATTCAATGTCAACCTCCAGGCTGGGGGGAATAGAGCTTAGTCTTCTAATAACAATAACCAGACTACATAATAATGTTCACCCCAGTAAACCAACAATGCCTTTTAGCTGGATGATAACGCAGAACTCTAGGTTGAAGCAGCGGCATGCACCCAACACTGTCTCCGTCAGTCCAGTACATGATGGGAATGTAAAGGGAGGATACAGGGTCACAAGTCTCCTCCTCCCAAACCAGTTCTGGTGGTATCTCACAGTATGGAATGTAGTGTAGGGAGCTACTGAGGTGTGTGTGTGTGTGTGTGTGTGTGTGTGTGTATGTGTGTGCTCACGCCTTCATGTGCATGTGTGTGGGTGTTTGGTCTGTTGCCAGAATCCCAACCCCCCTACCCCAATATTTCCCAGGCTGCATCAGCAGGGACACCAGTCGCTGAGTGCAGGCAGGAAGACAAATTAGGGTGTGTGCGACTTGAGTGCAGCTCTCTCCCCTTCCCATCCCTTCCAGCCTCTTCCAGATGGACCTAATTAAAGCATTAGCCAATGAGGGGGGCCTGATGGCTCCATCAGGGGCCATTTTGGGGCTTAAATAAACTGAGCAAATAAAGCTTCAGCATTCAAAATTACAGCCTCCGTTCGTTGGAGTCGTTCATGCACTATTTACCACCATGGAGGTCTGTAAAGGGAGGGAAGGGGGAGGAGAGGAAACCATCAGGATGCTGTTTGTATATTCATCTGTTCTTTTTTCTTGGTGTTTTATATCTGTGGTAGGGGTGAGGTACCGCTGTACCTTTGCGCCTCAGCAAACGGAGGGAAGAGAGAGGAGGGAGGCTTCTAGTCCTTAAAGAGGGCAATAATTTAGAATGAAATATGTCGAGATGAGATCTAGAGTGGCTTGGTCCTCTCTCGCTCTCTCTCTCTCTGTCTCAGTACTCTCGCTCTCTCTCCCGGGTCCAGTTTATCTTTCATCACCTCAGCTGTCCCATATATCCCAGCATACAGTCAATGCGATTCAGGCCCGCCATCACTCACCATCCACTACCCAGCCCCTTACAGCGGCTCTCAACAGAGAATTTCACTCAGAGCTACACCAGCCACACAACACTCATAGAGAATAACACTCACAGTCACAATGTCCCCACATTTTCCAATGTCCCACGGTATCTGCTTTTAGTAATTTACTAGATAACTGAACTGTGTATGGTCACCAGCGTGTTTACTTTGCCTTCTCACTGAAGATAACACCTGTCATACATCGAGAGGCTGAGGATCTAACAGAGGCCGTAAAGGGAATCAATGTTGTTGAAGAAACTGTGTGTACAGTGTAATACACTGAACAACATGGTCCCATGTTTCATGAGCTGAAAGAAAAGATCCTAGAAATGTTTTCTCCAATTTTGTGCACACATTTCTTTGCATCCCTGTTAGTGAGCATTTCTCCTTTGCCAAGGTAATCCAACCACCTGACAGGTGTGGCATATCAAGAAGCTGATTAAACAGCATGCTCATTACAAAGGTGCACCTTGTGCTGGGGACAATAAATAGCCACTAAACTGTGCAGTTTTATCACACCACACAATGTCACTTCAAGTTTTTGAGGGAGCATGCAATTGGCATGCTTACTGCAGGAATGTCCACCAGAGCTGTTGCCAGAGAACTAAATGTTAATTTCTCTACTATAAACCGCCTCCAACATCGTTTACGTCCATCCAGCCTCACAACCACAGACCAGGTGTAACCACGCCAGCACAGGACCTCCACATCCAACTTCTTCACCTGCAGGATTGTCTGAGACCAACCACCCAGACAGCTGATGAAACAGGGTTTTAGAACCGAAAAATGTCTGCACAGCTATCAGAAACCGGCTCAGGGAAGCTCATCTGTGTGCTTGTTGTCCTCACCAGGGTCTTGACCTGACTGCAGTTCGGCGTCGTAACTGACTTCAGTGGGTAAATACCCACCTTCGATGGCCACTGGCACGCTGGAGAAGTGAGCTCTTCACGGATGAATCCCGGTTTCAACTGTACCAGGCAGATGGCAGACAGCGTGTATGGCGTCGATTTCAACGTTGTGAAAAGAGTGCCCCATGGTGGCGGTGGGGTTATGGTATAGGCAGGTAAAAGCTACAGACAATGAACACAATTGCATTTTATCAATGCACAGAGGTACCATAATGATATCCTGAAGCCCATTGTCGTGCCATTCATCTGCCGCCATCACTTCATATTTCAACATGATAATGCACTGCCCATGTCAAAAGGACCTGCACACAATTCCTGGAAGCTGAAAATGTCCCAGTTCTCCCATGGCCTGCATACTCGCCAGACATGTCACCCATTGAGCATGTTTGGGATTCTCTGGATCGACGTGTACGACAGTGTGTTCCAGTTCCCACCACTATCCAGCAACTTCGCACAGCCATCGAAGTGGGACAACATTCCACTGGCCACAATCAACAGCCTGATCAACTCTATGCAAATGGGATGTGCCGTGCTCCAAATGGTGGTCACACCAGATACGGACTGGTTTTCTGATCCATGCCCCTACCTTTTTTTAGGGTATCTGTGACCAACAGATGCATATTTGTATTCCCAGTCCATAGATTAGGGCCTAATGACTTTAATTCAATTGACTGATTTCCTTATATGAAGTGTAACTCAGTAAAATCTTTGAAATTGTTGCATGTTGTGTTTATATTTTTGTTCAGTGTAGATTCACTAAAGTACCATGTAATATATTCTGACTTTGAAGGCATCATTAAAGCATTAAACAAGGATACTGTCTTAGTAGGAGTTACCAGTCTAAAGCACTTTTTGAACTTCAGAAGCAAAGCCAGAGATCATCACTGTGAAAGTGTAAAATAACAGCAGAATATGAAGCCTATAGATCCTGCAAGCATCACATGTTCTAGCTCCCACAGATTGTTCCAGGTTGCTTGTTGAACTGGAGAGAGCCTCAGAGCAGTCACTCAGCCAGTCAGGCATCGGGCTGATCAGTCAGGAATCAGGCTGATCAGACAGATCCTCTTCCACATGTCTACTGAGGTCGTGGGAATGAACAGCAGTCCCCCCCCCACGTCTGTCTCTTTCTCTTCATCTCTCTCCCCCTCTGTTTCTCTCTCCCTCGCCTGTTTGACTGACAGGCCACAGGCTGCAGGTCGCTGAGCCAATAACACCTCAGAGACAGGCACCACACCTACAGTCAGTTCTAACATCAGCTACTGTGGATCACTTCAATGTTGGAGTCCACTGTTTACCCGCCCGTTAATGATGCACACAAAACAGCCTTCATTTTTTTCTCGTCTCCTTTCTCTCCTCTTCGGGCAATGGCAAACATTGCAACAAGGTACAACGGGGTCTCTCTTCATCTCATGTTTCTCTTTTTTTCCTCTGCTCTCCACCACCAGGCAATGTCAGACAAGCTGCAACAGGGCCTCTCTGTCTTTCGCTCCTTTTTCTCTTCGCTCTCTCCCCCTGACAATGAAATACAGTGACACCAATCTAGGAGTCCCCCGACACGCCAACACACAGCTGTGCTGCTGTCCCAGTTTCTGCAATCTAGAACTTTGCTGCTATGCTGCCAGCCTGTCTCCCACTTAGTCCTACCAACACAGCCAAAATGCTTTTCTCTCGTCTCCACTTCGGTTTTTCTTTCTCTTCAGGTTCTGTCAGTCACCCGTACCGGCAGTTGGCAACGTCAAGACAAGGGGCCACACGGAAAAGTCAACATTCCTACAAACATCTGTTCCATATTGTCAGTTCCATCCTGCTCTCTGATTCTACTGACGTTCCAGTTTTCATTTGATTTCTACTTCAGAGAGTCGGGGGAATTCCATTTGGAGCTAGCTGCTAGCTGCTGACATTCTACAAGACTTTCCAAAACCATAGTCGCTGAATTAATGATGCAACATATGGCTCTGACTTGGCTTTGTAATTATATAAAAGGGGCAGACAAACTCCCCTCCACTCATTAGGTCTATACTATACACACCAAGGTACGGTGGTTCATTACTGATCCTGGGATGTGGCTGTCATTCTGTTCATTTTGACATACGCCTCACAGCAGTACATGAGGTAACACATGCGGTGGTGCCACAGCCTCTGAAACAGCAGCACACCCACTTTGCGAGGCGCCAGCCAGCTACCAGCCAGCCACCCAGCTGAGACTGTTCTGGGGTTGTCATGCTCAAGCTGAGACATGGCATAGCACGACGGCGATGCTTTAGTCTTTCAGTGCTGAACCGCCTCCTCCTAGCCTTCCTACCCTCTAATAATCACTGACACTCGCAGCTCTCCTCCTCTGTCCTCTTCTGTCTCTGGCACTGCTCTCAAACCGGCAATTGGCCTCAAACGAGCCAAACTTAATCCCATCATCCTAAGCCTGGCTTCCCTTCCTTCCTCGGTCAACCACTGTCTTACAGGAATGACAGGAGAGAACAAAGGAACTAATAGAACCTTCTGACTATTCTTTAACTCTGATGCCACCCTGCCTCCCCCCTGCATCCTCCCTGTCGTAATCAGGGCAATGTTTGGGACAGACAGTCTGGCTGTTGTCCCTGCACTGTGCTGGCTTCAATGTTCTGTGTAATAATTACACTCTATGGACCATGAAAGCTACTGTAGTTGCTACTCCTCTCCCCTCCCTCTCTCCCATCTCTCCTCCTTGTGTTTGTTACTGGTCCTTTGACTCGCATACCCTTAGATGTGATGAGCCTGGTCTTCACCTACAGGTCAGAATAGAAGAGCAACATCTAACAGCACATGACACCTGACTTCAAAACCATGGTCCTGACCTTCTACACTCCACGCTTAATCAACACAGTGTAGCTCTATCGTCACACACTGTCACCTGCCATCCTGCTGTCGCAACCTGCTTTTTCTTCCTGGTCTCTGCCTCTACTCCTCCCCTCTCTTCATCCATCATGCTGTCTTTTTTCCAAACTGGGACAGCTCGTCACCTCAGTGTTTAACCCCTCTTCTCATCCTCCCCTCATCCCCCTTTCTTTTCTCGTCTCTGCATCTATCTTTTCTATACACCTGCACTGCACACACTACTTCCGGTCAGTGTATGTGATCATGATTAGCCTATCCTGCTGGGAGACAAAGACTCGCTGCATGGAAGGGACCCACACACACACAGACACACACACACACACACTTCTCCTCTCCACGTCACACCTCTCCACGTCACACACACCTGACCCTGGGAACCATCCATGTCCCATCTATCATACGTTCCCCTCCATGCTTCTGACCACGACCATGACCAAACATTGCTCTAGTTCCCTCAGCCTCCCAAAAGGTCCAGATCAGGCTGTGGTGCCGTGGTGCAGTGGACCTTTCCTAGTAACTCCAGCATGTTGCCACGCCTCCCTTTGTTCCTCTGACAGAATCTGGGGGGGTGGAGATAATACCCTTTTTACATTATCATAAAGACCAGAACTATACTGAGCTGGCTCAGATATTGTCTTGACACATTATCCTTTCAAGCATGGATCCAGACAATATGTGGATGTATAACCAGACCAATACATTCCAGCCCAGATGGGTCAAAAGAACCTAAGTGCCCTGCCTCCGGCCGCCTTGCCGTACTTCACTACCGTGATCTTTTTCCTACTCAGACACTGAGACAGATGAGCCCAAGGAAACAGAGATCGTGTAGAAGGGGAGGAATCGTTATGTGAAACTTTGCATGACTGCTGATGACAATAAGAGACAATAAGCACTGCATATTAGTCCCATAATGATGAGAGGGAGAGGCGGCTTCTAGAAAACAATGGGGAAACCATTTCCTGAAGTTCAATTAAATAGCTTGTGACAGCGTGCATGTGAGGGCATATCTGCCGCGCGCCACTTGACTCCCTTCATTAGTGTGTGATGGTGCCAAGCAAGACTAGTTTTATATGGATATTTATAGCTTAATAACCGGCTTGTGAGAAATCCTGCGAAGACGCTGGGGGCTTTGTGATCTTGTCAAGTAGAATTTGAGACACAAAGGGATGACAACAAGCAATGAGGGAGTTTTTAGGTTGTTGTCGTTTGGGTATGAAACAAAGACAATCTCCACCAACATAAAAGAGCATTACTGTCTGTGATTTATACACATAATACACCAAAATTGGCCATTAAACACTGGCTGTCGGACCAAATGAGCATCCTGATAGCAGTAGAGACAACATATTGTGTGTGTGTGTGTGTGTGTGTGTGTGTGTGTGTGTGTGTGTGAAAACCCAGTGTCAGGAGTGTGAGCAGCTTCTTATGCTCTGCCACATACAGTAGCTAGAGCTTTGCCTTCCCATTAGAGGTCGACCGATTAATTGGCATGGCCGATCAATTAGGGCCGATACCGATATCAAGTTTTCATAACAATCGGTAATCAGCCTTTTTTGGACGCTGATTACATTGCAATCCATGAGGAGACTGCGTGGCAGGCTGACCACCTGTTACGCGAGTGCAGCATCAAAAGGACCTTGTGGCTGCAAGGAGCCAAGGTAAGTTGCTAGCTAGCATTAAACTTATCTTAGAAAACAACTATCAATCTTCACATAATCACTAGTTAACTACACATGGTTGCATATAATCAATGTGGTGCCTGTTAATTTATCATCGAATCACAGCTTAACGGATGATGATTTAACAAAAGCGTATTCGCGAAAAAAGCACAATCGTCGCAATAATGTACCTAACCATAAAAATCAATGCCGTTCTTAAAATCAATCCTCAAGTATATATATTTTTAAACCTGCATATGTAGTTAAAAGAAATTCATGTTAGCAGGCAATATTTTAACTAGGGAAATTGTATCACTTCTCATGCGTTCAGTGCAAGCAGAGTCAGGGTATATGCAGCAGTTTGGGCCGCCTGGCTCGTTGCGAACTGTTGAAAGGCCATTTGAAACAAAAATATAATTGTTTGGCCATAATGACGTTGTTATGTTTGGAAGAAAAAGGGGGATGCTTGCAAGCTGAAGAACACCATCCCAACCATGAAGCACGGGGGTGGCAGCATCATGTTGTGGGGGTGCTTTGCTGCAGGAGAGACTGGTGCACATCACAAAATAGATGGCTTCATGAGGAAGGAAAATAACGTGGATATATTGAAGACATCAGTCAGGAAGTTAAAGGTTGGTCGCAAATGGGTCTTCCAAATGGACAATGACCCCAATCATACTTCCAAAGTTGTGGCAAAATGAAAAACAAGGAGAACAAAGTCAAGGTATTGGAGTGGCCATCACAAAGCCATGACCTCAATCCTATAGATAATTTGTGGGCAGAACTGAAAAACCGTGTGCGAGCAAGGCCTACAAACCTGACTCAGTTACACCAGCTCTGTCAGGAGGAAGGGGCCAAAATTCAACCTACTTATTATATGAAGTTTGTGGAAAATGTCAAACATTCACATTCACATGTGAAAGTGCAAATTCAATCTCTTATAAGTGGAATTGCATTTTGACATGTGAAAAACATTGTTGAAATGTTGCATCCCATGTTGTCACATTCACTTGACATGAGCTCATGTTTTCACATGTGTAGTTTCATGTTATCATATGTTGCTTTTACATGTCTTGTTATCACATTAACTTTAGCTCAGCTCATTAACTCATTAAGGTTAGCTCATCTGTGTGTGGGTAGTTTGTCATGATTATGGCCCTAGGGGGAAGCCGCAGCACGACATCATGTTCATCAGATGAATCTTTCCCAGTGTCAAATCAAATGTTATTGGTCACATACACATGTGTAGTAGATGTTATTGCGGGTGTAGCGAAATGCTTGTCTTTCTAGCTCCGACAGTGCAGTAATATCTAACAAGTAATATCTAACAATTTCATATACCCAATACACACAAATCTAAGTAAAGGAATGGAATTAAGAATATATAAATATATGGACGAGCAATGTCAGAGCAGCATAGACTAAGATACAGTAGAATAGTATAGAATACAGTATATACATATGAGATAGGGCTGGGCGATACGGACAAAATCTCATATCCCAATATAGGTCATTTCATATCCCGATAAATATCATGATATAGCACATTTTCTGTAAATTGAATGAATAAATAGTTGATATAAAATCTAAAGGCCTATTTCTTATCACATGTTCAATTAAACTCAACAAACCAAAGGAACTTACTCATATTTGATTATTTCTCCTTTTATTTAGAACCTTTGTGCAAATTTCAATTAAGCATGTAACAAAATATAAAATGTGAATGTATAAAATCTAAGAAGGTAAATAGAAAGACAAACTATAGTTGCAAACAAAATAAATACAGGTCTAAAATATATTTAGCTTGCCTGTTTTGCATGTTATTTTGGCATTAATATGTGTCACATATCAATTTGCATTTGGTACCTTGGGTCGAGTGTTAGCACCAAGTCACGAAACCCCCATTTCTCAGCCGTGTAAATTAGGGACATGTCTTTGCAGATGTAAGTCGTAACGGCAGCTGTTATCCCCTTCCATCTTCGTGGTTCTTTGCCATATGGTGTGTCGTGGGCAAAAGCCTCTTCAACGTCTGGATGACGCAAAGCGTCTATCGTCACACAAAATATATTGTCATATCGCCCAGCCCTAATATGAGATGAGTAATGCAAGATATGTAAACATTATTAAAGTGACTAGTGTTCCATTTATTAAAGTGACCAGTGATTTCAAGTCTATGTATATAGGCAGCAGCCTCTGATGTGCTAGTGATGGCTATTTAACAGTCTGATAGACTTGAGATAGAGGACCATGTCATAGGACCATGCCCCAGGACTACCTGACATGATGACTCCTTGCTGTCCCCAGTCCACCTGACCGTGCTGCTGCTCCAGTTTCAACTGTTCTGCCTTATTATTATTCGACCATGCTGGTCATTTATGAACATTTGAACATCTTGGCCATGTTCTGTTATAATCTCCACCCGGCACAGCCAGAAGAGGACTGGCCACCCCACATAGCCTGGTTCCTCTCTAGGTTTCTTCCTAGGTTTTGGCCTTTCTAGGGAGTTTTTCCTAGCCACCGTGCTTCTACACCTGCATTGCTTGCTGTTTGGGGTTTTAGGCTGGGTTTCTGTACAGCACTTTGAGATATCAGCTGATGTACAAAGGGCTATATAAATACATTTGATTTGATTTTAATTTGACTGTCTGTGTGGGTGGACCATTTCAGTTTGTTGGTGATCTGTAAACTGAGGAACTTGAAGCTTTCTGTCTTCTCCACTGCGGTCCTGTCGATGTGCATAGGGGGGGGTGCTCCCTCTGCTGTTTCCTGAAGTCCACGATCACCCCTTTTGTTTTGTTGACTTTCAGTGAGAGGTTATTTTCCTGGTACCACACTTCTAGAGCCCTCACCTCCTCCCTGTAGGCTGTCTCGTCATTGTTGGTCATCAAGCCTACGACTGTTGTGTCGTCTGCAAACTTGATGATTGAGTTGGAGACGTGTTTGGCCGCACTGTAATGGGTGAACAAGGAGTACAGGAGGGGGCTGAGCACACACCCTTGTGGAGCCCCAGTGTTGAGGATCAGCGAAGTTGAGGTGTTGTTTCCTACCTTTACCACCTGGGGGCGGCCCATCAGGAAGTCCAGGACCAGTTGCACAGGGTGGGGTTCAGACCCAGGGCCTCAAGCTTAATGATGAGCTTGGAGGGTACTATGGTGTTGAGTGCTGAACTATAGTCAATGAACAGCATTCTTACATAGTTATTCCTCGTCCGGATATGGTAAGGCAGTGTGCAGTGTGATGGCGATTGCATCGTCTGTGGATCTATTGTGTCGGTAAGAAAATTGAAGTGGGCCTATGGTGACAGGTAATGTAGAGGTGATATGATCCTTGACTTGTCTCTCAAAGCACTTCATGATGACAGAAGTGTGATAGACGCAGTGTGTGTGTATGTGTGTGTGTGTTTGTGCGTTTGTGCATCCGTTCCTGATGTATCACCCACCAATAGTTTCATCCCAGACCAGGAAGCTATCTGTCAGCAGGCCTGATGTGCATACTTCTGGTTCCCTCAGTTTAGATCTTGCACACATGTACAGCTTTACTGTTGCCATTTGTTGACTCCTTGCTGCTGCAAATTAACAGGACCAACAGCTGTAAAATGTCTCTTGGTATGTAGAACAATGAAAAGGGAAAAGTGACACGTGGTCATAAATGTATTTTCAACATGCTTATAAATTGTCACTGACTGCAGTATCAATTACTTTCCCACCGGAAATCTCTTTCCCTAAAGAGAGGTGTTTCTCTGCCCTGCCCTTCCCCTTTGATTTAAATTGGAGCAATACTGTCGAGACGAGTCAGGGGACATATGGATTGGTCCCAGTATTATTAAAAGAGGGAAATGCAAGGAATGCGTCCCAAATGGCACCCTATTACCTATATTGTGCACTGCTTTTGATCATGGCCATAGGGCTCTGGTCAAATGTAGTTCACTATATTGGGAACAGGATGCCATTTGGGATGCATCCAATATCATTAGTGTGACTGCAGAGCCAAGGAGCTTCTCTGTAACTGAATGGATTTATTGTCTCTCATTTTCACTCATTAGAGCTTCATAATGAAAACTATGGTTCACCACCAGCTGAATCACTACTCTCTCTGATTCAAGGCATTTTCTGCAGACATTTCACCTGCACTCCTATCCTCCAGGCTCCCGTGTGTGTGTGTGTGTGTGTGTGTGTGTGTGTATGTATGTTTCTGTTCTTGCCACAGGCCGGTAAAGATGGCCAATTTGGTCTATATTGGCGAGACAAAGCCCTTGGCTACAACCACTGAAATGCCCATTATCGTTTACTAAGCAGGTGCGATGTATTGCTCCTTGATCACAATGCAGATTGTGTGTCAGCAGGAGCAATCGCAATCAATTTTTCAATTTGGTCTCCTGCCTGAGATAAATTAACAGATGTCGATTGATTTCCCCGTCCCTCCTCTACAGTCTACCGTCACATGGCTTGTTTACACCTGACAGCCAGGACTTTAACGCTGAGCACTTATTTGAAGTTATGCACGTTAAAATTAGCCATGTTTTAATTAGACTGAATGACAATTGGCAGGAGATTCGCTAAGCTGCTAATTTGACAAGTCTTACTTTTTCTTCTCTCTGTTTAACCTCCTACTCAAGCAAATTCCATTTGAATGGGAGAAGGGTGGAGTTAAATCAGTCTGGAGCAACCACCCTGGCCAAAGGCTATCCACTGCTTATCACAATGAAACATGCACGCGCGTGTGTGTATGCGCATGTGCACGTGTCTTCCTGGTGCGATGCGATGTGCTGGTTCAGCCTCCCCATCAGGACACCCACAGTGGACATTTATCATCAGACATCAGCCCAGCTCAGGTACTGTCTGAATAGAGTGGCTGGGGGAGGATAAGGCCATAACAGTGTCTATATGACCTTTTATATAGGGGGACAGGGCGCCATTTAGGACACATATAGAGAATACTGTGATTGAAGTCATATATATTAGATCTGGTTAAAAGCACAACTAAAGGGGTAAAACCAAAGTAAAGTCTAGAAAAAATATTTCTATTTTTGCAACCACATAAAACTCACTGTGGTGTGTTTTATTTAAAACTCTCCTTTCTTCTCTTTCCTTCTGGCATCTTCGACAAACCCCTCTAATACCACCACTACGTCCTGAACCACTCAGCACACAGCGTTCCTCATGTCACCATCGGTGTCATGTGAAGTTCTCTTTGTCTTCCGATGGCTGGTTTTAAGCCCCCTGCTGTGAGTGACAGGCAGGTAGAGACTGCAGGAACAGGTGACAACACGAAAAAAAGAGTCTGAAGCGAAGAGTTTATCACTGCCTGACCTGTCAGGGTTTTACCCATTGTCTCCGTGTGTGTGTGTGTGTGTGTGTGTGTGTGTGTGTGAGAGAAAGTGAGTCTCCTTTGCTCTAATCCTCCTGATGGTCCATTCAAATTCAAATGAACCTCTGACATTAATAGGAACAGCACAGACCAATGACAGGGCTTTCTCCAGTCAGCAGGAAGTAAAGGGAAGGATTATCATCGTCAGGACTATTATCATTAAACCTCAGCTAGCACTCTCTGCTTCCTCCCTGCTTTCCCCTCTCCTTTCCCCTCTCCTTTCCCCTCTCCTTTCCCCTCTCCTTTCCCCTCTCCTTTCCCTCTCTTTTCCCTCTCTTTTCCCTCTCTTTTCCCTCTCCTTTCTCTGAAAATGAACAGACACAATGACATTATCCAACTGAAAGTTTTCCAACTATATAGAGTAGATTCTGGCTGAATTGTGTGTGTTTTATGTGTGTGTGTGTTTTGATGGACCACTTCATAATGTAATACACACAGCACTTTTCTGCCTCTCTATAGTTTGATGTTAGGAATAGAGCAATATTCCCAAAAGTACAGGTCAATCACAGAAAACTGCTGTATTTTTAAAGCACAGGGCTGATATCTAGTAGGTGGAAATGTAAAAATCACAGTTGTACAGTGGTGCCCTGTGTACACGGTTGTTTCAACAACATCTCAAATTTTTTTGCCTAAATGTCAACAAAACACGTCGACTAAAAAACGGTTTGACAAAATGTTACGACACATTTTTCGCACACCATTTTACGACAGCATGACAGTTTTGAATAGTGAAACTATACTGAACGAGAAGTCATGAGGATGAAGTCATGCGTAGCAGACTGAAAAGCTTTGATGTACTGTGGGTGATAATGAAGATTTAACTTACCCATTCAATGTGTGAAAGCTTCTCCCATAGGCATATTCATCTAGTCACACACACACACAGACATTTAATACCCAGAAGTGTTATTAACACAGCATCTAAAAATGTTTGTGATGTGGTATATCATGTCTCCATGACAATACAGGCTGTATATGAATCCATACAGTAGACCAATGGTACCGTATGGAACGTACCTTCACATGTACTGTCCATGTTTCATTTAGGAAACCTGGCTAGGGGAACAGACGGTTCGTCAAAGCAAACGGTACCAAGAGTATTCTTTTCTGCCTAGAGAAACAGATCCTGTGTTTTCCACAAGTGGCACCCGATTCCCTATTTAGTGCACTAAATTTGAGAGGTGCTCATCAAAAGTAGTGCACTATATAGGGAGTAGGGTTCCGTTTGGGACGTACACCCTGTGTGTCCTTTAAGCCTGGATGGCAACACTGGTAGCCCCAGGTACAACATACCCTTCAACCTTCACCACCATCCTCCACAACCACATTCCAAACAGTAGCAGTAGAAGGGGATTGCCAGGGTAAGAGAAGTGACAGGATACAATCAGACCTGGGTTCAAACAGTAGCAGTAGAAGGGGATTGCCAGGGTAAGAGAAGTGACAGGATACAATCAGACCAGGGTTCAAACAGTAGCAGTAGAAGGGGATTGCCAGGGTAAGAGAAGTGACAGGATACAATCAGACCTGGGTTCAAACAGTAGCAGTAGAAGGGGCTTGCCAGGGTAAGAGAAGTGACAGGATACAATCAGACCTGGGTTCAAACAGTAGCAGTAGAAGGGGATTGCCAGGGTAAGAGAAGTGACAGGATACAATCAGACCTGGGTTCAAACAGTAGCAGTAGAAGGGGATTGCCAGGGTAAGAGAAGTGACAGGATACAATCAGACCTGGGTTCAAACAGTAGCAGTAGAAGGGGCTTGCCAGGGTAAGATAAGTGACAGGATACAATCAGACCTGGGTTCAAACAGTAGCAGTAGAAGGGGCTTGCCAGGGTAAGAGAAGTGACATGATACAATCAGACCTGGGTTCAAACAGTAGCAGTAGAAGGGGCTTGCCAGGGTAAGAGAAGTGACAGGATACAATCAGACCTGGGTTCAAACACTATTTGAAATCATTGAAAACACTAACGGTGCTTGATTGAGCTTAACTGGCTTAATTGAACCAATAGAGCAGCCCTAAAATGGCAAACCCCGCCCATCTGGTACAGTCAAACAAAAGAATTGAAGTATTATTTTGAATAGTATTTGAACCCAGGTCTGAATGGTATTCCAATCCTATCCTTGCCAGACACATCATCCTCCTGCCCTATGGTATGCCAAAGCACTGGGTGTGTACAAGCAATTCAACTGAATACCACTCAATGTATACTCAGGCCTTATCGGAGAGAAACCAAATATACTCCAGGCTATCACAGGGGAACGGATGAGCAATTGGAATTCAAACAGTATTTGAATACAAATATATCAATGGTCCCTCCTTCAAGCTGTTCAAATCGCAAGTGGATGGACAAAATAAATAGTCTACCATAGTGAACGAACAACTGAGAAGGAAAGGAGGTACAAAATGCATGAGACCATTCACAGAGGTACCATTCACAGATGTACCATTCACAGAGGGAACAGTCACAGAGGGACCATTCACAGAGGTACCTCATTCACAGAGGGACCATTCACAAAGGGAAAATGAAATAAAATCACACTACAAATACCAAATGAATCCATGAGACGATTCAGAGAGAACAAATTCACATGAGACAAAACTAATGTAGACAAAGATTTTTTAAACACATTTTAAAGGATTTGCTAGATAAGCCCAGTCCAAGTATGGCCCCTAAAGGATGTTGGAATCGATGGATGAGAGAAAATGTACTGTGGGCCACACCATACAGAGAGAGAGAGAGAGACAGAGAGAGAGAGAGAGAGAGGCAAGAGAGAGAGAGAGAGACACACAAGTGTTATTGAATGCTGCATGCATGAGTAATAATGAAGCCAGAGTGAATCTCATATATGCTCATGCTCTCATCATTATCAATGGCCTAATCTCCCATAAACCATTCCACTAGACTCAACTGGACATACTGTTCTGACGGATCCACAACTACATTTACCATTTCAGGAATGACTGTACTGAAACCATGAATATATTTATGTAAAAGTAAGAAGTGTACTGTAAATAGACCGCAGATGATCTTTTCCAATAGAAGGGAGAAGATTATCACCTCGCTAATACAGGGCGTAGTTTGCAAACATATACATGAATCTCTGAGCGTAATGTTACCCCCATAGCGATGTCACCTGTTCAATTATGCATACCACTTATCTTATGATGATCTAATACTTGTATGTATTGTATAAGTGTACCCGACAGATAGAAATGTAAGGGTGGGTTAGTTTGACCCTCATCTTAAACTATACAAAACTCACATAAAGAGGTTTGGTCCTGCAGGAACCACGGCTACGACCCTGTGACCTCTGACCTCCCGAGACCTCCTCGAGAGAGGGTCTCCAAAATGTTTGATCTTGTTCATGGAAATAAATGCTGCTGTTACTGGGCCCCTCTGGTAATAAGACGTCTCTGTCTATCCCCTGTTTAAAGCCTTCATTAACTTTATCTTTAAAAACGGGGAGCCTTACTCTGACGGCGAGCGAGGAGGACAGAGGAGCTTTACAGTAAGCTGTTTCATCCAATATCCTCATTTTCTAAATGAAACAGCCATATCGATGTTGACGTTGCCATGTTAGCAGTCAGCACAGTGTGGTCTTGTAGACTATGCCACAATGCCTATAATGCCTACTATATGTGCCAGTCACATGTCTGAGGTGATATGGAAATATGTCTAAGCTTCAAATGAAATGTACTTCAACTGGTTTCAAATATTTATTCATGCAATAAGGACTTCCTAACATCATCATTACTATTGTTTGATAGTTTGGGGAAATGATATCAATGTGCTTCTGAGGACTTTTTCAAACACACTGAGGGTTTCAGAGAAAACCTTGCCTGAGAAATACTCATTCATTATTCTCAGCTGTACTGTCGAGAACAGCCAGTAGCAGTAAAGTCGAATAAAATTAACTATGTGAGGCTAACTTTGGACACGACTGATATACGGAGCTATGGAGGTAGGTATCTGGCCTCTCTCCCAGACACACTGGCTGCGTCTACACAGGCAGCCCAATTCTGATCTATTTTCTACTAATTGGTCTCAATCACATCAGATATTTTCACATCAGACATTTTTCAGAGCTGATCTGATTGGTCAAAAGAGCAATTAGTGAAAACTAAAAGAACAGAATTGGGCTGCCTGTCTAAACACAGACACTGTAGTGGCAGGAATGACTCAGATGATAATAGAACTGATCATCCTAATTAACATCATACATTGTAGAAATAGTATGCCAATAGAATGTGTAAGGTACTAGCGAGAATCTGGCAGGATTTCAGACGGTTGGTTATAAGTCGGTTATAAGTTCTAGCTTAACCGTATGATAATGACACCGCCTTAATTGAAAGGAGAATGATATTCTTTATTTTTTTTAACATGCAATATGAAAATGAGACATGGGGCCTACATTAAAATAAGTAATTTCAAGTATGAAACTGCACACAAATAGTTAGATTCACAGAATATATAGAGGGTCTGCATAACACCTAAACACACATATACATATATATATATATATATATATATATATATATATATATATATATATATATATATATACACATACATATATACACATACATACATACATACATACATACATACATATACACACACACACACACACACACACACATATATACACACACACACACACACAACCTATCATAACTCTATGTCATTTAAGGTAAAGACACCATTGCCCCAATAACACAATTCTGCATGTTATTTTGAACTATATCTACTGGGGCAGATATCTTCTATTTTGAATCATGGTATAATAATATAACCACTATGAACCATCTGTCTGTCTGTGTATTGTCTGGGGTCCTACATTGTCTTGCAGAGCTAGATCTCTCATCATGAAGGGATGACATTGACATGCTAGATGCTTGATTACTTGGGCTTGTTCTTTTATGCAGACTGACAGCTTGTGTTGTTCAGAACTAACTACAGTACACAGATCGCCACATAGATCCTACAGCATACAAAATCACTCGTAGATCATGTATGGGTAGTGTAATAATTATCCCATTATACTTGTAACTAGACACTATCATTCATTCAATTTTTGACTAAAAAGCTTTTAAAATTATATACATAATTTATTTCTAACAGCGTACTGTACAGTGTATCCTATGATTGGACTAATTTAATTTCCATATTATGTTATCATGGCAACTAATAATTTATTAATATCCATTAAAATAACATTTAAAAATCCCAAAATACAGAGTAAGTAAAGGATGTAGTGATTAACTGAAATTCAAGCAGATGAACTCCTTAACAAGGCAGTTGAGACTTCCTTCTTCCTGTCCCATTGATTTTAATACATTTTGATTGATTCCCGTTATAACCTCAGCAAGGCGATTACCTCAGCAGCTCATCTGTGTTATTGAGACATTTCAGCATGAAATGTGTTTTTCCTCACTGAATGTTAAGCAGAAATTCAAGTGCCAGAAGTCTCAGAAGTCTTTATTATGAGATAATTAGTCGTTATGATATTTTGCTAAAGTTCTGCTATTCCTTTCCTTGGTCATTTTAGCTGTGGGTTCTCCAGAGAGAACAGTCACCATTTCATGTTTAATAACCATTTTCTCCCACCCAGCTAAACATTCAGAGGGGAGGACGCGGTGTCCTAAACCAAGGAATATTTTACACTTAATCAAGAGCGGTGTGTGTGTGTTCGCGCATGCTTGCGTGTGTGTGTGTGTGTGTGTGTGCGCGAGTCTACGCACACGGCACCACAATTGCCGGTGGTGATGATCTTCATTAACCCGCGAAATGCCAGAGGTGTTTTGTCACAGATTTTAATGCGTTTATCAGCACAAATATGACGGAACTGTTTAAGGCCAAAACATTGTTTACATCTCTTACAGCAATACATCTGGCTACAGTACAAATACAAACCCCCTCCCCAAACACAGTGGCTGTGACATTGGTTTGTCCCTTACATTAATAGCTGTGCTAATGCAGGTCATGGCAACTATTCCTTACAGAGAATTCTCCCTGTGCAGTGATAAAACCTACATTAGAAATTGTGCAAGATGAATGTGGGATGTGGGATCAAAAGAGCTCATTTATTCAAAATGCCATGTCTAGTCCCACTATCGCATTGTAAAAAGAGTAGCCTCTCTGTCAGGTCAGTGTGGCACACCAAAAGGTCAGAGACCCTTAAGATGATAGGCTCTGGTCTCAGCTTGCTCCTTATCTACACCTATATGGATATCGTTTGTATCGCCCCAACATTTATGTAAAGGAACCTAACCAGTAACCACCGCGGTCTCTGCCCTCTCGTCACCCGGCTCTGCTCCTCTCTCCTGTCAACTGGTCATTGCAGCCACTATGTAGCTGTGGTGTGATGTCGCTGCCCTGTGACGCGCTAGGCGACATGTCCGCCTTGCTAATAGCTTTGTGATGGCCCCACATCGCTGTCGCTGAGCTCCCTGCCTGACTGGAAATGCACTGACCCTAGTCTGCAGCCCTGTCTGTCCGTCTGTCCACAGCCCTGCGCTGTCGCCCTGCTCTGCCTGCTTGGCCCCGCTAGTCCCCCGGTAAGGGAGTGCGTAAACAGTAATTGCTACATAAATTATGTGACACTTGGTGTCAGCGGTTTCTGACTGACTTCCAGTCAGCACTGCTTATGTGTTGTTAGTATAGTTGGATACTAAAAAGAAAATGCTCAGGTATAAATCTATTATTTTCTATGGTCAGAAAAAAAACATTTAGGGGAAGGCCAATAATATAGTTTTTGTGTATAGAGTATATGGAATCTTTTTTTCATTATACCATGCTTGTGCTAAGTATAGAATATTATGATTTTACATAATAGCAAAACAAAACATTACACAATCCCTGATGCAACATGTATAATTAAATATATCTCATCCAGGTGTTGAATTTAATTTATACATTGTAGTAGTCTGGGCTATTTGTCACTGAGAGCGTGTCACATTTTCACAAAGATGGCAAATTGTATTAGTCTTTTGTGGTAGAGACTGCACCGGTCCCGAGGGACTACAGACTAAATCACTGTGGTGTGATTAATTAAAGCAGTGAAAAATACACCGCATGTCTAAGAAACTGCTGCTCACAGTAATGATGGAGTATACTGCTCTAAGGATCTCAACAGACTATCCTCAGAGGCTGATAAATGAAGCACCACTAAATGGAATTCACACAATGCACAGGTAAAACGAGTATAGATAGACAATGTCTGTGGACAGTGTGTATAGTACAATAATCCCTACACATGACTAAATGACGTGCAGATCAAAAAGACATTTGGTGTACACTTGTGAGAGCATGATGTTGATAGCACTCAAGATACATAAATAGCAGAAGATCAAATTCATATTACATTGAAAATAATTCATGTTAATTATTTCCAATTGTGCATTACATTTCCAGGGACGTTTCAGTACCGTAGGTCAATATAATAGGTGATATGGTGAGTAAATAAGGTTTCTATATTATACTACTGACACACTCTCCGAGAGTGTGTTAGGGGGAGTTGTGACATGTGCAAAACACAACTCACACATGCATATAATACAACTTGTACTTGTGTGAAATAGGACAAATATAAGCACCCACCAATAGATGTGTGTATATATATATATATATATATTTACTTTTACGACTAATCTATTTTCTGTGACTACTGCCTAAAACATTGTGGGAATGGGTTTTTACTGATGGATTTTACAACAATTACTGTTCTGCCCTCAAAGAACAATCACACAGATTATATTTAAAAAATGTTGAATGAAATCAGGGGGGAAAAAAATCTGCTTACATCCTTTTGAATACACACATAGATTTTAAACCATAGTCCATCTCGAAATAATCTGGAGCATTTGTGAGGGATTAACTCTCAAACGCCATGTCCAGATAATCCCAAAACGCTGCTGCCTGTTTTTGCCTTTTTGCCAAGAGGACTATAAAAAGAATTGTCTGTGCTCTCAAGATGATGAGTGTGTATTAGAATAACACACAAAGTATTAAAGTCTCAAATTCATTATCAGTGAAAAAAATAACCTACAGCTATAACCATCTGCTGAAGCGTATCGCTTTGTGTAATTAATGGTGGTTAGATTGTCCTGACTGAAAGGGCATTGTCTCTTGGACAAAAAAAGATGGCTGTCAACACAATATACAGGCTACACCACTAGAGTATTGGACACCCCCCCCACCGGCTTCCATTGGCATAACATGTACAGTGTATTCTCAGTGTTGGTAATGGTGACATTAATGTTGTATTACATTCTACTTGCTAAGGGAGTCTATCATGTTGGACCACAAGTTTCCTCAGAGAGAGAGAACGAGAGAGAGAGAGAGAGAGAGAGCTCTAGTTCATTTGCAACCTGCCCCTAATGGCCCTTGCTATCAGACTGAATCAGTACAGGCTGATAAATTAGCCATTTAGAAACTCATAGTGAAGGACTGTGAACTAATGTGCACGTCATTGTGTGGTATTCATATGCAATGCTTAATGTTGTGTAACCAATTCTGTCATTTCCATTATGTAAATACATTTGCCTCAGCACTATATTTTATGTATTGTCTTTCTTGTCTCAATTACTTGGGCTATTAATATCCGAGGTTTATGGAAATGGTGTTTCGGCGTGGTGTGTTTGTAGTTTGATGACAAAGTGCAAACTGTTCATGAAATCTCATTATGATTTCAATTGGTGTCACAAACTTGAACATGCTTTGAGCATTCATCCACACTCTATAGCTCGGGATGCAATACGCAGACACCTCACTCTGAATATACTGTAGGAACAATACTAAAACTACATTTCATTGCCATGACTAGGGTGTGTTACAATATTCATAAATACATATTTCCCGACAAGGTGTACATCAAGAAATGTTACATTTTCAACACAAACCTCAGATGTGCACCAGTAGCCTACACTGCATAGTGACAACACTTAAGAGGCACTGTAGGAAAAATGTCCCTATTTCAGACAAACTCACAATTCACCAGATATTTATTTAATCACTTTAAATGAAAATGACTACTCAGAAATCAAAGCACACGCTAGCAAATCCATACAGTCCCCTGTAACTGTCAGTGGGTGTGATAAGGGTGAGGGTCCAACCATGCTAACCTGTCAGGGAGAAAGAGACTGTGTAGTCCCCTAACACCAGCTCCTATGTCTATAAAAAACACATTCTTTATTTTGCCACTGACTAAAGTGATGACTAACTCCTGCACACCATTCAATCTTATTTACGGACAATTTATATTTTATTCCACAATTGTTATTTCCCTGATGTTTATCATTTCTTGGTAAACAAGCCATCTGGTCAATGTAGTGCATTCTAATGTTATTTATCTGCTGTGTCTTGGATGTTTCCCTGACCCCTCTAACTGAGCAATGACTCATCTGTAACCTTCTGTCAGCATTTCCAAGTTCCTGACACACTGGCTTGTTTTTAAAGACCTCCGTGTCATTTTACTCCTCATCACCATAACACAGTTATGATGAGAAGTGAATAGTTGAGTGTGAATACTCATTAAGACTAAAAGCCACTTTAAGACTGATGATTTTAATATTTCACATGTCTGATGGCTGACATGTGTGTATGCTTCATGGCACTAGGGGATTAGTTCACTATTTAAAGACAACATGTGAAATATGTATATTAATGCACATATTTTGACAATAATTGGCTAAATGTGGTATAGCCTAACAGTAGTTCACAGTTAGAAATGTTTTGAACCACACTTCAGAAATAAACATAAACTAACACACAAGGGCGCCACGCACCCCAAAAAATCTGACTGGGCACAAAGTAATTGAGGATAGCTGGGGTGTGGTCCGAAGGGGGCTAGACCCCCCATCCGTAAATTGGATAATTTAGACTTTTTAAAACAAGCTAACTACTCTAACTTGATTGATAAACTGAAATGGCTTCTTGGTAGCTAGCTGAGGAATGCTCAACTCTGTTCTCTTATAACGAGGTGGAGTTGAGCATTGATAAGTGGTCACACAATTTGCTAGCAACAACATTGAGTCACCATCAGTCAATTCCACCTCGATATAAGAAAACAGAGTTAAGCGTTCCTCAGCTTCTTGGTAGCTAGTTATGAGGTTAGGAGATAGAGAACCTATCTGGGTTAGCTATAACCAACTTCATTAAATTGCTAAGTGGCTAGTAATATTACAGAGAAGAAAAAATGATAATTGTAAAAATTATTATAATGTTAATGTTAATAATACACCTGTGCCCCCTATTGGCAAGATGTCTCTCCTAACACACGATGCTACTACATTCCAAGGTGCTGGGTGATTGGCTGCATAATATTGCATAAGGCTAGGATGCATCATTTATGTTTGAATTAAATGTATAAAGATAAGAAAAATAAGCAAACATGTTACTAAAATCTGTTAAAAGGGTCACTCAAGTGAACTTAGGATATGTCACTGTCAAACGCGTATTACAATCTATGGTCTGGGCTACACAGCATAATTGGAGTCAGACCTCAAATGCATGTTTATTTAGTCATTCTTGTGCATATCCAAGCCATATCCTACTCAAGAGTGTAGAATGCATTAATTATTAATCAAAGGGCAATAGGACTACAGCGTGTGATGAATTTAAACGTGTTAAACACTTTGGATTAGGCTACTGTGTAGACTATAGGCCTAGTTAGGCACAAGTTATACAAAGTGGATAAAATATTGCAAAATATTGCTACTGAAGTGTCTGTCATAAAATGGGCTACATTATCCGGAGGTTCTTTTTCTTTTTGGGAGGTCATTAGTGTAATGTGGCAACTTAAAAAACAGCACATGGATGCGCTGATGTCACGCGCTCTTTGTTGAAGCATGGCAGAGAAAGCTCTCCAAACGTTTTCCTTGTGAAACGAATTCCAATACCTATATGCTACCATTCAAACATAATCCATGGCGTTTTAATGACTCAAAGCAAACAACATTGTTTGAATGAAGCTAAAACTTCAACTTTGATTGGTGACTATGCGTCATGATGGGACTGGTGATATGTTCTGCTTTGTGTGCACAAAAAAAGGAAATACTTCGATTATTACACATGTTTAGCCTAATATTTGAAATGTCCAGGGATAAAAATAAAAATAAATCTAGTACCTAAACCTCGTGCGCTACGCAGTATAAGGTTGTCATTGCTCTCCGCTACAGACTCCAAGGTGCGCGCGACCTCTGCGTTTGACACGTAAAAATAAAACATAAAAATGCATATGAAAGTTTTTACCTTTTCTCTTTGACCTTCTTCTCCTTCTCCTTTTGAACTTGCATTTGACTTGACTGCTCGGAGTTCCCGAGGTGCGGGTGTTGCTTTCAAGAACTGATGCCATGTAGTGACAGTGGAGAAACGCGCGAAATAACTTGTTCTGCTTCTTCTTAGCAGTTCGTCATATAAAACAGTCCTTGGTGACGGCGTGGATGATTTCAGACTTCTCTTTATTCCCTTGCCGAACTCTTCTTACCAGGGAGTGCGTGCGTCTCGCTGCTAGAGCACTGTGAGTACAATTACTCCTGCAACTCCTGCAAACCTCTGTCTCGAGAGCGACGGTTGTATTTTCTGGACTGCGCGAGAGCTCACACTGGTGTGATGCCGCCTCCCCTCGCGCAGGTTGTATGTAAAGCGACGTCTAGTTTTCTGCACCTCTGCGAATTTTGCCAGCAGCCACTTTGAATCCAATCATGCAGGAAGCCTATCTATTTGCTACCGCAAATTCTAATTAGACCCAATCATGACTGTCTCCTTGCTGTGACATCACGAGTAGCTCCGCCACCAACCGCCTGCACAAGAGCACGCACCCATTCTTTCCTTCTTCCCTCACTGTCTTGCAAACTCAGCGCCCATTCGGGCTGAGTGATTTGGGTGATGCCTTTCTCGTCCCCCAGGACAAGACATGACACAGAGGTAAAGATCTGCCTGTGACAGACAGGGTTCTTCGTGGTTTGTTTTCACTGTGTGTCTCCTTACATTATTGTCTGTTTGTGTCCATATTGTGCCATGTAGGATTATTGGGATTCTGAGAGGATTATGATTATTATGTTTTTTCAAAAACCTCTCTTGCTCTCTATCCCTTTAATTCTTTACCAAAGTGTAGGTTCTGTAACGTCATTGGCCATATACTACCCCCCCCCTCCTCCCCTTGTTGCTATTATAAACTGGTTACTCAATGTAATTAGAGCAGTAACAAGACATTTTTTGTCATACCCGTGGTATATGGTCTGATATACCACATCTGTCAGCCAATGAGCATTCAGGGCTCGAACCACCCAGTTTATAAGAGACATTATATAATTGTATATATCATTAACATACAGCATTATCCAGTTCAAGACAGCAAAATATTCTTACATTTTTGTAACATACTTATATCATACATGGAGTGGGACAGGATAATATACAATGACTGCATCTTATTCTGTGTAAACAATTATTACTATATATGAGGGCTTGACAGATTCATTTTGTTTTGTTTACTCACACACTTGGGACTGTATAGTCAGTGCATAGGCCAACGTAATTTCGTTTGTTTTCTGTGTTCTATTTAGGCCGAGAGGACAGAACAGCAGACGTTATATGACTTTCCCCTTCAGAGGTAAAAGTGTTCTGAGTTCTGACAGGTTAATGCCACTGAAAAGTTTGAAGAATATGACATTTTGGCATTTTGTGTTAAAGCACAGTGTTGAGTCTTTCAGAAAGCATTATGTGCTTTCTCTAGCTGGCGGACATTTTGATTCCCCTAGCCCTCAGTGCTCTGTGCTCTCTGTAAGGCCAGCTGTATGGTGAAGGTGCTGTGGTGCCAAAAACAGTCACTATCATACAAAAAATCACACAATTTTAACTGCAAGCAAGAGCACAGTAACTCAGACTATGTAAAAGAAAAAGAGTAGAAATACTGTAGCACTACCAACTGTTTCACAATACTGTATTACAATATCCACTACATAATGTCTTTTTACAAATATGTTTAACATGGGAATTATGCTAACATAAAAAAATAAAAAAATATATAACCTAAAATCAGAACCTAAAAAACCTTGTGAAAGTCAGTGATCCAAAACATAAAGCAAACCACCAATCACATTGCCTAATAATAATGCTGATGTTTTCCTGAGAGAAAAAAAAACACACACACTCAAAACATACATCAAGCAACATCATGAAGGTTTAACCTTCCTACTCCAATTTATTTCAGTTCTGACATAAAAAAAAAGCCCTGCATTTTCAGAAACCTGACATGTTTGCTGATGTCAGTCGGAAGGAAAAGTCACTTTGAGATTCTTTTGTAATGGCGAGCAGGACTAGGGAGGCTGGAAACATTTCCTGGATGCCGGAGGGGGGGAGTGGTGCTGCGCTGCGTAGCGGAGCGTTCTCAGGTCTGTCCGATGGGACACAGCCTGCCCCGAGGACACCCACAAATATCCATGTAAATTGCAGTTTAAGAGAAATCAATGGAAGTGACAAGTTGCCAATGCCACTATCTGGGGACGTACTGAAGGTGTGTGGGGTTGAACCATTCACAGATAACACTGAGGAGGGGAAATTTACAGCGGTAAGGCTGCAGAGGCTGTTTAGGAGTCTGTGGAGCGCTATGGGGTCCTGTGGCTGATTCCAGGTCAGTTCTTACCCAGATCGAAAGGGTCGCTACACTAGAGTCCATACTACACATTTTCTGTGTTAGAACTGTGTCATTGAAGGACCAAAGTTCCTCCTATTTCACTTGTTTCCTGTATTAAAGGTTTCTCTCCATTTCCCAAGTAGCATGTGATTGATGTGCATCTGTTGTGCGACTCCAAAACGTTATATACTTTCAGGGCTCTCCAGCTAGTCAGCCTGTAATAGAGTTCTCTATACTGAACTCTGTCCATGGCACCGACCTCTCTCCATGGTGCTGACCTCTCTCCATGGTGCTGACCTCTGTCCATGGTGCTGAACTCTATATGGCACACCCAAACAGAAAAGGAAAATTCTAGATGTGAAACAACAGAAAACATTTTTCAACCCCATGCTTACTCGACCCATGTCTTACTCTAAATACAGGGAGGAAAATACAACCTTTTTTAATGTAGCTGTTGTATTGTGCACAAAGCTATATAAGTCATAAACACATGATATGTGTAGTAACCACATTCATACATACTGCATGTATTGAACAGCATGATCTTGTTCCAGTATGTAAGTATTGGTATTACTAGTATTCTTATTATCCCTCATGAGTACTACTATAATTTAATATATCAATTTAAATTGGGCATCAAATTTGATGTGATTCATTAGCAATCATTATGTATGTAATATTGTCATTTGATCTTATTCAGCACACCCTTAGGCTAAGCTGTTAATTGTATAATACAGTGTCTCAATATGGACAGTCAGGAATAGAGGGAGCTAGTTGCCTCCCATGGAGATGGAGTAGTCTATGTCTCCATAGCAATAGATGAATTCATCATATCACACCACGCCACATGTGCCACGCATCAAATTAACACCACTCCTCTTCAAACAGGTTTCTGCTTGAAACTGATAACAAGCAAGTGCCATAATTAAGCACCTTTTTACCTCTAACATCATCACCTCAATACACTTATGATCATGTCAGCATCACTGTCATCTGACTCCATAAGGAAGGCTACATTTACACAGGCAGCTCAATTCTGATATTTTGCCAACAATTCAGCAAAATATTAGAATATATCAGCTGCCTGTATAACCCCAGCCTTCGAAACTTACTTCCTTACTCTCCAAGGTTATAATTTCCCTGGATGTGTCAGAAATAGGAATCAGAAGTAATGCACTATATATGGAATAGGGTGCCATTTCAGACATAGACCCTTGCTGTTTTCCTCCTGTGTTATGAAGCTCTACTCCACCCACAGGTCAGGGCTGTGGAGTTGGAGGACAGGGCTGGGTCTGGAGTCCGGAGCCCGCTTCCTTCTTCTCTGTTCTATGTGGATATTGCCTGCGTCCCAAATGGAACCCTTTAACTATATAGTGCACTACTTTTGAACAAGGCCAATTGGACTCTGTTCAAAGGTAGTGCACTAAATAGGGGATAGGGAACCATTTGGGAGACATATATTGACTTTAAGCTTTGTGGGAGGGATTAGGTTCTGCTGTGGCCTTATCTGGCGCTCAGACTCCTCACACGGGGCTCCTAGGGAGCTTCAGATCTGCCTTCATCTCCCCTCCACAGACATTTCACTCCTACCGCTGCTCCCTAATCCAGAAGACTGCCTCCTCCTTTCCCTCCTTTCTCTTTCCTCTCCTTTCCTTCCTCTCTCTTTCCTCTCCTTTACCTCCTCCTCTCCCTCCACTACTCCACTACTCCTCCTCTCCCTCCTTCTTCCACTGCCTTCTCATCCTCCTCTTCCTCCTCTCCCTCTTCTCCTTTCCCACTATCCTCACCCTCCACTACTCCTCCTCCTCTCACTCCTCTTCCTCCTCTCCCTTCCCCCTCCTCTCCCCCTCCTCTCCTTTCCCCCTCCTCTCCCTCCCCTCCTTTTCCCCCTCCCTCCTCTCATTTCCTCCTTCTCCTTCTCCACTACTCCTCTCCTCCCTCCTGTCCTTCCTCTACTCATTGTATATATTCTAATCGTGACAAGAGGTTGGGAATGTGTAGTTGTGTACCTACACTGTGGTTAGCCACAGGGTTTACAGTGCATTCGCAAAGTATTTGCGACCTCTTGACCTTTTTCCACATTTTGTTACTTTGCAGCCTTATTCTAAAATTGATTGAATTGTTTTTTCCCCCTCATCAATCTACCAAAAAATACCCCACAAAACAAAGCAAAAACTGTTTTTTAGACAACAACAAAATAAAAATATATATATGATATATTACATTTACATAAGTATTCAGACCCTTTACTCAGTACTTTGTTGAAGCACATTTGGCAGTGATTACAGCTTCGAGTCGTCTTGGGTATGACGCTACAAGCTTGGCACACCTGTATTTGGGGAGTTTCTCCCATTCTTCTCTGTATATCAGGGATCAAGGTAAGACCCAGATGCAGACTATCGAAGTAACACTGTTTATTGTAGCAACAGGGGCAGGCAAAGACATGTCAAGGGGTCGAAAATACAGGGAAGGCAACTGTACAGGACGGCAGGCAGACTCAGGTCAGGGACAGGCAGGGTTCGGTAATCCAGAGGTGGAGCAAAGGTACAGGATGGCAGGCAAGCTCAGGGTCAGGCAGAGAGGTCAGGTGGGCAGGTACAGGGTCAGGACAGGCAAAGGTCAAAACCGGGAGGACTAGCAAAGAGAGTCTGTGAAACGATTGGAGCGGACAGGGAAAACGCAGGTAAACTTGAACGAACAAGACGAACTGGCAACAAACAGACAGAGAAGACAGGTATGAATACACAGGGAATAATTGGGAAGATGGGCGACACCTGGAGGGGGGTGGAGACAAGCACAAGGACAGGTGAAACAGATCAGGGTGTGACACTGCAGTTCCTCAAGCTCTGTCAGGTTAGATGGGGAATGTTCGATCGGGTTCGAGTCCCTGCTCTGGCTGGGCCACTCAAGGACATTCAGAGACTTGTCCAGAAGCCACTCCTGCATTGTCTTGGCTGTGTGCTTACGGTCGTTGTCCTTTTGGAAGGTGAACCTTTGCCCCAGTCGGAGGTCCTGAGCGCTCTGGAGCAGGTTTTCATCAAGGATCTCTCTGTACTTTGCTCCGTTCATATTTCCCTCGATGCTGACTAGTCTCCCAGTCCCTGCTGTTGAAAAACATCCCCACAGCATGATGCTGTCACCACCATGCTTCACCATAGGGATGGTGCCAGGTTTCCTCCAGAAATGACGCTTGGCATTCAGGCCATTCATCAGACTAGAGAATCTTGCTTCTCATGGTCTAAGTCCTTTTAGTGACTTTTGGCACATTCCAAGCGGGCTGTCATGTGCCTTTTACTGAGGAGTGGCTTCCATTTTGCCACTCTACCATAAAGGCCTGATTGGTGGAGTGCTGCAGAGATGGTTGTTCTTCTGGAAGGTTCTCCCATCTCCCAACTCTGGAACTCTGTCAAAGTGACCATCGTGGTCTTGGTCACCTCCCTGACTAAGGCCCTTCTCCCCCGATTGCTCAGTTTGGCCGGGCTGCCAGTTCTAAGAAGAGCCTTGGTGGATCCAACATTTAAGAATGCTGGAGGTCTCCTTTTGGAGGTCTTGGGGACCTTCAATTCTGCAAAAAAATGTTGGTACCTTTTCCTGGGTCTATGCCTCGACACAATCCTGTCTTGGATCTCCACAGACAATTCCTTCGACCTCATTCTGTAACGTCTGCTTCCAACTCACACTCTCAAACACGTAGATCCCCTGAACACAGCTCACTTTCCAGACCACTTTCCAGCTCACACTCTCAAACACATATGAGATCCCCAGACGCAGCTCACTCTTCAGATCCCAATCACCTGAATTCTGATCACCTGTTCACACACCTGTATGTCATTATCACACACTATTTAGTTCAGTTCTTTGCACCACATCATTGTGAGGTATTGTTTGTTTTGTGACACGTCTATTCAGAGCTCTGTTTTCCTGCAATTTAATCCTCTCGTGTATGATAGTTTTTGCCTACCTCACTAACGACGTTACCTGAACGCCCATCTGCGGCCTGCTAACCGTTAGCTGTCTTATCGGCTGCTATCTGAATAGACAATCGGACAATTTATTTATTTATTTTTATTATTATTATGTTTTCTTCTTGGGCCTCTATAACTACATCTATTGTTTTTATTTTTGTTGTTGTTGTGTGATTTGGATTAATCCCCTCTACCACACGGAACCCCACTAATCTACTGACGGAACGCAAGAGGTGGCTAATAACAGACCTCCATCCTATGCTAGCTTGCTACCGATGGCCTGGCTAGCTGTCTAAATCGCCGTGACCCCCAACTAACCTCTCCACTCACCGGACCATTTTGATCACTCGACTAAGCATGCCTCTCCTTAATGTCAATATGCCTTGTCCATTGCTGTTCTGGTTAGTGTTTATTGGCTTATTTCACTGTAGAGCCTCTAGTCCTGCTCACTATACCTTATCCAACCTATTAGTTCCACCACCCACACATGCAATGACATCTCCTGGTTTCAATGATGTTTCTAGAGACAATATCTCTCTCTTCATCACTCAATACCTAGGTTTACCTCCACTGTATTCACATCCTACCATACCTTTGTCTGTACATTATACCTTGATGCTATTTTATCGCCCCAGAAACCTCCTTTTACTCTCTGTTCCAGACGTTCTAGACGACCAATTCTTATTGCTTTTAGCCGCACCCTTATTCTACTCCTCCTATGTTCCTCTGGCGATGTAGAGGTGAATCCAGGCCCTGCAGTGCCTAGCTCCACTCCTATCCCCCAGGCGCTCTCTTTTGACGACTTCTGTAACCGTAATAGCCTTGGTTTCATGCATGTTAACATTAGAAGCCTCCTCCCTAAGTTTGTTCTATTCACTGCTTTAGCAAACTCTGCCAACCCGGATGTTCTAGCTGTGTCTGAATCCTGGCTTAGGAAGACCACCAAAAAGTCTGAAATTTTAATTCCAAACTACAACATTTTCAGACAAGATAGAACTGCCAAAGGGGGCGGTGTTGCAATCTACTGCAAAGATAGCCTGCAGAGTTCTGTCCTACTATCCAGGTCTGTACCCAAACAATTTGAACTTCTACTTTTAAAAATCCACCTCTCTAAAAACAAGTCTCTCACCGTTGCCGCCTGCTATAGACCACCCTCTGCCCCCAGCTGTGCTCTGGACACCATATGTGAACTGATTGCCCCCATCTATCTTCAGAGCACGTGCTAGGCGACCTAAACTGGAACATGCTTAACACCCCAGCCATCCTACAATCTAAACTTGATGCCCTCAATCTCACACAAATTATCAATGAACCTACCAGGTACCTCCCCAAAGCCTTAAACACGGGCACCCTCATAGATATCATCCTAACCAACTTGCCCTCTAAATACACTTCTGCAGTCTTCAACCAAGATCTCAGCGATCACTGCCTCATTGCCTGCATCTGTAATGGGTCAGCGGTCAAACGACCTCCACTCATCACTGTAAAACGCTCCCTGAAACACTTCAGCGAGCAGGCCTTTCTAATCGACCGGGCCGGGGTATCCTGGAAGGATATTGATCTCATCCTGTCAGTAGAGGATGCCTGGATATTTTTTTTAAATGCCTTCCTAACCATCTTAAATAAACATGCCCCATTCAAGAAATTTAGAACCAGGAACAGATATAGCCCATGGTTCTCCCCAGACCTGACTGCCCTTAACCAGCACAAAAACATCCTATGGCGTTCTGCATTAGCATCGAACAGCCCCCGTGACATGCAGCTGTTCAGGGAAGCTAGAAACCATTATACACAGGCAGTTAGAAAAGCCAAGGCTAGCTTTTTCAAGCAGAAATTTGCTTCCTGCAACACTAACTCAAAAAAGTTCTGGGACACTGTAAAGTCCATGGAGAATAAGAACACCTCCTCCCAGCTGCCCACTGCACTGAAGATAGGAAACACTGTCACCACTGATAAATCCACCATAATTGAGAATTTCAATAAGCATTTTTCTACGGCTGGCCATGCTTTCCACCTGGCTACTCCTACCCCGTTCAACAGCACTGCACCCCCAACAGCAACTCGCCCAAGCCTTCCCCATTTCTCCTTCTCCCAAATCCGTTCAGCTGATGTTCTGAAAGAGCTGCAAAATCTGGACCCCTACAAATCAGCCGGGCTAGACAATCTGGACCCTTTCTTTCTAAAATTATCTGCCGAAATTTTTGCCACCCCTATTACTAGCCTGTTCAACCTCTCTTTTGTGTCATCTGAGATTCCCAAAGATTGCAAAGCAGCTGCAGTCATCCCCCTCTTCAAAGGGGGGGACCCTCTTGACCCAAACTGCTACAGACCTATATCTATCCTACCATGCCTTTCTAAGGTCTTCGAAAGCCAAGTCAACAAACAGATTACCGACCATTTCGAATCTCACCATACCTTCTCTGCTATGCAATCTGGTTTCAGAGCTGGTCATGGGTGCACCTCAGCCACGCTCAAGGTCCTAAACGATATCTTAACCGCCATCGATAAAAAACATTACTGTGCAGCCGTATTCATTGATCTGGCCAAGGCTTTCGACTCTGTCAATCACCACATCCTCATCGGCAGACTCGACAGCCTTGGTTTCTCAAATGATTGCCTCGCCTGGTTCACCAACTACTTCTCTGATAGAGTTCAGTGTGTCAAATCAGAGGGTCTGCTGTCCGGACCTCTGGCAGTCTCTATGGGGGTGCCACAGGGTTCAATTCTTGGACCGACTCTCTTCTCTGTATACATCAATGAGGTCGCTCTTGCTGCTGGTGAGTCCCTGATCCACCTCTACGCAGACGACACCATTCTGTATAGTTCTGGCCCTTCTTTGGACATTGTGTTAACAACCCTCCAGGCAAGCTTCAATGCCATACAACTCTCCTTCCGTGGCCTCCAATTGCTCTTAAATACAAGTAAAACTAAATGCATGCTCTTCAACCGATCGCTACCTGCACCTACCCGCCTGTCCAACATCACTACTCTGGACGGCTCTGACTTAGAATACGTGGACAACTACAAATATTTAGGTGTCTGGTTAGACTGTAAACTCTCCTTCCAGACCCATATCAAACATCTCCAATACAAAGTTAAATCTAGAATTGGCTTCCTATTTCGCAACAAAGCATCCTTCACTCATGCTGCCAAACATACCCTTGTAAAACTGACCATCCTACCATTCCCCGACTTTGGCGATGTCATTTACAAAATAGCCTCCAATACCCTACTCAACAAATTGGATGCAGTCTATCACAGTGCAATCCGTTTTGTCACCAAAGCCCCATATACTACCCACCATTGCGACCTGTACGCTCTCGTTGGCTGGCCCTCGCTTCATACTCGTTGCCAAACCCACTGGCTCCATGTCATCTACAAGACCCTGCTAGGTAAAGTCCCCCCTTATCTCAGCTCCCTGGTCACCATAGCATCTCCCACCTGTAGCACACGCTCCAGTAGGTATATCTCTCTAGTCACCCCCAAAACCAATTCTTTCTTTGGCCGCCTCTCCTTCCAGTTCTCTGCTGCCAATGACTGGAACGAACTACAAAAATCTCTGAAACTGGAAACACTTATCTCCCTCACTAGCTTTAAGCACCAACTGTCAGAGCAGCTCTGAGCATTACTGCACCTGTACATAGCCCACCTATAATTTAGCCCAAACAACTACCTCTTTCCCAACTGTATTTAATTTATTTATTTATTTTGCTCCTTTGCACCCCATTATTTTTATTTCTACTTTGCACATTCTTCCATTGCAACACTACCATTCCAGTGTTTTACTTGCTATATTGTATTTACTTTGCCACCATGGCCTTTTTTTGCCTTTACCTCCCTTCTCACCTCATTTGCTCACATCATATATAGACTTGTTTATACTGTATTATTGACTGTATGTTTGTTTTACTCCATGTGTAACTCTGTGTCGTTGTATCTGTTGAACTGCTTTGCTTTATCTTGGCCAGGTCGCAATTGTAAATGAGAACTTGTTCTCAACTTGCCTACCTGGTTAAATAAAGGTGAAATAAAAAAAAACGACGCCTTTTGCCTATTCTCTGCCTGTACTTTAGCCTATCGGATTTTCTGTTATCAACCTATTGCCTGATCTCCCGGATGATGTTACTAGCCTTTCCCCTGCCTGTACTGTTGCCTTATTGGACCCCCTGTGTATGACCTTCTGCCTGCCCCTGGACCCAGCTACCTGCCTCCTCCTGTGGTCCTTTACCAATAAACACCTGCTGCGCCCTGCGCTTGAAACCAGCTCTCTGTCTCCCATCGTGTTCATTACACATGGCTTGGTTTTTGCTCTGACATGCACTGTCAACTGTGGGACCTTATATAGACAAGTGTGTGCCTTTCCAAATCAAGTTTAATATCAATTGATTTACCACATCTGGACTCCAATCAAGTTGTAGAAACATCTCAAGGATGATCAATGGAAACAGGATGCACCTGAGCTCAATTTTGAGCCTCATAGCAAAGGGTCTGAATACTTGGGTAATGTGTTTTTTATGTGTAATAAATTTGCAAACATTTCTTAAAACCTGTTTTCGCTTAGTCATTATGGGGTATTGTGTGTTGATTGAAGAGGGAAAAAAATATTTTATCCATTTTAGCATAAGACTGTAACGTAACAAAATATGGAAAAAGTTGCACTGTATATGTGTTTTCTATATAGTGCACATTTTATGTTGGTATCTAACAGAATCCCTCACATAAGATATCAGAACCTCAAGGGTCTCTTCCTGGACAAATAAAGCTACAAATAATAATAATCATCTGTACAATCTAGGAAGTGCAGTTCACCTGCTTTTGAAGTATGATATCTCTTTTGAATGACTTAATTCTTTTCACAACACCATTCCTCATTTATCACATTATAGGTCTTTGAAACGAGTGTCTGTCTAGCGTGTGGCGGTCTTGGAAGGCACAGTTAAAGACATTAGTGAAAGCACTTGAATAGCCCCTTTTGGCTACACCATTCATGGTGGATATGGTTGTACTGTCATAAATAAGAGTGGGAGAAAAAACAATGAACTCTTTATGTCAGCAAGGTTTAAGGGCATCGCAGAATCTTTCTGGTTATGTATACAGCGGATTGAGGAAGTGGGAGTGGATCCAGAATGACTTATTGTAGTGTTTGCACTGATGTTTACACTAGAAATGACATGCGGTGAATGTAATGTGATACATGTAACTGCTTCACGTTGTTGCTACTTCACTGGAGGAAACAGAAAAGCTGATTGTAAGTAATATTTCCTATTCCTAAATAGCGTTGCAAATTTGTTTTGAATTGTACAATATTTCCCCGAACAAGACATCTGGGATTCCTCCAACCAGGATTTCTGGAAAACCAGGGAATTTTGTAAGGCGTCTAGGTGTAGCAGGTAAGGCAGAGTCAGGCGCAGGACACAGAGATGAGTAATACACATAACTTTACTCAAAACGACAAATATTCCAAGGGAAAAAATAATCAAGCTCACAAATGCAGACTAACTTACAATGAACAAACACGCACAAAACCATGGGGGAATCAGGGGGTAAAATAAGGAACATGTAATTATGGGAATGGAAACCAGGTGTGTACAATGAAGACAAAACAAATGGAAAATGAAAAGTGGATCGGTGGCGGCTAGAAAACCAGTGACGTCGGTAGCCGAACAAGGAGAGGGACCAACTTCGGTGGAAGTTGTGACAAATTTTAGGAAAAGTTACTGCATTTTTGCAACCCTACCCAACCCTGAATATGCAAACCCTGCAGAATCTGTGACTTTCAGTATAGTACAAAAAAGTAATTATTTTATAATGTAACACTGGTTTTGGTACGTACACTACAATAACTATGATAGGATCAGAAGGCTTTTTAATTGATGATTCAAGGTTGATTGTCAGGAAAATGTTATTAACATTCATTTTCAAAAAATCCTATAATATTCTGGTGTTCTACGTAGTCCTCGAATATTAACTGGTCTATTTAAATCAAACAGGCAGCCTGAATAGGAACTAACATTATTGCCCTTAATGTCACGTAACATTATCTACACCGTAGTTCCACACAATGGCTCCATTGTGTCCTTTACTGAGTGGGGCTTATCAGGGAAAGACAGGGAAGGAGAAAATGGTAAAAAGAGGAGAAAATATAAATGAGGTCTCTATTTATCTACTGAAGGAGAGAGTCCTATGGAGTCTGCAACTTCAGGGCACTGAGTAACTTACCTATCCTTAACTAACTACTTGTGCTACGTTTCCAGGCTTTTGCCCTTTTATTGGTGTTTGGTATGTGTGTTACAGGCAGATATAAAACTAAATCTGTTGTTACAGTGAGAGGGAGGTGAGTAGAGTAGAGCAGGTCTTGGGTTAAGGCTGTTTGTTGTGCCAGTACTGATCAGCTCCTTGGCTGCAGGTGAACTATACAGCTGCATTTGGATTACATTGCTCAACTCGACTACTCATTCATGTCAGGTACAGTGTGAGAGAGTCGAGAGCACTCACCATGACTGGGGTTCAGAACAGATGATTCACACACTCCGGTGGAACATTGGACGAAGGAAGGGGAGAAGCTGTAAGAAGTGAATGGTATAGAGTCTCCTTGATTGGTCTTTGTGTGGTTGGAAGCCAGTTGAGCTAGTAACTATAACATGAATAACTTCTACGCAAACTGGGAACATTCCTAGGACATTAGCTTAGATTAGATTCCCATTAAGTTCTCGTTAAGAGTTTTATCTAACATCAGGATGATAATATCATTAAAAACATTCAGAAAATGTTCAGATAATCTTTTTTATAAAATCTATTTATCAACAATGTTTTAGATGAAATATCCTTGGAATGTTCTCCGAACATTCACTAAAATGTGCACAACTGAGGGCCTCCCGGGTGGCGCAGTGGTTAAGGGCACTGTACTGCAGCGCCAGCTGTGCCACCAGAGACTCTGGGTTCGTGCCCAGAATCTGTCGTAACCGGCTGCGACCGGGAGGTCTGTGGGGCGACGCACAATTGGCCTAGCGTCGTCCGGGTTAGGGAGGGTTTGGCCGGTAGGGAAATCCTTGTCTCATCGCGCACCAGCGACTCCTGTGGCGGGCTGGGCGCAGTGAGCGCCAACCAAGGTTGCCAAGTGCACGGTGTTTCCTCCGACACATTGGTGCAGCTGGCTTCCGGGTTGGATGGCGCTGTGATAAGAAGCAGTGCGGCTTGGTTGGGTTGTGTACAAATGCGTGCACCAAGATGCAATTTGATGCGTGGTAAATTTACTGTTGAAGGATAAAGCGTAGGCTACAGATGAGCATAGGTGTTTTTAGGACTTCCACACATGGGGAACATTTGGGCAACATTTGCTTATTCTTTGCCTTTTAAAAACACTTTTCATGCAATTTGACATAATTTACATAAAATAAGACATTAGCTGAATCTTTTTTAATACCACACTAATGACCGAAATCAGTGGCTACTCTGACACTGACAAACTGAGATCAATCTGGTCTTGAATTCAAAACAAACAATAGCCCAGGCCAATGAAGCGACACACATAATGTACAATATTGTATATACAGTACCAGTCAAATGTTTGGACACACCTACTCATAGGCTATTGCCAAGACTAGTGCATTGGCCAGTTGTAAGGGGTGCGTAAGGGGTAGTTGTAAGGGGTGCGTACTGGCGGCAGAGAAGTCAGGCGCAGGAGAGCAAAAACTGTGTTACAACGGTACAGTTTAATAATAAAAATCACCGTAAACAGAACAATCAATACAATGGGTACAAAAACCCGTCGCACACCAGAAATAACGTGCACAAGCACATACATTAAACAATTCCTGACAAGGTCATGGGGGGAACAGAGGGTTAAATACACAACATGTAATGATGGAATTGAAACCAGGTGTGTGGGAAGACAAGACAAAACAAATGGAAAATGAAAAGTGGATCGATGATGGCTGGAAGACCGGCGACGCCAACCGCTGCCCGAACAAGGAGAAGAACCAACTTCTGCGGAAGTCGTGACAGTAGTAGCCTATGGCTTCATCTTTATCATTAGGTGAGTCAATTTGTGTCACTGGAAACGTTATTTAGTTGCCTACTGTAGCCTATACTATACAGTATATACATACAGTACCAGTCAAAGTTTGGACACACCTACTCATTCCAGAGTTTTTAGTTTTTCTACATTGTAGAATAATAGTTAAGACATCAAAACCATGAAATAACACATTTGGAGTCATGTAGTACCCAAAACAGTGTTGATAGTCTCACTAAGGGCAAACCAGATGGGATGGCATATCGCTGCAGAATGCTGTGGTAGCCATGCTAGTTAAGTGTGCCTTGAATTCTAAATAAATCACAGTGTCACCAACAAAGCACCCCGACACCATCACACCACCTCCGCATGTGTGCTTCACGGTAGGAACCACACATGCGGAGATCATCCGTTCACCTGCTCTGCATTTCACAAAGACACGGCGGTTGGAACCAAAAATCTAACATTTGGACTCTTAGTAACATAATATGGAGAATAAACAGAGCGCATCTTCAAGATCCGAAATGTATTAAATACATAAACGAAAAAATACCTATACCATTACAAATGTAGCCGTAGAGTGCAGAGAAAAGCATGACCCCCAACATAATTTGGGATGCTTTTAAGGTGTACATTAGGGGAATGATAATCTCATACTAGGCAAAAGTTAAATCTGAGTTAGAAATGAACATGAAAGAAAAATAAACCACTATCTTAGAAACAAAGCCCATAAAAATCTTTACAATGTAAAGGTAAATAAGAAAAGGAAATGTCTGAACTTTAGATGGAATCTTTTATTTTTGAAGAGAGCCAACAACTACAGGTTAAACTCATAAAGCGTACTATTTAATGGCAATTAAATCTGGCAAACACCTCACAGCCCTCACAAAATGAATACACGCCAAACCGGTTATAGTTTTAAAAGATAAGGATAAAAATGCTTTAATTAAACAACAACCCTGATAATAACACTTTATAAGTTAGAACAGTTGGACTGATCCTCCAACTTTCTTAGACACAGTAACCTTGAAGCAACAGCAGGTAAAAAGAATCACCCCAGAATAAGTATTAGACGCTGTTAAAACATTAGTGCTGAGGACAGCACCGGGGATGTACGGCTTTCCCATATCATTTCATTTGATATTCAGGGACAAAGTAGCACTCCAATTTACTCAAATTACAACACACATGTCACTTAATTCAGTTCCATGCGTCAAACAGTTATTTTAGTTAAAACCAGGAAGATCTGATGAGTCCCCTGCAGATTACAGACCTATACATTTTATAAATTGCAACGATAAAATAATAACAAAACTCATAAGCAACAGAATGGCAAAAGTATTACCAGACTTAATACATATTAATCAAACAAGGTTTATTCAGAAATAGACACAAAGGAATACAAAAACATGTTTTCGTAAAATAAAATACGTTAATACACAAGATGTAGATACATCAATAATGTCTGTTGAAGCTGATAAGGCTTTCAACCATCTTGAATGGCCTTTTTTTACCCTTTTTTCTCCCCAATTGGTAGTTACAGTCTTGTCCCATCGCTGTAACTCCCGTACGGATTCGGGAGAGACAAAGGGCAAGAGCCGTGCGTCCTCCGAAACACAACCCCACCAAGCTGCACTGGTTCTTGACACAATGCACGCTTAACTCGGAAGCTAGCCACACCAATGTGTCGGAGGTAACACTGTACACCTGGTGACGGTGCGTGCGCCCGGCCCGCCACAGGAGTCGCTAGAGCGCGATGGGACAAGGACATCCCGGCCAGCCAAACCCTCCCCTAACCCAGACGACGCCTCATGGGTCTCCCGGTCGCAACCGGCTCTGACACAGCCCGGTATCAAACCAGGATCTGTAGTAACGCAACTAGCACTGCAATGCCATTGCCTTAGACCGCTGCGCCTCTCAGGAGGCCCTTTGAATGGCCTTTTCTATTAAAAACTTTGGAAGCATTCAACTTTCCAGCTGAAATTATGCATTTAATAAAAAAGGTTCTATAAATATCCTAATGCAAAAATATACACTGAGTATATCAAACATTCCTAATATTGAGTTGCACCCCCTTTTGCAATCAGAACAGCCTCAATTTGTCGGGCATGGACTACACTATAGCATTCCACAGTGATGCTGGCCCATGTTGACTCCAATGCTTCCCACAATTGTGTCAAGTTGGCTGGATGTCCTTTTCTTGATTTTTGACACATTCAAACCAGTGCACCTGGCACCTAAAACCATACCCCATTCAAAGGCACTCAAATATTTTGTCCTGACAATTCACCCTCTGAATGGCACACATACACAATCCATGTCTCAATTTTCTCTAGGCTTAAAAATCCTTATTTAACCTGTCTCCTCCCCTTCATCTACATTTATTGAAGTGGATTTAACAGGTGGCATCAATAAGGGATCATAGCTTTAACCTGGATTCACCTGGCCAGTCTATGTCATGGAAAGAGCAGGCGTTCCTAATGTTTTGTGCACTGTGTATAGCCATGGCAATATGGTCAATCAGGAATTCCATGCTTCCTTTTTAGCATTCTTAGACATAACAAACCCAGGGAAATACTGGCAACTGGGTTATTCAACATCACTTCACTCATCCTCTTTATACTGTACGCTGCATACTCCTGGGCCCATATTTACAAGGTATCCAAGACTACGAGTGCTAATCTAGGATCAGTCGCTTTTCAGATCATGAAAAATAAGCGAGGGGAGACTATATCAAGCATCTCAAAGTAGGAATTACAAGTTGAACAGTGCATTTTTACACAATGTTTTAATTTATACAGTTAGTCTAAATTCCGCATTCAGACAGAATTTATAAATCTGGACGAAATAAAGAGATCCTTTGTTTTAGTAGAATATATCTGAGCCTCAATTTCATATATATATTTTTTAAATTACATGGTTTATTATTATTTTTTAATCCATTTATTAAGCAATGAGTAATGCAAGTCTTGGCGATATAGACTCTGCTCCTTCAGGGTAGCTTACTGTCCAAGCAAAGCATCAAAATAAAATAGCCTTCAGGCAGTGAACGTGGTAAACTAGTCCAATCCCCCCTGGCAGGAACACAGAATCTTACAGGTGGAGTCTAGGGTGGTGGTGGGAGCATGAATCCAGCTCATAGTAACAGTAGAAGAAGCGGCAGCAGGATGAGTGTGCAGACCCGGTCATCTTAAATAGACCGCCAAATAAGGTTGGCGTGATTGATGCTAGCTTCTAATTGATACCATCTCGGCTGATGCTTCAGCCTGTCTTAACTGGCTTTGCTTAATTTAAAGAATATGCGGGATTGAACCTGTAATTCAGAACTGCAGCCAGATAATTAACCCACTAGGGGACATCTGTGGCCTTGTGTTTTTTTGTTGTTGCAGTCAAATACATTATGGCCAATCAGGACATAGATCACAATTTCTGAGTTGATAAAATGCCCCCATCCTCTTCATATGCAGTGTACTTGTAACACTGTATGTTGTGATTTCCTTTCTTCATCAACTGTTGAAAGTCTTATGAACGACTACCGCCCTGTAGCACTCACTTCCGTCATCATGAAGTTCTTTGAGAGACTAGTCAAGGACCATATCACCTCCACCCTACCTGACACCCTAGACCCACTCCAATTTGCTTACCGCCCAAATAGGTCCACAGACGATGCAATCTCAACCACACTGCACACTGCCCTAACCCATCTGGACGGAATACCTATGTGAGAAAGAGGAATACCCCTATGTGTCAGAATGACCCTGGGTCTCGACCCCGCCCTGTGCAACTGGGTACTGGACTTCCTGACGGGCTGCCCCAGGTGGTGAGGGTAGGCAACAACATCTCCACCCCGCTGATCCTCAACACTGGGGCCCCACAAGGGTGCGTTCTGAGCCCTCTCCTGTACTCCCTGTTCACCCCGACTGCGTGGCCACGCACGCCTCCAACTCAATCATCAAGTTTGCAGACGACACAACAGTGGTAGGCTTGATTACCAACAACGACGAGACGGCCTACAGGGAGGAGGTGAAGGCCTCACACTCAACGTCAACAAAACTAAGGAGATGATTGTGGACTTCAGGAAACAGCAGAGGGAACACCCCCCGATCCACATCGATGGAACAGTAGTGGAGAGGGTAGCAAGTTTTAAGTTCCTCGGCATACACATCACAGACAAACTGAATTGGTCCACTCACACAGACAGCATCGTGAAGAAGGCGCAGCAGCGCCTCTTCAACCTCAGGAGGCTGAAGAAATTCGGCTTGTCACCAAAAGCACTCACAAACTTCTACAGATGCACAATCGAGAGCATCCTGGCGGGCTGTATCACCGCCTGGTACGGCAACTGCTCCGCCCACAACCGTAAGACACTCCAGAGGGTAGTGAGGTCTGCACAACGCATCACCGGGGGCAAACTACCTGCCCTCCAGGACACCTACACCACCCGATGTCACAGGAAGGCCATAAAGATCATCAAGGACAACAACCACCCGAGCCACTGCCTGTTCACCCCGCTATCATCCAGAAGGCGAGGTCAGTACAGGTGCATCAAAGCTGGGACCAAGAGACTGAAAAACAGCTTCTATCTCAAGGCCATCAGACTGTTAAACAGCCACCACTAACATTGAGTGGCTGCTGCCAACACACCGACACTGACACTGACTCAACTCCAGCCACTTTAATAATGTGAATTGATGGGAAATGATGTAAATATATCACTAGCCACTTTAAACAATGCTACCTTATATAATGTTACTTACCCTACATTATTCATCTCATATGCATAGGTATATACTGTACTCTAGATCATCGACTGCATCCTTATGTAATACATGTATCACTAGCCACTTTAACTATGCCACTTTGTTTACATACTCATCTCATATGTATATACTGTACTTGATATCAGCTACTGTATCTTGCCTATGCTGCTCTGTACCATCACTCATTCATATATCCTTATGTACATATTCTTTATCCCCTTACACTGTGTATAAGACAGTAGTTTTGGAATTGTTAGTTAGATTACTTGTTGGTTATTACTGCATTGTCGGAACTAGAAGCACAAGCATTTCGCTACACTCGCATTAACATCTGCTAACCATGTGTATGTGACAAATACAATTTGATTTGATTTGATTTGAAATGTGACTTTGGTTGGATAGAGCTTCCTTTAAATAGCATGTACACTAGTGTACTCATATGATCCAGATCCAGAAAATAAACATTATAGAATCATTCGCACAACTGGAGAGTTTTTGTGTTTTGAGAATATATATTTTGAGATGTCCCCACAATTTTCCCACCAGACTGTTCCCTAATGAAACATTCTGGGAACCTCTAAAGAACAGATGCAATGTGTTCTAGGAACGTTCTTGCAACATCAGGCAAATGTTTAAAGCAAACATTCTATAATCATCCCCCCCCCTGCCGGACAGTTTTTGTGTTATCAGAACAATTTTGGTTTGCTGGTTACATCATGAAAATACAATTTAATCCATTTGAGTTTATCAATTCCTGTGAGTACGTTTTTAAATGAGCATTTGCAGGGTTAACTGTTCCAACCACCATTCCATTGACCTGACACCATGATGCTATTTGGGGCATATGCTGTCTCCTTGCCCTGTTACTGAGGTCTTTGTGATTTACACGGTCAAACATTATTAACTGTAGTGGTTTTAACCTGACAACAAACACAGGACAAGGACGGGAGTGAAGGTCAAAACGGCTTCACACAAACAGGGCTTGAGTCTGCTAATCAAATACAGTGTACCAAACAGATTGGACAAAAAAATATATAGAAATATACACATCACAGGTTTGGCTTTAATTTAAAAAGAAAAACAGGAACAAAACGTGATTTTATGTGTTACTCATTAATACAACATAGTTAAATGTGAATAGGTAACTGACATGATGTATGATGTGTCTTGCTTTACATATTCCTGTGAATGAGTAAAATTGAATAATCAAATACTTTCTCAAACACTTTGTTAAGAAAAGTAGTCATCATGTACAAGGTCCCGTGTAGCTCAGTTGGTATAGCATGGTGCTTGCAATGCCAGAGTTGGGGCTTTGATTTCAACGGGGGACCAGTATCAAAATGTATGCACTCACTACTGTAAATCGCCCTGGATTAGAGCGTCAGCTAAATGTAATACGGACGGCTGTTGTTGAATAGCAATATATTCAAATGTATCCCATGTACAGTATGTTTCACACTGTGGTTCAAAATGACCCCCTGACCTTACATTTCTCACCCCCTACTTGGGTGAAATGAGTAAACAGAGGCTAGCTCATCATTCCCCACAGATCCTCAAAGGCCTTGAAGTTCCTCTATATCACATTTTGAAGACTGAGATTAATTGCCTCTTTTACGTCCTGACAGTAATCCTTGAAAATTCTTCTTCTTCTTCTCCCTATAGCTCTGAGCACAGCCACGACAAGACAGCTAGCACCTCAGCCTGCCTCCTGCCTCCCTCCCCACCACTACAACAGCAACTCAGCTGCCTGTATCCCTGCCCCCCTCTCCCTCCCTAGCTCTGACTGGAGACGACTAAATGTGCTTCCCAAATGGAACCCTATTGCCTATGTAGTGCACTACTTTTGGCCAGAGCCATAGGGTCCTCATTAAAAGTAGTTCACTATAAAGGGAATAGGATGCCATTTGGGACATAACCAGAGACAGGATATCATCAAGCTAAGCCAGAATATATCACTAATATTCTTCATGACACCATTCCTTCTCCTTCTAAACAACTGGTTCCTATTTTAATTATGTAACTTCCTGGGTCTGTATTTGCAAAGTGTCTCAAGAGTAGGTGTGCTGATCTAGGATCAGTTTTGTTAAGACTGATCCTGATCCACTCCTACTATGGCGCTTTGTGAATACAGGCATAAATAAACAAGACATGAAAAATACACATCTGTTTCAGATTCAGATTGGTCTCCATGGGATTTTACGATATTAAAAGTTGAAAAGAATATTGCATTGCTTTAATTAATGAGTTTAAAAAAAATCCATGCTTTGTGATCATCATAACATATGGTCCTTTTGTTTCGTAAATCCTCGAGAATCCAGGCAGACGTAGGATTTAAACACTTGCTACAGATGCAGAGTGATCATGATGAGGTTGGTGGGAATTGGACATGTTTTGCATGGACCCTGCTATACAGCATATGCTGCCCACGGCCTTATCAGAGGTCGTCCAGAACTTCTGACTGCCATTTTATTATTATTACACCAACAGATGGTTGTTGGGTATTTCATTTGTCACTAAAGTATCCTTCTCTCTCAAATCTCTCTGTTATGAACTTTCATAAATTGCATAACACGTGATGAATAAACTAGACATCATCATCATCATCATCACACCATATTGAGTTTAATGTTTCCAGGTTCCTAGTATGAACAACCAAAACATATTGATGTAATGTCATGGGTGTCCAGATGACTAAAGAATAGAGGTCAAATACTGTATGGGGTACAGCTTGAGTGATTTCTCATACAGGTACTGTATAAGTTGTTGTGTGATGCCTCCTACTGCAGCCCCCAAAGGAAGCTTTGATTACCCTACCAACCTTGACTGCATTCACTGTAGCATAGGGCTACGTAAGTCTGGCTTGTAAATAAGCAGTTCCTACATTGAGCACATGACACATTCAGGCAGGGTTTTGCTGTTTGCTCTGAATACGTCGGACTGAAAGCCTGATTTTCTAAGCTTACACCTCAGCATGTGTTCTTCACCACATTGACAGTGATTACCATATCGCACTGACCTGGACCCTCTCTGTTACCCTGTTTCATTAGAATGGGATGTAATCAATCTATAATCCAGTGATCATCAACTAGATTGAGCCGCGGTCCAATTCTTTCTGGAGCGGATGGTCGGGGGGCCGAACATAATTACAAATGACTAGTAGACTGCAAATTGACCGCAAGAAGCCCAAACAGATATAATATTTGACTAAAACATAATAATTTCAAACCTTGCTTACATTTGTATATGATCACGTCTCTCTATTATGCATGGGAATACTTGGGAACAGATTTATTAAATTAAAATTACTTGGAGTTGATTTCCTGGTGTTTTTACATTATTTTATGTCCAACAATAAAAAATACACACAAAAAAAACATTATTGAGGGGTTTTTGCTCTGAAAACTTTGGGCAAATAAAATTTGGCCCGCGGGTTTCCTGCTGTAGTCCAACCAAAGGTTGTGTTCTTAGTGACGGAGAGAGAGAGAGAGAGAGAGAGAGAGAGAGAGAGGTCCCTATGGAGTTCTGATGAGGCCAGGGGATGAGAGGTCCCAGGGGGCCGAGACACCACGGTAACATGGAGCTCCACATTAACCCACACCACACAGACAGTGCTCTCAGCAAAATATAAACAGATGCTATGTAATATAATATCTAACTAAAATATTAATTGTTCTGAGACTAGTTGGTGTTGCCTACAGTGTTATGGTGAGTGTATACGTGGCATGTACAGTTGAAGTCAGATACCTTTACATACACCTTAGCCAAATACATTTAAACTCAGTTTTTCACAATTCCTGACATTATTCCTAGTAAAAATTCTCTGTCTTAGGTCAGTTAGGATCACCACTTAATTTTTACGTGAAATGTCAGAATAATAGCAGAGAGAACAATTTATTTCAGCATTTATTTCTTTCACCACATTCCCAGTGGGTCAGAAGTTAACTTACACTCAATTAGTATTTGGTAGCATTGCCTTTAAATTGTTTAACTTGGTTCAAATGTTTCGGGTAGCCTTCCACAAGCTTCCCACAATAAGTTGGGTGAATTTTGGCCCATTTCTCCTGACAGTAGGATTGAGGTCAGGGCTTTGTGACGGCCACTCCAATACCTTGACTTTGTTGTTCTTAAGCAATTTTTCCACAACTTTGGAAGTATGCTTGTGGTCATTGTCAATTTGGAAGACCCATTTGGGACCAATCTTTAACTGATGTCTTGAGATGTTGCTTCAATATATCCACATAATTTTCCTACCTCATGATGCCATCTATTTTGTGAAGTGTACCAGTCTCTCCTGCAGCAAAGCACCCCCACAACATGATGCTGCCACCCCCGTGCTTCACAGTTGGGATGGTGTTCTTTGGCTTGCAAGACGCCCCCTTTTTCCTCCAAATATAACGATGGTCTTTATGGCCAAACAGTTCTATTTTTGTTTCATCAGAACAGAGGACTTTTCTCCAAAAAGTGTCACCATGTGCAGTTGCAAACCGTAGTCTAGCTTTTTATGGCGGTTTTGGAGCAGTGGCTTCTTCCTTGCTGAGCGGCCTTTCAGGTTATGTTGATATAGGCCTCGTTTTACTGTGGATATAGATACTTTTGTACCTGTTTCCTCCAGCATCTTCACAAGGTCCTTTGCTGTTGTTCTGAGATTGATTTGCACTTTTCGCACCAAAGTACGTTCATCTCTAGGGGACAGAACGCGTCTCCTTCCTGAGCGGTATGATGGCTGCATCGTCCCAAGGTGTTTATACTTGCGTACTATTGTTTGTACAGAGGAACGTGGTACCTTCAGGCATTTGGAAATTGCTTCCAAGGATGAACTAGACTTGTGGAGGTCTACAATTGTTTTCTGAGGTCTTGGCTGATTTCTTTTGATTTTCCCATGATGTCAAGCAAAGAGGCACTGAGTTTGAAGGTAGGCCTTGAAATACATCCACAGGTAAGCCTCCAATTCACTCAAATTTTCTGGAATTTTCCAAGCTGTTTAAAGGCACAGTCAACTAACTTAGTGTATGTAAACTTCTGACCCACTGGAATTGTGAGACAGTAAATTATAAGTGAAATAATCTGTCGGTTAACAATTGTTGGAGGAACATGTGGAGTGGTTTAAAAACTAGTTTTAATGACTCCAATCTCAGTGTATGTTAACTTCCAACTTCAACTGTATGTTATTGTCATGTTCTCCTTTTGCTGATGGTCCTCACGCCAAACAATATAGAAGACCCTCTATCTAGCATTCATGAGTCTGGGAACATCCCACTGAGCACACACTGGTTGAATCAACATCGATTCCATGTAATTTCAATGAAATGATGTGGAACCAACGTGGAATAGACGTTGAATTGACATCTATGCCCAGTGGGTTGATATAAGTGAGGAGAGAAGGAATCATATTTTAGACAACTCTGTGGTGGAATACCCTAGCAGCTAAATAAATAATGCATTAGAAAGAATGATATAGTAACCAGCAACTGTGAATGAACTGAATATAAAATATTTCACTGTATTCCTCCTACGGTCATTTTCTTGAGAGAGACTTCATGGAAATAGAATTTTATTGGATGAAATTTGACATGCGTTTGTGCCTGAGTATCCCTGGCAACGGCAAATAAAATCCCTCTTCCACAGAACTTGAGACAGAGAAGAAGTTCTTTGATTATAAGCACAAAGAAGAAGAATACACAATTTAAATATGCAAACACAGTCCGCGTCCATATATACAATGCTGTCAGCTTTAACTTTTGGTATCTTTTAACTTTTAAACCATGAAATAATATTGTAGCTCATTTTATAGGGTGTGACAAACAGCCATAATAACACTACTGTGAACATTAAAAGTGATGGAAATATTTGCATAATGTACATAAATGATGTGCAAAGAGGTACATTAAGAAACCTTCTATGACAATCACCCTCAAGTATTCATACTGTAGATCTATTTACTGTTAAAATAGATCTGAAATTATGAGTAGGTGACATGGAAAAAAATAGAATTTCTCCCTATGAACAGCAGATGGTAGTAGTAAACATTTGACATATGTTTCCCAGCGTCCGGAGAGCATCGTCTCTATTGAAGCTATGATAAAATGGTACTATACATGCATAAAGACTGTACTGTTCAGAAGAGCTTTCAAGGAGCTCTGCTAATTCTAATGCCCTCTGGATCTGATGACACCTAGCTCTGGTAACTGTCTCTGTTCTATGTTCTGTGTTTTTGGATTGCTTGAATTATTATTGCTATTATTATTATTATTATTATTATTAGCGTCTTGGGAGTGAGAAAAGCACTTTTCAAATTAAAGGAATTATTATTGTTACTATAACCCATATCAAGTGAACACTGCAATATCACTTTCCATATTACATTTTGTATCAGAACTGGACAGTATTCCTTATGAAGTTACATATGTTAATAAAAAATAAGATGATAGATGAAAAAAACTGTAGGTTTGCTCTGCATGCTGATATCTTGTGCTTTTCCGGGGTTGAGAGGTTTGAGATTATATGTAGAAGTATTATTTGCGTGTTGGTTAATATTAATCATAATTTCCCATTTGATCAATCTGTGAATTGTAGCCAAACTTTATTTAGTCTCACAGGGATTACTATGTCAAAGGCAGGTCCCGGATCCCAGTGCGTTTACTTGTCTAGTTCTCTGAGTCAAATCAGACATGTTGGACTAAATGCAGTTTAATAAAAGGCAGGAAGACAGTGGATAAATCCCTCAAGTTAAGCTCATCGAATCGTCTCTGAAGTTTACTCTTTCATCCTGCAGGGAATCACAGTTGGTTTCAGCGTTTGAAGTTACAGCTTTTCCTCAGTAAACCGAACATAAAGGTTGGACCTCAAGACAAGATCTCGACAGGTAAAGCTAAAATAATATGTTTCTTTTTTACTGCTACAGATGTTGAGTATAACTATATAGGGTAAGGAAGAAATATATGTCCTGATAATTTTATGTGAAACAATATATAAAGTTGGACTTTGTGTGTGTGTGTCTATCAGGTTACAGATGAAGTATATGGCAGAAAACGTATATGAGCAAAATGAGATTTGATGGTTGTTATAATGGAGGAGTCAGACCCACAACCTCCCTCAGCCTTAGTGACAGTTGATCACATGATCAGATGTATGGGCACATGGTGGTAGGAAAGGCTACGTGTGTACTGTGTGTGTTGGGGGATAAGCGTAAGACATTGTCAATAGAAATGAAAGAAGGCGCATAACTATGGGCATGCCAATAAATAAAGGCTCAGGTATCTAAACACAAGTGTGGAGTGGTAGCAGGTATTAAGCTAAACCATAAACCACAGTTACATGCTGTTTGTCAACGCACATCTGTTCACACTAGTACACTGAATACAGACTAGGCGTACAATGCCTTCAGGAACTATTCACACCACTTTACTTTTCAAAATTGTGTTGTGTTACAGCCTGAATTTAACATGGATTAAATGGAGATTGTGTCACTGGCCTACAAACAATACCCCATAATGTCAAAGTGGAATAATGTTTGTACATTGTTTTTTTTAAATTATTTTTTATTTTTTACAAATGAATAAAAAATGAAGAAATGAAATGTCAATAAGTATACAACCCCTTTGCCATGGCAAGTTCAGGAGTAGTCACATAATAAGTTGCATGGACTGCAATATTATCATTTTATTTTTTATTTTTTATTTTACCCCCTTTTCATGGTATCCAATTGTTAGTAGTTACTATCTTGTCTCATCGCTACAACTCCCGTACGGGCTCGGGAGAGACGAAGGTCAAAAGCCATGCATCCTCCGAAACACAACCCAACCAAGCCGCACTGCTTCTTAACACAGCACGCATCCAACCCAGAAGCCAGCTGCACCAATGTGTTGGAGGAAACACCGTGCACCTGGCGACCTTGGTTAGCGTGCACTGCGCCCGGCCCGCCACAGGAGTTGCTGGTGCACGATGAGACAAGGATATCCCTACTTGCCAAACCCTCCCTAACAACGCTATGCCAATTGTGCGTCTCCCCACTGACCTCCTGGCCACGGCCCGGGTGCGACAGAGCCTGGGCGCGGACCCAGAGTCTCTGGTGGCACAGCTAGCGCTGCGATGCAGCGCCCCAGACCACTGCGCCACCCAGGGGGCCTCAATATTAGCATTTAACATGATTTTTTAAATGAATACCTCATCTTTATAGCCCACACATACAATTATCTCTAAGGTCTCTGTCGAGCAGTGAATTTCATACACAGATTCAACCACAAAGACCAGGGAGGTTCAATATCTCGCAAAGAAGGGAACCTATTGGTAGATGGGTAAAATAAAATAAATCTGACATTGAATATCCCTTTGAGCATGGTGAAGTTATTAATTACACTTTGGATGGTGTATCAATATACCCAGTCACTACAATTATCCTAACTCAGTTGCCGGAGAGGAAGGAAACTGCTCAGGGATTTCACCATGAGGACGAATCAACAACATTGTAGCTTCTCCACAATACTAACCTAAATGACAGAGTGAAAAGAAGGAAACCTGTACAGAATAAACCAATTCCAAAATGTGCATGTTTATAATAAGGAACTAAAGTGAAATGTATGTAACTTTATGTCCTGAAAACAAAGCATTATGTTTGGTGCAAATCCAACACAACACATCACACAGAGAGTACCACACTTCATATGTTCAAGCATGGTGGTGGCTGTATCATGTTATGGGTATTTTTTGTCATCGGCATGGACTAGGGAGATTTTTAGAATGAAAAGAAATGGAATAGAGCTAAGCACAGACAACATCCTAGAGGAAATCCTGGTTCAGTGTCACGCCCTGACCTTAGAGAGCTTTTAATGTCTCTATTTTGGTTTGGTCAGGGTGTGATTTGGGTGGGCATTCTATGTTCTTTTATCTATGTTTTTGTATTTCTTTGTTTTGGCCGGGTATGGTTCTCAATCAGGGACAGCTGTCTATCGTTGTCTCTGATTGGGAACCATACTTAGGTAACTTTTTCCCATATGGTTTTTGTGGCCTAGTTACAGTTTCGACTTAAATTGGCTTGAGAATCTATTGCAAGACTTGAAAATGTCTGTCTAGCAATTACAGTATCAACAACCAACTTGACACAGCTTGAAGAATTTATTAAAGAATAATGTGCAAATATTGTACAATCCTGGTGTGCAAAGTTGCAAATTATTGCCAAAGGGGATTCTAACATGTATTGACTCAGGGGTGTGAATAATTATGTAAATGAGATAATTATGTATTTCATTTTAAACACATCTGCAACTATTTCTAAAAACACATTTTCACTTTGTCATTATGGGGTATTGTATATAGATGGGTGAGAAAATCTGTTTAATCCATTTTGAATTCAGGCTGTAACACAACAAAATGTGAAATAAGTCAAGGGTTGTGAATACTTTCTAAAGGTGGATGTACAGTATGTGTAAGAATTTGTTTTACTGCATTGGAAATCAATGTTTTCTTGTAGGCTACAGATGAACTGTAAAAGAGCTTTGTGGCTCCATCTTGTTGCAATGGTGATCATTGTGGTCTGCTCTATCTGTTCCCAGTGGCAACACTTACCCTCTGTTTAATAAACTCAATATCTTGTCTAGCTACAACACTAATATACTCCAATTATGCCCCTTCATATACAAATACACATACGTCCCTGACATGCTACCCAAACCCTTAAATGGATTCTTCCAGGTTAATTCCCAAATCCATGCCTATAACACAAGACACTGCGATAACCTTCATCCCTCAAGGGGGTCAGCCTGATGAACCAAACTACCCAGTAATCCCCTCCATATAGCCTAACTCTCACATTCACATGCACACACATAATCAAACATGTTTTTTCTTATATACTGAGTATATCATGTACAATTATATTAGTTTGCTTTGTTTAACTGATTGAATATAATCTTTTTGTGGTGTGGTCTTCGTATAAGCCCTTTTGGGTTTCCAACCTCACCTGCACACTGTTTTTAACAGTTTTTTTATCTGTACTGTTTTGTCTTTCACTTGTCTTCTTTGGTGCGAATAAATAAAGCCTAACAACCTACCACTGTATCTATAAACAGACACAACAACACTCATTCCCTCAAACTGTACTGTTTTAATAAAAGCTATGATTTGTGTTTTTACTTGGAAAGTCCCAAAAGTCCCAAAAGCATCTTTGTGCATCTCTTTGAATTGAATTGACAGTGCTTTAGGGATGCTAAACTGGCCAGGGAATTCTCCCCCTCTACCCTTTAAGTTGGAATTGATTTATTCAAAGGAAGACAGCTGTTTTTTAATTAAAACACTGAACTGGCTAATTGAGGAATTGATTCAGTTTGTGTTTCCTACTGTGTAAAGCAATATTCTGTTGTTGCTCTTAGTGGTATCTATATTTCTCAGTGAAAACAAACCAACAGTGAATACACACACGCACACACACGCACGCACGCACACACACACACACACACACACACACACACACACACACACACACACACGCACGCACGCACGCACGCACGCAAACGCACACACACACACACACACACACACACACACACACACACACACACACACACACACACACACACGCACGCACGCACGCACACACACGCACACACACACACACACACACACACACACACACACACACACACACACACACACACACAGTTTATACCGTTTAATGCTGTAATCCAACAACTTTCCCCAAACGTTCCCCTATAAGCTGTGTAAACCTGACAAAGTGAGAGACTTTTACTGTCCACAGACCTTAAAAGCTTAACTTCAAAGTAGCTTGAGAGTATGCATCCACAGCCAGATTATGTGTGTAACATCATAACTTTAGGAAGTGATTTGTACAGTATGATTTCTATATTTATTTAGTTTCAATCTTGAGGATATGTATTACTTCTTGGCAATAATTGTGCTTTGACTCACACTTTTTCATGATGAAGTCACTGTATTACCACCCTGCCAACAAGATTTATAAAGCCCTCAGAAAAAATTACTTGACAAACTTCAACATCCGTCTTCCTTGAAAGCTAAAGTTACCTTCAGAGATGCTATATTTTATTAGGAGGACATTTTGCCATTGGATTAATCACCAGGTCCCTTAATATATTCAAGCCTTATCAAATCTGGAAGAACTGTCCTTAGTTCAATGTAATTCAAAAAATATTGCCAAGAAAAATGGCCGCATATGACATCACATATCTTGGCAGGATGTTCCTACTGTAAGGCCTACTCTCCCTCCGGCATTTATAACCATTGGGTCAAAGACATATAGGTCACACTTACAGGTTATTAAAGACCTGCTTAAATAAAAAAAAACATTCTCAGTATTACTATCATGTTTCTCCAATTGCAGAATTAATCAAATAAATACAATTTGAATGAATGGCATCTATTGTTTGTGTCAGTGCTTCTCTCAATGACTTGTTAAGCAACAAGATGCAGCACCATGGGATTCAGCTTGACCACTAACATGACAGCACCACATTTACGTTCGTTCATTCACGCAGTTAAAACTGAAAGGAAATAGTTCATTATCTTGTTTGTTAGTGCAGCAAATTTTATTTATCACGCCTGTCTCAGTGTTCGTCGCTTAAATTGTCGGAGTTTAGAAAAATGTCAGGAGTCAAGTTTATTTACTGCTCTGAACATTTTAAGACTTCAATCAAGTGTCTCTCAGCTGCTCCCCACAGAGAGAGAGAGAGAGAGAGAGAGAGAGAGAGAGAGAGAGAAGAGAGAGAGAGAGAGAGAGAGAGAGAGAGAGAGAGAAGAGAGGGAGGGAGAGAGAGATGATGAGAGAGAAGAGTGAGAGACAGAGAGAGACACACACAGAGAGAGGGAGAGGAGAGAAGATTTAGTCTTCTCAGTGTGTCTTCATAAATCATGTTCTGACGTCAACTAACAGCTCTGCGTGCCCTTCTCTGAACCACAGACACTCTCACCCTGCCTGTCGCAATATTACCACACAGTCATTAACAAACAAAACGTTTCTGAGGAGGAAGATAATGACTGAGTCCCAAAAGGCACCCTATTCCCTATATATTGCACTACTTTTTACCAGAGCCCTACTTTGCTGCCACATTGGCACGATGATGATGTCATGACAGTCAGAGAATGATGCAACAGAGGTTATGTTTTGTTATAAAACATTGTGGTTCCCCAGTGCCCTAAGGCAAATGTGTATACAGATCTGTACGCATGGTTGGTTTAATTTGACAGGTAAACTGAAGTAAAAACAAATGTTTTCCGAGGGATTTGCATTCTGAGTCTATTAATGTGTGTTTTTGCCCTTGCCATCCTCCACACTAAAGGTGCCAGCATGCCTCAGTTCGGTTGGCGCCTAGTCAAACATGAACGAGTGTGCTCGCATACTCCCTTAAAAGTACTCCCTTTGCTTGAAAAACAAGAAAAAAACGTCAATAGTACTGTTGGTCCCATTTGAGACTTGATGGTGTGAAACAGTTTGCATGAAAACCGGTCGTCTCTTGTTGAATGATATAAAACATTCTTGTAAAATGATAAAACCAAGAATTCCTACGAAGGGGTCGTAAACCGACGAAGGGGTCGTAAACTTCGGCAACCGACTTCGGCTTTGTGTCCAAAACAAACAAAAACAAACAAAATGTTGTCATAATATATGCACAAACTCTTCAGAACTGTTTCGGCTGGGAAGCGGGCGGATGCCTTCAGTCCACACTACCGTCAAGTTTCAGTTTCAGTCAGAATTCCCTACTTTCTACACAATAGCTGACAAAAACAGAGCAAATGGAGACATCCCAGCAAACACAAAGTCAATTGACAGGACAAGAACTCATTCCAGAGGGAGGAGATCTTTCGTGCCTAAATCCTTTGGTGAAGAGGAAGGATTACACAGTGTGCTGCCTGTAACGTTAATTAAAGTATTATAGTGTTGACTAGTGCTATTACAACTCTCTGCTCATTCTCCAGTAGCTTTGGAAGATCTGAATTTGAAGTCGAGGTTATCTCGCCTGTAAGCGTCTTATTTGATATGAACATTGTTTATGTACTGTTTGCAGAGCTTTATTAACCATTTTGCTATGATAATAATACTGTACCAACATGTTGATGACTCCTATGCACTTTGAAGCATACCTCTTCTATTTCTCTCGAAATGTTGACATTTAAACCAGCCAATAACAGAAAACATAAGGATTTTCTGTGCTCTCCTAAACAAATGACAGTTCACTTCATCTCATGTCGCAGATAGTGGTTCTGTAAAAACACTTGTCTTCTCAGCTGCCATGCATGAAGATATTACATTACCCGTTCTACATGAAGGTATTAGATTACCTGTTCCACATGAAGGTATTACATTACCTTTTCTACATGAAGGTATTAGATTACCTTTTCTACATGAAGGTATTAGATTACTTGTTCTAGATGAAGATATTACATTACCTTTTCTACATGAAGGTATTAGATTACTTGTTCTACATGAAGGTATTAGATTACCTTTTCTACATGAAGTTATTAGATTACCTTTTCTACATGAAGTTATTAGATTACCTTTTCTACGTGAAGGTATTAGATTGGATGCTGTGTTTTTCATGTTCCTGATGCGGCCTTGTTTACCCCTGAGCGGTGTGTGTTCTCCATGCTCCGTGCCGCCTTCTCCACTACAGCCTATTAAAATACATGCTCTCTGCCTCAGATCATTAGACAAGTCTTAATCCTTCCACTCCTGTGATGTTCTATAGAGTTTACACGGGGGACATAGCCAGTGAAACTCCTCTCTGTACACAAGGTAAATGGTAACACAGGGAAAGGAAACTCCTGTTCTTTCATCGTATTTCTCCGTTCAGGTAGAGGAGGAACACACGTAGAAAAGGATCTGCTGAGGGATGGGTGTCTATCAGGGTAAATTAATATGGATTATTTTATTACGTTATTTTGTTTCCACACCAAAGTAAACAAGTGTACACTCTTACACATAGCCTAGTGAACACATACCGCTCAACACTTTGAGTGAAGTTGCTCTAACGCAGTGGGTAGTGCTGGACCTCCTCCCAGACCGGACTAGACAGTAGCACCTCATTAGGCGTGTAAACCAGGGAAGAGGTGTCAGTGTTGTAGCTAGGAGATTAGACCTTCCTCTTCAAAGGGCCTCCTGGGTATTACAGGGCCGGTGTTGATCAGGTCCCATTGACCAAACAGGAAACAAAGGATGTGGAATCACTGATAATGAGTCTTACCTCCATGTTCCTTCCTCTAACCAGCCTAGAGGTGAGATTTGAGTGACCTGTCCTCCTAGGGAGGATGTTTCTACACCCTCAACATGGTGAAAGGAAAGGAACAGCTAAAGTGAAATAGGACAACCAGTTAGTTCACTTGCTGGTTGAGAACAATGTCATCCTACATTGTTCTACACTGACTGATTTATCTTGATGTTATATTTGACATGATTTATACACTTACTTTCTCACTGTTTCTCTAACTGTTATTCACTGAATTTATTTAGCCTCTGTTAGTTGAAAAGGCGTTTATTTATGTCAGTATATAGGCACCAATCATCCTAAATCTGCATACGTTTTCCATTTGTCATTGAAAGCCCTCCTCTTCTAAGCAGTGACGACTGTAACGCTATGGTCAACCACATATCTCCTCTTCAATACTACAGTAAGAATCTTAAGGACAGAATGTATAGTGTCAGCATGCTCCAAATCTCTCAGCCTCTTAGCTTCTCCTTTCGTCCTTAGCGCTTACACAGGAAAATTGCCTGCCTGACTGGCCTCCGTGCCACCTTGAAAAAATATTTCACGTTGAAGAAAGAAATTTCATTTTTTAAGAGTTAAACGTCAGTGACCCAATGCTTTTTCATCTTTCCCTCATAGATGTTAGGGAGTATGGGATTTTTCGTATAGATTTATTTTTTGTCAGCGACATCAATCCTTTACTGTGTCTACCAGGCAGAGGTAATGGAAAATGTTACTGAGTGTTATCTACTATCCTCAGTTTAAACAAGGGCTGACATGCCAGGCTGGACTCCAAGGCTACTGAGCATCCATCTTGTGTCCTCCTCCTCCTTCAGCTGGAAGTATTTCTGTTGACCCATGCTCCTTCTATTTTCTGCTGTAAACGGGATAGAAGAGTTGTTGTGTGGCTATAGGAAACTGTAGAAGGAGAGAGAGAGAGAGAGAGAGGAGACAGAGAGAGAGAGAGAGAGAGAGAGAGAGAGAGAGAGAGAGAGAGAGAGAGAGAGAGAGAGAGAGAGAGAGAGGGGCCTTTTCAACTTTTGTCAGTGTATTGTTAACTGTTGATTTCTAATAGTTTTTGCATTTGGGCATTGACAATGTAAACATACACTAAAAGTATTTGGACACCCCTTCAAATGAGTGGATTTGGCTATTTCAGCCACACCTGTTGCTGACAGATGCACTCAGCCATGCAATCTCCATAGACAAACATTGGCAGTAGAATAACCTGAACTGAAGATCTCAGTGACTTTCAACATGGCACCGTCATAGGATGCTACCTTTCCAACAAGTTAGTTTGTCAGACTTCTGCCCTGCTAGAGCTGCCCTGGTCAACTGTAAGTGCTGATATTGTGAAGTGGAAAGTGTCTAGGAGAAACAACGACTAAGCCGCGAAGTGGTAGGCCACACAAGCTCATGGAATGGGACCGCTGAGTGCTCTAAGGCGTAGCACGTAAAAATCGTCTGTCCTTGGTTGCAACGTCAGCACAAGAACTGTTCGTCAGGAGCTTCATGAAATGGATTTTCATGGTCGAACAGTCGCACACAAGCCTAAAATCACCATGCACAAGGCCAAGCATAGGCTGGAGTGGTGTAAAGCTTGATGCAATTAGACTCTGGAGCAGTGGAAACACGTTCTCTGGAGTGATGAATCACGCTTTACCATCTGGCAGTCTGATGGATTAATCTGGGTTTGGCGGATGCCACGAGAACACTACCTGCCTGAATGCATAGTGCCAACTGTAAAGTTTGGTGGATGGCAATTAATGGGCTAGTCCCCTTAGTTACAGAGAAGGGAAATCTTAATGATACGGCATACAATGACATTCTAGATGATTCTGTGCTTCCAACTTTGTGGCAACAGTCTGGGGAAGGCTCTTTCCTGTTCCAGTATGACAAAGCGAGGTCCATACAGAAATGGTTTGTCGAGACTGGTGTGGAAGAACTTGACTGGCCTGCACAGAGCCCTGACCTCAACCAACTCGGGGGGGGGGGTCCCAAGTGGCGCAGCAGTCTAAGGCACTGCATCTCAGTGCTAAAGGCGTCACTACAGACCCTGGTTCGATTCAAAGCTGTATCACAACCGGCTGTGATTGGGAGTCCCATAGGGTTGGCTGGGGTAGGCCATCATTGTAGTAAGAATTTGTTCGTAACTGACTTAAATAGAGGGGACCAACTCCATATTACTGCCCATTCTTTTGGAATGAGATGTTTTATGAGCAGGTGTCCACATACTTTTGGTCATGTAGTGTATGTTTCCCATGCCAGTAAAGCCCCTTTGAATTGGATTGAGTTGAGAGAGACCAACAAACAGAGAGCAAGAGAGAGCGATGGAATATCCACTTAAAAAACTAACATCACATCTCATGAATGAGTGTGTTTTGTGGATTAACTCAAAATGTAAATTTTGAGTAAGATCTGCAAAGATGAATAGCTACACCCAACCAGACACAGTGAATGGCAAAGGAAGGATGAGTGTGTGGGATGAGAACAAATGGCTGTGAACCACTGAGACATGCCGAAGAGATATCACATCAAAGTTTTTGAAGACGGGTATCCAAGGGTATGTTTTAAGTTTGGTATGACTTTCTAACAAGCTGTGAGGGACTACAAAAACAGAGTTTTATGATCCACATAATATCGTCATTACCCAGTTTACGGCCGCCAGGCCTCTTGGGCTGGAGATCACAGAGCCGGATCTGACCCTTGTTTCATGTCGGCTGATAGCGAATAATTTGCCACCTCTCTCACTCTCCTTTCTCTTCTTCTCTCTCACACACATATATATATATATCTCTCTCCTTCTCTATAAGCAGTCTTTGATGCCGTGTCAAATGTCTTTCTCTTCAAAGATGCTGGGAAAATGGATTGGGAGAGCTAAATTGGTTTGTCCATATACTCTGTCTATGTTGTTACTCCACTAGAGGATCTAGGAGATGAGAGGGAAGAGTACATCAGTGTGTTGCAGAGAAAGAGAATCTCAAAATCAATGTTTCAGTGGCAGAATTCTATCTCACTGACTCCCTGGCATACAGACGAGAAATATGATTTTGATGTCTACTTTATAGAACTAACTTTTAGGTTACTAATAGGTTACTAATGCGAACTACATTATGAAAGAAAAAAAATCGACAGTCTGTTCCTTAGCTACAACTATTGCCTCCACACCACACTGAGCCTGTCAATCATTAGTCATAGATAGTGATCTGAGTTTGTGTAATCAGCAGGATCAGTGTGCCTTTCATTATTAGCTCTCTAATCATCATTGCACTGCTGTGCTAGCACCAGGAATTATGGTCCCTTCATCTGCCACTCAGAGAACAGATAACTTGTTTGTTTCTGTCAAGAAAAAACAAAGAAGCTTAAAGCCTTCAGACAGACTGACAGCTCTAAATCAATGTGCTGTTTGTGATGAGTTAGAGAGGACGGTGTAATGCTTTGTTTGGTTTATTTCAAAGTATGGTCGCAAAATTCAGGTATCTCCAACTGGGATTTCTGGAAAATCTGGGCATTTTGGGACTTGCAATCCCATTTTAAAGTGTGGTTCAGGGGTCCTCTCAACTGTTCAGAGCACAGTAATGCCAACAGATCTAGTTAGAAGGGAGCACGCAGGGGTTTCATGGAACTGAGTGGGTGGGAAGCTACTGATAGTAATGAAAACTCTGGGAATAAATACAGTGATTGCTAGGCATTGTGTATGTGTTTTTTATGTATGTGTTTTTTAGATAGGAAATACATTGCCACCATGTAGTAACTACAATTATCACTGAAATGGCGATGTGTGCCAGAAACACTTTTCGGTGGGCAAGTGAAAAATGTTCTCCCCCAGAAAGTAGAACCCCAAACTCATGCCTTCGCCTATCAGTAATTACTATTTCATCCACGTCGCCCTTTGGTATGCATTATTTCTGTGGCTATTACTAAGAATTCATTATTTATGTGTGAAGCTATGTGCAAAAAGGCAAGCAATTTACTTGTCAAAATACATTAATGTGTGTCTTGAAATATGACTGGGGAGCTGTAGGCTAGCTAATAAGTAGAGGTAGCCAGTCAGCTACATTATGAATGGGGAGACATGCTTTTAAATAGGGGGACTTTAGTAGTGAAACACTCTATCTCTACCTTTTCTTTTTAAGGTTAATATTAACCTTTTCAACTAGGTCTCTCCCTTACCCACTACCTTTTTCATTTTTACTAAAATGATACTTCTACCTCTTTGATGCAAACTGATGCTAGGTAGGCTGTCATTAACCGCTAACCCAGAAAGAAGTATGATGAGGATTCACTGAAGATGAAGATTAACGAACTCAAGACAACTTTTTAGCATCTGTCAAGTCTAATACTAATCTCTCCCTTCTTGTTACATCAGCTTTTCCCTCCAAAGACTTTCTTATTTCCGTCTGGAAACGCTTTGATCCCCAACCGACCCAGGTGATCTCCACCACACCTCCTCGGATAAGTGCTTAGGCTGGATTAGTGCGGATGGATGAGCAGGAGGAAGGAGAGGGCCTATCCTATCTGTAGCTTCCCCTCCGTAACCCCCCTGGGATTGACAACCAGAGAACTGTCTCCACCTAAACCAAGAACATTTCCCAGCGCTTAATACTTAATGTGTCTACCTGGTTCACTCTGTTCCTCCCTCTGTTCTGTCTCTGTTTCCCTTTCATCTCCTCCTTCATTCTCGCTGTCGCCTTCTATCCTCCTTCTCCTTTTTTCCCCCTTCTTCCCTCCCTCGCGACTTGAGAGACACTCACTTTCAGTGAATTAAACATGATGTAATATGATTCATGTGATTCACTCAGTTCATACTGAGCTGGTTAAAACAAAACAAAACAAAATGGTTCCTCAGAGATTAGGCTAGGGAGAGTCGAGAGATATGAAATTATATAATGTGGTGGTGTTTGTTCCATTTGTTTTGGAAGCGTCATGTGTCCAATGAAATGAGTGCTGTTGTCTGCTCCCTGGTGGCGGTATCACTTCCTATACCCACGCGTATTGCCTAGCCTACCGTAGCTTAGGCAGTGCTGGCTGCTGGTATCACTTGGGAAACAGCTATATGATCTGATACTGTGTATATACATAGCTCCCAGCGAATCTAGCACAAACCAAAGAACCTTTCAAAGTTAAACAAATCAGCCTTGGGCAGCATGTCTCTCTTCATACAACTCCTGTTCACACTACACAGTAACATTTAGTGACTGCCTAACCAGGGAAAGAGTGAGAGAGAATCTCTTTGGTTATAACTACGCATGATATATTCATATATCAATCTACACAACTAAGAAACAGTGAGCAAGAAAGTGAGAGAGAATCAGAGAAACAGAGACAGTGAGAGAGGGAGATGTATAAACAGAGTGAGAGAACTGCATTTGTAAATCACATGCAGTGCCAAAGTCAATTGAAATGCATAGTTTCATATCCATTGACAATCACAAAGACTACGCCACATCAAATTGACATTAACACATCAAAGCATCAAATTATAAAAATGTGACATGAAAACAAAACTAAAATGTCACCATGCATGTTTTCTGGTGATATCTGCCAAGAAAATTCTTGTTGACAGCTAGGCTAATAATCCTGGAAGGTCTTCCTCGCATTAATATAATTAGTCTGTGAGAAGGACAGCAGATGAGACATCATTCAAAGATGATGCTCAGCCACAGAACCCATCTGTTTCATCATTATCTCCTGTCAACAAGACACCGGAGAGGTTTCCAACACGGTTAGCTAGCCTTCCAAGGTAGCACTGGTTTAAAAACATCAGCCATAAAATGTTTGATTTTATTTTTACCAGGAAGTCTGAAAAAACACATAATGAGTGGGCGTGTAGCTAGTAGGCTGAGTGGGCAGGGAGCTCACCTTGACTGACGGTTCATTGAAAACGCCTATGCCAAGCAGCATGGACCCAGTAAACTGTGTTGCAGTGAGATTATATCAGCAAATTTGTTGATACACAAAGCAAATCAAACAACATTGAAGTTGCATGCAACAACCAATCCTGTCATGCATTGCATCATTCACAAATTATTTTTTTATCCAACTGTTTGGTTATTGTAACAGCATCAAAATTGGCAAAATGTTGGCCGGATATTTTAGCTAGCAAGTCCAAATTAAATGATCAATACTGTTTATCAAGCTAGTAAGCTAGTTAATGTTGGAGAAATTTCAGTTGAAACTTTACAGGGTGAGATCTGGGTACTATTCATTAAATAAATACAAATAAACTATATACATATAGACAATATTCATCAAATCAAATTTTAAATCAAATGTTATTTGTCACACTTTTTTTATTTTTTTTATTTTACCTTTATTTAACTAGGCAAGTCAGTTAAGAACAAATTCTTATTTTCAATGACGGCCTAGGAACAGTGGGTTAACTGCCTGTTCAGGGGCAGAACGACAGATTTGTACCTTGTCAGCTCGGGGGTTTGAACTTGCAACCTTCCGGTTACATTTGCCGAATACAACAGGTGTAGACCTTACAGTGAAATGCATACTTACAAGCCCTTAACCAACAATGCAGTGTCAAAGAAAATACTAATAAGAATAAGAGATAAAAGTAACAAGTAGGGAGCACTGGGGACACTGCAAATAGTCTGGGTAGCCATTTGACTAGATTTTCAGGAGTCTTATGGCTTGGGGGTAGAAGCTGTTGAGAAGCCTCTTGGACCTAGACTCCGGTACCACTTGCCGTGCGGTAGCAAATCAAATCAAATTTATTTATATAGCCCTTCTTACATCAGCTGATATCTCAAAGTGCTGTACAGAAACCCAGCCTAAAACCCCAAACAGCAAGCAATGCAGGTGTAGAACCACTGTGGCTAGGAAAAACTCCCTAGAAAGGCCAAAGCCTAGGAAGAAACCTAGAGAGGAACCAGGCTATGAGGGGTGGCCAGTCCTCTTCTGGCTGTGCCGGGTGGAGATTATAACAGAACATGGCCAAGATGTTCAAATGTTCAGAAATGACCAGCATGGTCAAATAATAATAATCACAGTAGTTGTCGAGGGTGCAGCAAGTCAGAACCTCAGGAGTAAATGTCAGTTGGATTTTCATAGCTGATCATTAGGTGTATCTCTACTGCTCCTGCTGTCTCTAGAGAGTTGAAAACAGCAGGTCTGGGACAGGTAGCACGTCATGTGAACAGGTCAGGGTTCCATAGCTGCAGGCAGAACAGTTGAAACTGGAGCAGCAGCACGGCCAGGTGGACTGGGGGACAGCAAGGAGTCATCGTGCCAGGTAGTCCTGGAGCATGGTCCTAGGGCTCAGGTCCTCCGAGAGAGAGAAAGAAAGAGAGAAAGAAAGAGAGAATTAGAGAGAGCATACTTAAATTCACACAGGACACCGGATAAGACAGGAGAAGTACTCCAGATATAACAAACTGACCCTAGCCCCCCGACACATAAACTACTGCAGCATAAATACTGGAGGCTGAGACAGGAGGTGTCAGGAGACACTGTGGCCCCATCCGATGATACCCCCGGACAAGGCCAAACAGGAAGGATATAACCCCACCCAACTAGCCAAAGCACAGCCCTCACACCACTAGAGGGATATCTTCAACCACTAACTTACCATCCTGAGACAAGGCCGAGTATAGGCCACAAAGATGTCCGCCACGGCACAACCCAAGGGGGGGGTGCCAACCCAGACAGGAAGATCACGTCAGGGACTCAACCCACTCAAGTGACGCACCCCTCCTAGGGACGGCATGAAAGAGCACCAGTAAGCCAGTGACTCAGCCCCTGTAATAGGGTTAGAGGTAAAGAATCCCAGTGGAGAGAGGGGAACCGGCCAGGTAGAGACAGCAAGGGCGGTTCGTTGCTCCAGAGCCTTTCAGGTCACCTTCACACTCTTAGGCCAGACTACACTCAATCATATGACCCACTGAAGAGATGAGTCTTCAGTAAAGACTTAAAGGTTGAGACCGAGTCTGCGTCTCTCACATGGGTAGGCAGACCATTCCATAAAAATGGAGCTCTATAGGAGAAAGCCCTGCCTCCAGCTGTTTGCTTAGAAATTCTGGTAGCAGAGAGAACAGTCTATGACTGGGGTGGCTGGAGTCTGACAATTTTTAGGGCCTTCCTCTGACACCACCTGGTACAGAGGTCCTGGATGGCTGGAAGCTTGGCTCCAGTAATGTACTGGGCTGTTATTGTGAAGTGGAATCGTCCAGGAGCAACAACGGCTCAGCCTCGAAGTGGTAGGCCACACAAGCTCATAGAACGGGACCGCCGAGTGCTGAAGCACAAAAATTGTCTGTCCTCAGTTGCAACAGTCACTACCGAGTTCCAAACGGCCTCTGGAAGCAACGTCAGCACAAGAACTGTTCGTCGGGAGCTTCATGAAATGGGGTTCAATGGCCAAGCAGCCGCACACAAGCCTAAGATCACCATGCATAATGGCAAGCGTTGACTTGAGTGGGGTAAAGCTCGCCGCATTGGACTCCTAAGCAGTGGAAACGCGTTCTCTGGAGTGATGAATCACGCTACAGAATCTGGCAATCTGATGGACGAATCTGGATTTGGCGGATGCCAAGAGAACACTACCTGCCCGAATGCATAGTACCAACTGTAACGTTTTTTTTGGAGGAGAAATAATAGTCTGAGGCTGTTCTTTATTGTTTGGGCCAGGCCCCTTAGTTCCAGTGAAGGGAAATCTTAACTCTTCAGCATGACAATGCCACTGCGCACAAAGCGAGGTCCATACATAAATGATTTGTCGAGATCGCTGTGGAATAAAGCCCTTTTGTGAGGAAAAACTCATTCTGATTGGCTGGGCCTGGCTCCCAGTGGGTGACCCTGGCTCCCAAGTGGGTTGGCCTATGCCCTCCCAGGCCCACCCATAGCTGCGCCCCTGACCAGTCATGTGAAATCCATAGATTGGGGCCTAATGTATTAATTTCAATTGACTGATTTCCTTATATGAAATGTAAATCTTTGAAATTCTTGCATGTTGCATTTATATTTTTGTTCAGTACATGTCTGATGAAACGCTGCAGTCAAATTGATAATACAAATACAAGTTCCCTCGGCATCCCTTAAATCTGAATGATACTGTAGGCTACAATAAAAGCTTACAAAAAAAACCTTATAGTAAAACACAGAACACTTAATGTCAAACCTTAGTAACTCGAAACAAAATATGATGCTAAGCTTACCTAATGTTATCCTCAATCTGCAAGAAAAGATCAAGAAAAATACAATAAGAAAGGAGAGGAGGAAAAAAATCATTATTATGCCCAAGAAAATGACTAAAATATGTAATTTCACCTCATTACCAAATCAATAACACTTACACTGGAGTTATTTTGATAATTACAATAATACTTATAGATGTCTGCCTTCTACATTTATCTGACATGGCTTGTATTGTATTCTGTGTGACATCAGTGCCGATAATGTGATCCCATGCTCTATTACAGTGAAACGACCATAATGGCTGAATGAGGATACCAGGACAGCACACACAGCAAAATCAATGGTGTACATTTAACTCTGAAAGTGTTATATTTACACTATTTTCAGTGAACATAAAAGTCCCACAGTACTGGTGTCAAAGCTGCTCAAGATTTAACTCTGTTGCAGTGTTCCCAAATTAATTGAAAAGTGTGAAACGTAAGCTATTTTCAGTGAACATACTGAGTCCCACTGTTCACTGTAACACTTTTCAATTTTTATATAAACAATTATTAAAAGCTTCTTAAAAGTAATTAGATCATTTTTAAAATCATCTGAAAACTAAGCATCTCAATAAATAACACAGAAATGTCAAATCAGGTAATGTCAAATTCCAGTCTGAGGGAAGTATGCTTTGAATTAATTTCCCCCTGTAACTAGGTGCGTTTTTTCTTTATCACACTCTCTTCTAACGAGTCTTTGTGAGCATCAGGTAGGAAAACAGAAGGCATGTGTGTGTTTCTTAGAGCCGTACCTTTTAGGAATGGTGTCATAATATTGTGTAATTCAAACCATTCAAAAGCTAGTGCCAAATTCATATGAAGAAAAAATAATCAAAATGCCACAGGTGGTAGAAACACACTTTCAAATCAAATCAAATCAAATTGTATTTGCCAGAAGGGAAAGATTTGGAAACAAAAGCAAAATACACGTACACCTTAAATATACTGTACTCTAACATGCTGACCAGACCGGAGACGTCGCGTGCGCGAGTGTGGCAAAATAAATGTAGACATCCATGTTATTCAATTATTGCTCCCACACTGCTCGCGCACCAACGAGCATCTGCGTTGCCAAGGGCTAAAATAGAAGTCATTCCTATTTCTGACGCAGATCGCTCTGCAAGTCCTGCCTCTCCCATCTCCTCATTGGTTTATAGAAGCAGGTACCCACATGCCGTCTCCTCATTGGTTATACTCACATGGGTGATTGAAAGATGAACTGTTTTGCTGGTCGTCGTGGTAATACTATGAAAGGTTAGATGCCAATCACCATATACGTTCAAAGATGAAAAAGCCTGGAAGGAGGAGAGATGACTAGAAACAATTCGGGTGACCGTTTTATGTGTGGATTTCAGGATAAAATAACAACTCAATGTTTATATCCCATGACAAATTAGATAGCAACAGCAAGCTAGCTAAATAGGACAAATTAGCTAGCATATGCAAGCTAGCTAGATAAATTGCCATACATATTAAATGCTTTTCGACCTGTCCCCAAATTAATGTAATTGGTTCAGAGTTTGTTTTAATATTTTAACCTGTGTATCGTGATTGAGTTAAATGTATGCACGATGGCGCACGATGGCGCACGATGGCGCACGCACGCAGGTGGTTTGGGTTCCGTGTAACACACAGAAACAACAAATTCTCCATATAATTAATCTCATAGGCCTAAGAGCACCGTAGAGACAAGATGGCTCAGACGAAGTTGGTAGCATCGCGACTAGCTCTAAGGAAACTCTGCAGTATTTTGTTTGTTTATGTACTATTTTTTAAGTTATTAGCTCAGGATTTGTTTTGTGTCAATACATACAGCCGGGAAAAACTAATGGATATTAGAGCAGCGGTAACTCACCAGAACTTCCAGAATTACGACCAGGATTCCGACTTCCCAGGAGCGGAACCTTTATTTGCTCTCCCCAGAGCAATTGAACTTATTCCAGAGGCTGACCCAAAACAATGCCGGCGGAGGAGAGATACGCGAGGTGGTCTTCTGGTCCAACTTAGGAAGCGTGCACACCACCCACCACTTCCGAGTATTTTACTTCACGGAAACATGGCTCTCTCGAGATATACTGTCTGACACTGTAAAGCCAGTTGTGTTCTCAGTATGTCGATCCAACAGGAACAAACCCACAAACCCTGGCAAGCAGAATGGTAGAGGTACAGTGGGGCAAAAAAGTATTTAGTCAGCCACCAATTGTGCAAGTTCTCCCACTTCAAAAGATGAGAGAGGCCTGTCATTTTCATCATAGGTACACTTCAACTATGACAGAAAATATGAGAAAAAAATCCAGAAAATCACATTGTAGGATTTTTAATGAATTTATTTGCAAATTATGGTGGAAAATAAGTATTTGGTCAATAACAAAAGTTTATCTCAATACTTTGTTATATACCCTTTGTTGGCAATGACAGAGGTCAAATGTTTTCTGTAAGTCTTCACAAGGTTTTCACACACTGTTGCTGGTATTTTGGCCCATTCCTCCATGCAGATCTCCTCTAGAGCAGTGATGTTTTGGGGCTGTTGTTGGGCAACACAGACTTTCAACTCCCCCCAAAGATTTTCTATGGGGTTGAGATCTGGAGACTGGCTAGGCCACTCCAGGACCTTGAAATGCTTCTTACAAAGCCACTCCTTCGTTGCCACGGCAGGGTGTTTGAGATCATTGTCATGCTGAAAGACCCAGCCACGTTTCATCTTCAATGCCCTTGCTGATGGAAGGAGGTTTTCACTCAAATCTCACAATACATGACCCCATTCATTCTTTCCTTTACACGGATCAGTCATCCTGGTCCCTTTGCAGAAAAACAGCCCCAAAGCATGATGTTTCCACACCCATGCTTCACAGTAGGTATGGTGTTCTTTGGATGCAACTCAGCATTCTTTGTCCTCCAAACACGACGAGTTGAGTTTACCAAAAAGTTATATTTTGGTTTCATCTGACCATATGACATTCTCCCAATCTTCTTCTGGATCATCCAAATGCTCTCTAGCAAACTTCAGACTGGCCTGGACATGTACTGGCTTAAGCAGGGGGACACGTCTGGCACTGCAGGATTTGAGTCCCTGCGGTGTAGTGTGTTACTAATGGTAGGCTTTGTTACTTTGGTCCCAGCTCTCTGCTCGATCTGGGTACCCCCGTGTGGTTCTGGGATTTTTGCTCACCGTTCTTGTGATCATTTTGACCCCACGGGGTGAGATCTTGCGTGGAGCCCCAGATCGAGGGAGATTATCAGTGGTCTTGTATGTCTTCCATTTCCTAATAATTGCTCCCACAGTTGATTTCTTCAAACCAAGCTGCTTACCTATTGCAGATTCAGTCTTCCCAGCCTGATGCAGGTCTACAATTTTGTTTCTGGTGTCCTTTGACAGCTCTTTGGTCTTGGCCATAGTGGAGTTTGGAGTGTGACTGTTTGAGGTTGTGGACAGGTGTCTTTTATACTGATAACAAGTTCAAACAGGCGCCATTAATACAGGTAACGAGTGGAGGACAGAGGAGCCTCTTAAAGAAGAAGTTACAGATCTGTGAGAGCCAGAAATCTTGCTTGTTTGTAGGTGACCAAATACTTATTTTCCACCATAATTTGCAAATAAATTCATTAAAAATCCTACAATGTTGATTTCTGGATTTCTTTTCTCATTTTGTCTGTCATAGTTGAAGTGTACCTATGATGAAAATTACAGGCCTTTCTCATCTTTTTAAGTGGGAGAACTTGCACAATTGGTGGCTGACTAAATACTTTTTTGCCCCACTGTATATGTTTTATGATCAACAACATATGTTTAACTATGATAACGTATAGGAACTCAAGTCCTTCTGTTCATCCGACCTAGAATATCTCACAATCAAATGCCGACCGTACTATCTCCCGAGAGAATTTTCATCAATAATAGCCACAGTGGTCTATATCCCCCCAAAGCGGATACCACAACATCCCTCAAAGAACTTCACTGGACTTTATGCAAACTGGAAACCACATATCCTGAAGCTGCATTTGTTGTAGCTGGGGATTTTAACAAAGCAAATTTAATGAAAAGGCTCCTGAAATTCTATCAATTCTATCAATTGTTGTACTCGCGCTGCTAAAACTCTCGACCTTCCAGAATGCATATAAGGCCCTCCTCCGCCCTCCATTCGGCAAATTTGACCACAATTCCATCTTGCTCCTCCCCTCCTTTAGGCAGAAACTCAAACAGTAAGCATCTGTGGTGAGGACTAATCAACGCAGGTCTGACCAATTGGAATCCACGTTTCAAGATTATTTTGATCACACGGACTGGGATATGTTCAGAGTAGCTTCAGAAAAGAGTTTAGTCAGATATACAGACACGGTGAATGAGTTTATCAGGGAGTGCACAGGAGATGTGCCCACTGTGACTGTTAAAATCTACCCTAACCAGAAACCGTGGGTAGATGGGAGCAGTCGCGCAAAACTGAAAGCGCAAACCATCTCATTTAACCAGGGCAAGAAGACTGGGAATATGGAAGAATACAAACAGTGTAGTTATTCCCTGCGCAAATCAATCAAGCAGGCTAAATGTCGGTATAGGGACAAAGTTGAGTCCCAGTTCAATGGCTCAGACACTTGTCGAATGTGGCAGGGTCTACAGACAATCACAGATTACAAAAGGAAAACCAGCCTTGTCGCAGACACCAACGTCTTGCTTCCGGACCGGCTGAACACCTTCTTCGCTCGCTTTGAGGATAATACAGTGCCACCGACACGGCCCGCTATCAAGGACTGTGGGCTCTGTTGGTGTGTTAACCCTCGCAAGGCTGCCGGCCCAGATGATATCCCTAGCCGTGTCCTCAGAGCATGAGCAGACCAGCTGGCTGGTGTGTTTACAGATATATTCAACCTCGCTCTATCCCAGTCTGTTGTCCCCACATCCTTCAAGATGGCCACCTTTGTCCCTGTACATAAGAAAGCAAAGGTAGTTGATCTAAATGACTATCGCCCCATAGCACTCACTTTTGTCATCATGAAGTTCTTTGAGAGACTAGTCAAGGACCATATCACCTCCACTTTACCTGTCACCCTAGACCAACTTTAATTTGCTTACCGCCCCAATAGATCCACAGATGATGCAATCGCCACCACACTGCACTCTGCCCTGTCTCATCTGTAAAAGAGGCATACCTATGTGAGAATGCTGTTCGTTGACTATAGCAAAGCATTCAACACCATAGGACCCTCCAAGCTCATCATCAAGCTCGAGGCCCTGGGTCTGAACTCCACCCAGTGCAACTGGGTCCTGGACTTCCTGACGGGTTGCTCCCAGGTGGTGAAGGTATGAAACAACATCTCCTCTTCACTGATCCTCAACACTGGTGTCACGACTTCCGCCGAAGTTGGCTCCCCTGCCTGTTCGGGCGGTGCTCGGCGGTCGTCGTCACCGTCCTACTAGCCGCTACCGATCCCTTTTTCGTTTGTCTGTTGGTTTTGTCTTATTAGTTTCACCTGTGTGTATTTTAGTTTAATTAGCATCCTTATATATAGTAGGTTGTCCCGCCCTTGTTTTGTGCGGGATTGTTTTTGTTATCCTGTTATATGGTGGTTTTTTCGTGTGTTTTATTCTCCGGACTATTTTGGTCCTGTGTTAGGGCTGGGTATTTTATTCGCCCTGTGTGTTGGCGTGACCGTTGTTTGTGCGCCGGAGAATAAACTAACAAATAACTGAAACCTGCTCTCTGCGCCTGATTCCACCCACCTTAGTAATTCGTGACAACTGGGGCACACAGATATATAACAAAAATAATTTAAGAAATCTACCAGCAGTAGAGCATGCTGGGAAATATGATAATTATGGGCTTGGTTTTGATGGGACTGTTTTACTCTCCAAAGTGTAAAACAATAACACTGGTTATTTACTAACACTAATAATGGGGGTAATTTTTACATGACTGAGTGTTAATTTCACTCTTACAAAGTGAATTCCGAATAAACTCTCAAAATCTTACACTGAAAAGTGAACACGGGCTAATTTGCTTTTCAGCCTGGGCCATTTCATTATTAAGAGCTACAGCTCACAGCTCGCTCCGCAGATAACAGTTATTAGATAGAGATTACTTGTGATATTATGGCCGGCCTCTTAAATATTATTATCAGAAGGGTATTTCATTATGGGCTCTTTACTGTGCTGCTGTGTGCGTAGTGCTTACAGATGGGAAGGAGGGTGTGTGAGGGTGAGATCTTGCTGTTATCTTATCTGGTACTGCCAACTGCTGATATTACAAAACAAGCCTGCATGTCCTTTACGAGAATTTAGTCAAGGTCTATTGGTATGTATTGTCTGTACATAGAAAAACAATAAAAAGACCAGGAGAGAAAATAAACTATACATCACACCGAGAAACACTACGTGGTAGTCGAGACTGAGATGCTATAGGCCAAAAGAAAAACATCAATTGTCAAGAGGACACACGCTACAGTATATGAATAAAAAGGAACGACCCCCATCCACAACCCACTATCCCCAACCTACATATGCGTAGTGCTTTCAGAAATGATTCACACCCCTTTACTTTTTCCACATATTTTTGTGTTACAGCCTGCATTTAAAATGAATTAAATGTAGATGTTGTGTCACTGGCCTACACACAATACTCCATAATGTCAAAGTGGAATTATGTTTTTAGAAATTGTTACAAATTCATTAAAAATGAAAAGCTGAAATGTCTTTACTCAATAAGTATTCAACCCCTTCGTTATGGCAAGCCTAATTAAGTAAAGGAGTAAATATTTGTCACATAATAACTTGCATGAACTCATTCTGTGTGCAAAAAAAGTGTTTATTAAAATGATGTTTTATGACTACCTCATCACTGTACCCCACACATGCAATAATCTGTAAGTTCCCTCGGTCAAAGCAGGGAATTTCAAACACAGATTCAACCACAAGACCAGAGAGGTTTTCCAATGTTTTGCAAAGAAGGGCACCTATTGGTAGATGGGGAAAAAATACAAAAAATCTGACATTGAATATCCGTTTGAACATGGTGAAGTTATTAATTACACTTTGGATGGTATATGAATACACCAAGTCACCACAAAGATACAGGTATCCTTCCTAACTCAGTGGCCGGAAAGGAAGGAAAGATTTCAGGGATTTCCACATGATTTCAACAAGGCTGTGATAGGAGAAAACTGAGGATGGATCAACAACATTGAAGTTACTCCACAATACCAACCTAAATGAAAGACTGTACAGACTAAAACTATTCCAAAACATACATCCTGTTTGCAATAAGGCACTAAAGAAAAACTGCAAAAAATGTGGCAAAGAATTTAACTTTATGTCCTGAATACAAAGCGTTGTGTTTGGGGCAAATCCAACACAACACATCACTGAGTACCACTCTTCATATTTTTAAGCGTGGTGGTGGCTGCATCATGTTATGTAAATTAACCTTTCAGTAGGACAATACTCTAAAACACAAGGCCAAATATACACTGGAGTTGCTTACCAACATGACATTGAATATTCCTGATTGGCCTAGTTACAGCTTTGACATAAATCTGCTTGAAAATCTATGGCAAGACTTGAAAATAGCTGTCTAACAATGATCATCAACCAACTTGACAGAGCTTGAAGAACTTTTAAAAGAATAATGAGCAAATATCATACCAACCAGGTGTGCAAAGCTCTTAGAGAGTTACCCAGAAAGACTCACAGCTGCAATGGCTGCCATGTCTTGACTAACATATTGACTTACGGTTGAAGTTGAAAGTTGACATACACTTAGGTTGGAGTCATTAAAACTTGTTTTTCAAACACTCCACAAATGTCTTGATAACAAACTATAGTTTTGACAAGTCGGTTAGGACATCTACTTTGTGCATGACACAAGTCATTTTCCCAACAATTGTTTAGAGACAGATTATTTCTCTTATACTGTAATTCACTGTATCACAATTCCAGTGTGTCAGAAGTTTACATACTGTACACAAAGTTGACTGTGCCTTGAAACAGCTTGGAAAATTCCAGAAAATTATGTCATGGCTATAGAAGCTTCTGATAGGCTAATACATCCTTAGAATCAATTGGAGGTGTACCTGTGGATGTATTTCAATGCCTACCTTCAAACCCAGTGCCTCTTTGCTTGGCATCATGGGAAAATCTAAAGAAATCAGCCAAGTCCTCAAAAAAAATAATGTAGACCTCCACATATCTGGTTCATCCTGGGGAGCAATTTCCAAACGCCCATAGGGTTTATACAAGTATAAACCCCATGGGACCACGCAGCCATCATACCGCTCAGGAAGTAGACGCATTCTGTCTCCTAGAGATGAACATACTTGTGTGAAAAGTGTAAATCAATCCCAGAACAGCAGGAAAGGACCTTGTGAAGATGCTGGAGGAAACAGGTGCAAAAGTATCTATATCCACAGTAAAACGAGTCCTATATCGACATAACCTGAAAGGCCGCTCAGCAAGGAAGAAGCCACTGCTCCAAAACCACCATAAAAAAGCCAGTTTGTAACTGCACATGGGGACAAAGATTGTACTTTTTGGAGAAATGTCCTCTGGTCTGATGAAACAAAAATAGATCTGTTTGAAGGAAAAAGGGGGAGGTTTGCAAGCCGAGGAAAACCATCCCAACTGTGAAGCACGGGGGTGGTAGCATCATGTTGTGAGGGTGCTTTGCTGCAGGAGGGACTGGTGCACTTCACAAAATAGATGGCATCATGAGGTAGGAAAATTATGTGGATATATTGAAGCAACATCTCAAGACATCAGTCAGGAAGTTAAAGCTTGGTCATGGTATTGGAGTTGTCACACCCTGGCCATAGAGAGGCTTTTATTCTCTATTTTGGTTGGGCCAGGGTGTGACTAGGGTGGGCATTCTAGTTTCTTTTTTCTATGTTTTCTATTTCTTTGTTTTTGGCTGAGTGTGGTTCCCAATCAGAGACAGCCTTTTCCCCACCTGTGTTTTGTGGGTAGTTGTTTTCTGTATAGTGTATTTGCATTACAGAACTGTTTGTTTTTTCTCTTTGTTATTTTGTTAGAGTGTTTTGATCCATAAAAATCATGAACATTTACCACGCTGTGCTTTGGTCCATGCCTTCCAACGAGAGACGTGACTGGAGTTGCCATCCCAAAGCCCTGACCTCAATCCTATAGAACATTTGTGTGCAGAACTGAAAAAGCGTGTGCGAGCAAGGAGGCCTACAATCCTGACTCGGTTACACCAGCTCTGTCAGGAGGAATGGGCCAAAACTCACCTAACTTATTGTGGGAAGCTTGTGGAAGGCTACCTGAAGTGTTTGGCCCAAGTTAAAGTTAAACAATTTAAAGGCAATGCTACCAAATACTAATTGAGTGTATGTAAACTTCTGACCCACTGGAAATAAAAGCTGAAATAAATGATTCTCTCTACTATCATTCTGACATTTCACATTCTTAAAATAAAGTGGTGATCCTAACTGACCTAAGACAGGACATTTTTACTAGGGTTAAATGTCAGGAATTGTGAGAAACTAAGTTTAAATGTATTTGGCTAAGGTGTATGTAAACTTCCGACTTCAACTATGCAAATTAGATATTTCAGAATGTTATTTTCAATACATTTGTTGAAATTTAAAAAAACATGTTTTCACTTTGTCATTATGTGGGTATTGTGTGTAGATGGGTGTTTTTGAATTCAGGCTGAAACGGTGTGAATATTTTTGGAATGTACTGTATGTGTGTCTGCTGGAGAGATACGATATTTACAGTGTTATGGCTGTGTGAGATGGATCACAGCATGGCTGATACAGTGCCTATCTATCCTGGTCCTCTAGGACCCTCTCATCACCGGCAATATTACTCCCCTGTGTAGGAGGTATGGACTCATAGAGAGACATATTTCATAGGTTGGAGTGGAGCTAAGAGACTCTCTGATGTTATTTAAGTAACTGAATTTAGCGAAGCCTATATTTTTGGGGCCTTGTTGAAGACTGTCACATCTATCTCCTGTGCCCCCTAATCAAACTGTGACTGATTCATCCCGGGTCTCTAAGGAGCGCTAGGTCTAGCATGCTATAGAGGCAGTCTAGTCCTGGTGTGTGGTTCTGATTCTTTGGTTTGCTTTGGTTTCTTGTCCACTAAACTAACCAGTGATACAGTCATAGTTACTTTTCTGCTTAATTTGATCGCCCTGATCGCCCAGAAAATGTAAAACTTGTGGTGTATTTGAGGTTTAAAAACGCTTCTGAAGTTCGTAATTTCCACTTTGAAGTTTCAGACTTGAAAAATTGATCAACCCCTACAAAAATGTACATTAATTATAATCCAGATAATAATTCACATTTCCTGTTGCTGCAGAATAATTTTCCTGCTCTAGCAAACTGGCTCAAATGACGATCCTACATCTGCATGTGACACGTCCCAAAAAATGTGAGGCAGGTCCACCAACACATGCAACACAAACAAGCAATTTCAGGTAAGAACCCATTTTGTCATCACATATGGTCTACATAGCCTCAAAATTACAGACTTTCATCACTTCAAACATCTTGCCTACTTACGGATCACCCAAATATATGACAGGAAAAAATAACACAAACATCCTAAGTAGCACTTATGCTATTTTCCCCCACTGCAATGAGTCCCCAGAAAGATACTAAATACTGACGGATCTCTCCATTAGAGATAAGATGCTCTTCTCCATCATTCTGCACTGTGCCACCACTGTCCCACTTTCCCTGAGCTATCATGGCAGGCCTGTCTGAGAGCGCCGTGATAACAGGAGACCTGGGATGCAAAGGTAAATCAATCTCAACAGGGGAGGAGAGGAAATGGGGAAAAGGGAGGAGGACAGGGTGGTAGATGGCGGGAGGAGGAGAGAGGGGGAGAGAAGAGAAGAGGAGAAGAGAGAGAAAGGGAGGGAGAGGATCGGTCATTTTGACATCAGCTGTATTCCAGATGATTTTTTTCTACTTTATCATTTGCTTTCCTATTCTTATTGCTGATTAGAGGCTTGAGGTTCCTCCCCTTTAATTTAAGTTATAAAGCTTCATTCTGGGATTTGTTTTACAGCTACACTACATTGAATTGAAATGACCACTGAACACATTTTTCCACTCAGAGAGTTAATGGAAATTAACTCAACACAGTCGAGTAACAACAATAATAATTTGGTGGGTGCTTATATTTGTCCTACTTCACACACATGCAAATGTGTCCATTTTAATCCCACTGATTTTAACCCAACTAGAATCAACACTCAGATATAACACTGGTGTTAACCCCAATACAATCAACATTCAGATATAAAACTGATTTTAACCCAACTAGAATCAACATTCAGATATAACACTAGAGTTAAAACCCCAATACAATCAACATTCAGATATAAAACTGATTTTAACCCAACTAGAATCAACATTCAGATATAACACTAGAGTTAAAACCCCACTACAATCAACATTCAGATATAAAACTGATTTTAACCCAACTAGAATCAACACTCAGATATAACACTGGTGTTAACCCCACTACAATCAACATTCAGATATAAAACTGATTTTAACCCAACTAGAATCAACACTCAGATATAACACTGGTGTTAACCCCACTACAATCACATGCAGACAGTACCGTGCAGTATCGAAGAGCCCTTACTGCTGCTCAATTATCCTATTTTTCCAACTTAATTGAGGAAAAAAAGAACAATCTGAAATTTATTTTTGATACTGTCGCAAAGCTAACTGAAAAGCAGCATTCACCAAGTGAGGATGGCTTTCACTTCAGCAGTAATATCTTCATGAACTTCTTTGAGGAAAAGATCATGATTATTAGAAAGACAATTACGGACTCCTCTTTAAATCTGAGAATTCCTTCAAAGCTCAGTTGTCCTGACTCTGCACAACTCTGCCAGGACCTAGGATCAAGAGAGACACTCAAGTGTTTTAGTACTATATCTCTTGACACAATGATGAAAATAATCATGGCCTCTAAACCTTTAAGCTGCATACTGGACCCTATTCCAACTAAACTACTGAAAGAGCTGCTTCCTGTGCTTGGCCCTCCTATGTTGAACATAATAAACGGCTCTCTATCCACCGGATGTGTACCAAACTCAATAAAAGTGGCAGTAGTAAAGTCTCTCTTGAAAAAGCCAAACCTTGACCCAGAAAATATAAAAAAACTATCGGCCTAAATCGAATCTTCCATTCCTCTCAATTTTTTTTAGAAAAGGCTGTTTACGCAGCAACTCACTGCCTTCCTGAAGACAAACAATGTATACGAAATGCTTCAGTCTGGTTTTAGACGCCATCATAGCACTGAGACTGCACTTGTGAAGGTGGTAAAAGACCTTTTAATGGCATCAGACCGAGGCTCTGCATCTGTCCTCGTGCTCCTAGACCTTAGTGCTGATTTTGATACCATCGATCACCACATTCTTTTGGAGAGATTGGAAACTCAAATTGGTCTACACGGACAATTTCTGGCCTGGTTTAGATCTTATCTGTCGGAAAGATATCAGTTTGTCTCTGTGAATGGTTTGTCCTCTGACAAATCAACTGTACATTTCGGTGTTCCTCAAGGTTCCGTTTTAGGACCACTATTGTTTTCACTATATATTTTACCTTTTGGGGATGTCGGTCAAAAACACAATGTTAACTTTCACTGCTATGCGGATGACACACAGCTGTACATTTCAATGAAACATGGTGAAGCCCCAAAATTGCCCTCGCTAGAAGCCTGCGTTTCAGACATAAGGAAGTGGATGGCTGCAAACTTTCTACTGTTAAACTCGGACAAAACAGAGATGCTTGTTCTAGGTCCCAAGAAACAAGAAGATCTTCTTTTGAATGTGACAATTTTTTAATTTTTTTTACCTTCATTTAACTAGGCAAGTCAGTTAAGAACAAATTCTTATTTTCAATGACGGCCTAGGAACAGTGGGTTAACTGCCTGTTCAGGGGAAGAACGACAGATTTGTACCTTGTCAGCTCGGGGGTTTGAACTTGCAACCTTCCGGTTACTAGTCCAACACTCTAACCACTAGGCTACCCTACCGCCCCTTACTCTTAATGGTTGTACAGTCGTCTCAAATAAAACTGTGAAGGACCTTGGTGTTACTCTGGACCCTGATCTCTCTTTTGACGAACATATCAAGAGTGTTTCAAGGACAGCTTTTTTCCATCTACGTAACATTGCAAAAATCTGAAACTTTTTGACCAAAAATGATGCAAAAAAATTCATCCATGCTTTTGTTACTTCTAGGTTAGACTACTGCAATGCTCTACTTTCCGGCTACCCAGATAAAGCACGAAATAAACTTCAGTTAGTGCTAAATACTGCTGCTAGAATCCTGACTAGAACCAAAAAATGTGATCATATTACTCCAGTGCTAGCCTCCCTGCACTGGCTTCCTGTCAAAGCAAGGGCTGATTTCAAGGTTTTACCGCTAACCTACAAAGCATTACATGGGCTTGCTCCTACCTATCTCTCTTATTTGGTCCTGCTGTACATACCTACACGTACGCTACGGTCACAAGACGCAGGCCTCCTAATTGTCCCTAGAATTTCTAAGCAAACAGCTGGAGGCAGGGCTTTCTCCTATAGAGCTCCATTTTTATGGAATGGGCTGCCTACCCATGTGAGAGACGCAAACTCGGTCTCAACCTTTAAGTCTTTACTGAAGACTCATCTCTTCAGTGGGTCATATGATTGAGTGTAGTCTGGCCCAGGAGTGTGAAGGTGAACGGAAAGGCTCTGGAGCAACGAACCGCCCTTGCTGTCTCTGCCTGGCCGGTTCCCCTCTTTCCACTGGGATTCTCTGCCTCTAACCCTATTACAGGGGCTGAGTCACTGGCTTACTGGTGCTCTTTCATGCCGTCCCTAGGAGGGGTGCGTCACTTGAGTGGGTTGAGTCACTGATGTGATCTTCCTGTCTGGGTTGGCGCCCCCCCTTGGGTTGTGCCGTGGCGGAGATCTTTGTGGGCTATACTCGGCCTTGTCTTAGGATGGTAAGTTTGTGGTTGAAGATATCCCTCTAGTGGTGTGGGGGCTGTGCTTTGGCAAAATGGGTGGGGTTATATCCTTCCTGCTTGGCCCTATCCGGGGGTATCATCGGATGGGGCCACAGTGTCTCCTGACCCCTACTGTCTCAGCCTCCAGTATTTATGCTGCAGTAGTTTATGTGTCGGGGGGCTAGGGTCAGTTTGTTATATCTGGAGTACTTCTCCTCTCTTATCCGGTGTCCTGTGTGAATTTATGTATGCTCTCTCTAATTCTCTCTTTCTCTCTTTCTTTCTCTCTCTCAGAGGACCTGAGCCATAGGACCATGCCTCAGGACTACCTGGCATGATGACTCCTTGCTGTCCCCAGTCCACCTGGCCGTGCTGCTGCTCCAGTTTCAACTGTTCTGCCTGCGGCTATGGAATCCTGACCTGTTCACCGGACGTGCTATCTGTCCCAGACCTATTATGTGACCATGCTGATCATTTCTGAACATTTGAACATCTTGGCAATGTTCTGTTATAATCTCCACCCAGCACAGCCAGAAGAGGACTGGCCACCCCTCATAGCCTGGTTCCTCTCTAGGTTTCTTCCTAGGTTTTGGCCTTTCTAGGGAGTTTTTCCTAGCCACCGTGCTTCAACACCTGCATTGCTTGCTGTTTTGGGTTTTAGGCTGGGTTTCTGTACAGAACACTGAGATATCAGCTGATGTACGAAGGGCTATATAAACATTTGATTTGATTTGATTCAGATATAACACGGGTGTAAACCCCACTACAATTATCATTCAGATATAACACTGGTGTTAACCCCACTAGAATCAACACTCAGATATAACACTCAAAACACTTTTTACCTCAACACTGAGATCTTAACATTTGCAAATTTGCTCTCTCTGTGTGTGTGTGTGTGTGTGTGTGTGTGAGTAGGGGGGATCAACTTGACTCTCAGCTAAAACTGTGTAGAGCTCTGCTACCCGACCCCGACGGGCCCCAAATATATACACTGGGTTAGGGCCGGGTAGGGCCTATTTTTTCATCAATAATGAGGGTATTATTTAAGAAAAGGACAAATTTAATTTCTATCATTAACTCCTCGGACCAGTGTCAGTTTCAGTTTGCTCCTGCTCTGCTCGTACTGTGTAGAAATGTTTGTGATTTTTTAGTTTGTCTGCCTGTAGATAGCAGCTCCGCCAGTGCAAGCAGCTTTTTGCCCCTTATTTTTATTATCAGATAATGCATCTACTTAAAGCTAGAATCCTTCATTGAAACAATAACAAAGTGGACACCCCGCATCTGTTTTGGTATATACCTGAGGGTATGGGCCTGGAGAAATTGAACTACTCTCAAATTCATATAGAGAGCTATGGATGCAAGAACTGACCATCCATGATGTCAATGCTTTAGCTGTAATCATGTTTTGAGGCTATACAGTGTTTGAAGAAAAATAAGTAGCAGGAGTGCTCCAGGTATTCCAAAACAACCCTGATGAAGGCCTTAGCCGACACGTGTTGGTATATTTTAATTATGACTTAACCCACACATTATAGGCCCAATGCAGCTGTTTTTATCTCAATATCAAATACATTTCTAGGTAATAATTCAGCACCTTACTGTGATTGTTTTCAATTAAAATGGTCAAAAAGATACAAAAATAGCTATTTAGCAAAGGGTCTTTAAAGAGATTCTCCTGTACTTTTGTACATTTTTTAGTGAGTAGTTCTGAAAGTATTGCTTACGAGCCAAAAGTGGTCCCCGAAAATGACATTCTGGTTTTCATTCTCTACTTCTAATGAGGGACTAATTCAGACTTGGGACACCAGGTGAGTTCAATTTACTACCAGGTAGAAACAAAAAGAAGAAGGGGTTTCGGCCCTCCTGGACCAGAATTGAATAGCCCTGTCCTACATAATGATAGCACAAGATCTCCCCAAGCAAATCTTACATTTCCCTTCAAAGCAATAGTACTGCCTGTTAGTTACCAAAATAAGGAGATGTTTGAAATGTTCTACATATGTATTGTGTTGTGTATTGTCAAGATGAATTTGTAGGTAACTTTTCTTGTGCAATTCCATCTTATATTATAATAGTTACAGATTACAGTATATTTGACAATTTCCCTTCTTTGTACATTGCACAAAAACCTACGTGTAAGAAGTATACAAGAAGGTATTTACATTCTCTGACTTCCATCTGGTGAGGGCAGCACATGTAAGGACAGTTATAGGCTTATGAAATTAGAGTAGTTGAATTAAACATTTCCCCTGAAATAAAGCAGAGTCACTGTCTATTACTCCTCTCAATGAGTAGAACAGTTAAAAGAGGAGGTGCACATCAGGTGTGTGTGTGTGTGTGTGTGTGTGAGTGACCATCCCTGTCTGTCTCCTCCTCTCCAGCTGTTACTGAGGAGGAGGTCATGTTCACGGCTCATTCAGATGCAGGACGCCATGTAGACAATCTCTCCTCTCCTCTGCTAGTCATTAAGACCCGTGCCAGCTCTGTCATCCATCCGTCAGCATGGGGAGTGTACTGGATTTAACACTCAAACACAACCGAGACCAAACAAACTATGAAATGCTGGTGTCGTTTGGATTTTAGGGCCCAGAATGAGGAATATGTTTATAAGCAGTGAAGCTCACTTGGATATAAACTCTGCATAAACATTCATAGGAAACTAAGACGTCTTTTTTGACATCATTGTTGTAGGTCAAGTCGACCCAAAACAATACACGAGAGAAAATAGTTGTGAAATGCTGCTCTATACTGTCACAAGAAATCAATTTCAATGAAAAGTGAAACAACTGACATTTTCTCATGGAGAGAAATGTTAAAAAAATATATATATTTTTAAAAACTCACACAAAGACCTTTTACAAAATGCATTTTGACATTAAGATAATGTTGTGTAAATCAATGAGTATTTCACAGATTGTACAGCTGACATTGATCTGTCAACTGGATTGATCTCTCATCTGAAAGCATGACATAGGGTCATGGTATGAACAATAGTTATACATAGGCAGATAGAGGGAAGTTGATGTCAATAGAGGCTCATAATATATATGACAAGCCATGACGGATGCTATAATGTCTTATGTAGCTGGTATAAAGGCTTTATGAACGCACACATAACAGGGTCTACAGTAACGTGTTACTGCAATTTGTATATACAGTTCATAATGGATATTTCCTAGTTTACGAAAATGAATGGCTTTATTTATCTAGTGATGGATTATCCATGTATGTCATTGGTATTGAAATAATTGATTAATTAGCTAGATACATGTTAGATTACCACTCCTATTACTTATGTGTTGTGGTGTAGGCTGTTATTTTAAATCTTATAATGACAATGTTTCTCTTTATTTACCTGATATACTCTTTATCTTGAGTTGGAATGTACATATTACTGAGTCACACCGAAATGCGGAAATCAATGCTAATCATGAGATTTGCCAAACAGCAGACTCGTTGCCCTTTTGCAATGTCATTTTGATTCCATACACTTGAAAACCAGATAAAAAAATCAATATTTGATTATAAAATGTATATTTTGTATCGGTGCTACTGGTATCGCCTTCACAATCTTGTTATCTCAGAATGTCCAACCTTCACAAGGTTACCGGGGATTTGCAGTTGGTCAGCGCAGAGTAGGCAGTGTGTTTTACATGATCTGTCAGAAGCTCAATTTGTTTTGAGGAAAAATAAGGCCAAAAAAAACATTGGATTACTAGTTATTGTGGACACAGGCTAGTTAGAGTATAAAAGTTCTTAAAACTTGCCCAAAACCAACATGGACATAGGATAGTTAGAATATGAAAGTTCTCAAAATCTTTGCAAAACTATGTCCTTCTGCACTAATGTGAAAGAATTTGAAAAAGAGGGGATTTTGTGGTCTTCATGGGTTTCAAATCTCTTTATTTCTCGCTTATGAATACAATTATTCTGTGATATATGGGACAAACTTCGCATAAATTACCTCTTACAGGTGCCTCCTCTATAGTCTTCTATCTATACAGTAGGTTTTCTCCCCTAGAGTCTATTGATGCACCGGTGCATCAATCTAAGTAACAAAATAAAAAAGTCCCCATCAAAATCTGTCAGTTTAAGCTAGAGATATAGTCTCAATCCACAGCATCCGCCTATGGTGGACTGCGGTGGAAGGTGGCCGAGTTAAAGAGATGTTTCAGACCATGCCACATCCTGAATATCGATATTCTCAGGTAAACATCTGTAGCGTCCGAACGGTTTGGCCTACAAAACTAATATGACTACTCTATGGAAAGGTAAGACTCTCACAAACGTGTATTACGACTTGTCTGAAGGTAAAAAGTGGTGGTTTAAAAAATGAATGGAAGTTTGGAGGTAGTTTTGTGCCTACCCCCAAAAAAGCGTTAAATATGTGTAATAAATGTTTTCTATACACTACCGGTCAAAAGTTTTAGAACACCTACTCATTCAAGTTTTTTTATTTGTATTTGTACTATTTTCTACATTATAGAATAATAGTGAAGACATCAAAACTATAAAATAACACATATGGAATCATATAGTAACCAAAAAAGTGTTAAATCAAATATATATTTTATCTTTGAGATTCTTCAAATAGCCACCCTTTGAAGAATCGGACCAAAGCGCAGCGTGGTAGGTGTTCATGATTTTATTAAACTGAACACTAGAACAAAATAACAAAGTGAATAAACTAAACCGAAAACAGTCCTGTCAGGTGCAGAACACTAAACAGAAAACAACTACCCACAAAACATAGGTGGGAAAAAGCTACCTAAGTATGGTTCCCAATCAGAGACAACGATAGTCAGCTGTCCCTGATTGAGAACCATACCCGGCCAAAACAAAGAAATACAAAACATAGAAAAAAGAACATAGAATGCCCATCCCAAATCACACCCTGACCAAACCAAAATAGAGACATAAAAAGCTCTGTAAGGTCAGGGCGTGACACATATGTCAGCTTACTGTAGAACCTCTCCAACAAACTCATTCAATACTGCAGAAACTCCAATATATTATTTGGAGACTGGAGTTGTAATATCAGTATCCCTAAACTATGAAATGCAGAATGCAATTACGGTGACACAAAAGAGGAGGCGAGGACTCATTCTCCTCAGTGTGCCAATATGCTAATTAGGCTGGACAGGTCAAAGGCAATATGTGTTAAAATAATCACCAAGTCACACTTTCTGCATTTTAAATAGCCGGATACAAGGTGGAGGAGGTTTGGGAAAAGGAAAAAAATCTACTGTTCTTATATTACATTTAGGGAAATCTTAGTGATTGATTTCTAATATTTGCTATTTTTAAGGGACGTCTGTTCTGGTGAGATATGGAAAAGTTCATAACTGGGTCGGAACATCGGTATGGAGGCTGTATTCATGTTGAAAGGCATTTTGCGGCGGCTCCAATCCCTAACTAGTGTTAAGAAAAATGTTGATGAGTCCTCAGCCTACCTCATCCTCCCCTTCTCTGCCCGATTTGTAACACATCAACCTCCATCTGACTACAATTTCCATAGCCTGCTTTGTCTAAAATATAGCTCACACAATTTGAATTGGTGTCCAGAAAATAATTACGGTCATCGTTTAAAAAAAACTCATATAGGTCACTCCTTTTGTCATATTCAGATATAAAATGGATATTTAAAAATGAAGTACACTGTAGAAGTCTTCTTGAGGAAGAGAGGAGGACACAGCCTGAGTAAGTGCAACTATTGAAGGCTTAGCTTTGGCCCAGTTGTGCCTAGTATGTGAAACAAGGCTAAATATTATGCGGAGTCACTAAAATACCTATTCTAGTACCTATTCTAAGACTCAACCCAATCTCCAAATAACATGCCAACCCATGGCTTGACATTTAATGATGTCATGTGGTGTTAAAAAAAAGTTGAACTAAAACTTAAGTTAAAGCATTCATTCTGAATGGTTAAGGTTAGGGATAGGTTTGAATTTAAGTTAAAGCATTCATTCTGAATGGTTAAGGTTAGGGATAGGTTTGAATTTAAGTTAAAGCATTCATTCTGAATTGTTAAGGTTAGGGATAGGTTTGAATTTAAGTTAAAGCATTCATTCTGAATGGTTAAGGTTAGGGATAGGTTTGAATTTAAGTTAAAACATTCATTCTGAATGGTTAAGGTTAGGGATAGGTTTGAATTTAAGTTAAACCATTCATTCTGAATGGTTAAGGTTAGGGATAGGTTTGAATTTAAATTAAAGCATTCATTCTGAATGGTTAAGGTTAGGGATAGGGTTAAATTTAAGTTAAAGTATTCATTCTGAATGGTTAAGGTTAGGGATAGGGTTAAATTTAAGTTAAAGCATTCATTCTGAATGGTTAAGGTTAGGGATAGGGTTAAATTTAAGTTAAAGCATTCATTCTGAATGGTTAAGGTTAGGGATAGGGTTAAATTTAAGTGAATGCATTAATTCCGAGTGGTTAAGTTAAGGGTTAAGGTTTGGGAAGGGCTTAAAACAAAAAATGAGCGCCTAGCACCGGGATTGAAGACGCGACCTTCGGAGCCTGCATCTTAAACAACACCCTAGCAAGACAGAAGCCTAATAGAAGGTAATATGTTCTCATGTTGCCCCTAGTGGACGGTATAGCTTCCACATTTCGCCAGGTCCAAAAGTAATCTGGTACCTGCAGAATCAGCACATCCTGGGGTACTCCATTAGATAATGGGCTGCTAAGACCGTAGGCATAAGACAAGACACTAACAACAGTAATTTACAGTAATGTCCCATTTTATTCTCCCATAAACAGGCCCAAATTGTATAACATAACACACACTTTAACTCAATCCACTCTAATAGCCTCATAGGCTATTAGCCTCATAGGACAACAAAGGAAATGGTCATCTGCCTCTCTGCCTGCCTGCCTGCAAAGGAATGCAAATTCCCTTTTATAACCTTTGCAATTTTAATGTGTCCCTCTGCATCTTTGCGTCGCCAGGAGCACATTTGGTATGCACGGAGAAACAGGAGAAAGTCCAGCTAATTTGTTACTCTGCTTGGATTTCCATTCTCTGGCCCCGAAAACAGCCGCTTGCCTGCTTCGGCCCATTTGTTTAGCACTTAATAAATGGCATAGCCGGTTCACAGAGGTGAGATGATTGATTACCAGATATGGTGTTTCACAGCAGCGATATTTGTCTGAGGACGCATGGAGAATTAGCAATAAGTATGTATTTGGGAATTTGACTTTCAGAGGTAGTACTGTAACTAGGGCAACAAAAAAACGATTTTAAACTCAATGAGGCTTGGCAAAGCGTTGATGCCTATTGGTAAAGTATTGTTTAGGAGAGTAAACAGAGAAAAACATATACAGTGAAAGTGGTTTAAACAGAGTAATCCAGGAACGTATGTGTTGCTATTAAATAATTATTAGTATACTTATTAGAGGCATAAATAATTCTTATAATTATTAGTCTTAATAGGGACATGGTATGCATAATAGGGAAATAATACACACTCTAGAATGCCCTTCAAGCCATTTAGAAATGAGTATTCAACAATGCCATGGTATAATTAAGCAAAAAGGTCCAAGGGGGTATGGTATATATATATTATAAACAGGTTCATTCGAGCCCTGGATGCTGATTGGCTGAAAGCTGGGATATATAAGATGAGTGGACTTTGGCCAATAGACCACGACTAAGGGCTGTATCCAAGCACTCTGCGTTGCGTCGTGCTTAGAACAGCCCTTAGCCATGGTATGTTGGCCAAAGTCCACAAACCCCCGAGGTTCCTTATTGCTTTTATCAACTGGTTACCAATGTAATGAGAACAGTAGAAGTAGTTTTGCATCATACTCGTGGTACGTCATCTTATATATCCCAGCTTTCAGCCAATCAGCATCCAGGGCTCGAATGAACCTGTTTATAATTCCAAACAATATCACCCATGGGAATTTTTTTAAGATGGGGTATGTTATATTTTTGATTACGTTATGGATCAAATCTGATCATTCACCTTGACCTAATGATGCAGTTATATAGAACAAAACAATCATGTTAATAAAAATAGTATGTACAACACACACTGTAAAAGCAGATAAGTTCTGGCTACTCAAACATTTTGAGGAAACCGATTATCTAAAAAAAAATTTACCTTTAAGAAACTCAAATAGCTGAAGTGAGCAGTACTACCTTCAAATGAGTAGCACAAATGCAGTTTATTTGAGTAAGGTATACTTAAATGTAATGTCCCTACTAAGCCACGCCTCTAATAATTTCCCAGTTTGCCTTGCCTTTTTGATTGGATTGTAGAGTTACAACCCATGACTGTATTTTGAGGGGCAGAGACATGGTTGTGGAATTCCTTCATTTTCAGTCCTGTGGCCTACACCAAGTGAGTCCCTAGGTGAATTTTATAATTATAATTGAACCATCTTATAAAGACTTATACAGTGTCCAGGAGCTCCTAGTTTACAGGCCATATCAGCCCTACAAGTAGGGTTGCAAACTTTCCCCAAAAATTTTCCAGTAATCTTCTAACCATGGGGAAATATACTGGAATTTTATAACCCTACCTCTAAATCACATTATGCTGGTGTAATTGTTATTGCAATCTAGTCAGCGTTAGGCAATCCAGCAGTTGCAATCTGTATTCCCCCACAACCTGCATTCATAATAACTGCCCAGGTTATTAAGAACATTGTGAGGTAAGTACCTAAGCCATTTAAACTGGAACAACCATTTCAGTAACGGGTGCAAAAACTCAATGATTGGATTAGTTTTGAAAAAAAGTTATTATCTTTGTGTAGCATAACATTTAATCAATCACTCAATGTAAATGCAGAAACACAGGTATTAAAAACAATTCCAAAATAGCATCCTGCAATAGAGCATGCTGGGAAAAAAAAGTTAATTTGTTATCATATCTATAAATAATGTAGTTGGTGTGACTTCTCATTGAGTTTTGAGTCAGTACCACATAAACGTTTAAAGTAATAATGACTTTTCATTGACTCTGAGTACAACTTACTAGAAATATTTGAGTTAAAAATGCACTTGGGGTTTACAGTGTACATTGGTGTAGTAGGCGTGAATGCATGCCTCCATATCTACCTGTCAGTTTTATCATTAGGATGTTATAGGAGTGATGTTTATCCTGTTTCTTACTGTTAGATCTCTCTCTTTAATTGCTGTTATTTGGCAGACTGGAATATTGATCACATGGGTCAGAGGGATTGGCAGCTGCATGAATCGTTATTAACCGGCCTGTTGGCCATAGCGGGGAGTTCAATAGACAGACAGATAGCCAAGGAGCGCTGATACAGGGTACGCCCTGGGGGAGTTGAGCTCCTCTCAGACACACAGATAATTAACCATCTGAGCCAAGCTGTGCTCAGGGCAACGGCTGATGTGAGGAGGAAAGAACAACAACACACAACAGGACAACACTGTCATATAGAACGTATAGCCTTCTAAAAGTACGTTACAGCCCTGTGCTAGTCTGTTATAGTCCTCTGATAGCACATTACAGCCCTGTGCTAGTCTGTTACTGCAGTGTGATAGTCTGTTATAGCCCTGTGCTAGTCTGTTATAGCCCTCTGATAGTATGTTACATCCCTGTGCTAGTCTGTTACTGCAGTGTGATAGTCTGTTATAGCCCTGTGCTATTCTGTTACAGCCCTGTGATATTACATTACAGCCCTCTGATCGTCCATTTTAGCCATCGGATAGAATGTTACAGCCCTGTGATAGTCTTTTATAGCCCTGTGCTAGTCTGGTAAAGCTCTGTGATAATCTTTTACAGCCCTGTGCTAGTCTGTTATAGCTCTCTGATAGCATGTTACATCCCACTAATAACATGTTACAGCCCTGTAATAGTCTGTTACAGCCCTCTGAAAGCATGTTACATGCCTGTGATAGTCTTTTATAGCCCTCTGATAATATGTTACAGCCCTGTGACAGTCTGTTATAGCACTTTGCTTGTCTGTTCTAGCTCTATCACAGTTTGTTATAGCCCTCTGGTTTTCTGTTATAGCCCTGTTGATAGTCTGCTACAGCCCTGTGATAGTCTGTTATAACACTCTGATTGTCTGTTTCAGCCTTGTGATATTCTGTTAAAGCCCACTGTTAGCATGTTACAGCCCTGTGCAAGGCTGTTATAGCCCTCTGATAGCATGTTACAGCCCTGTGATAGTTGGTTATAGATCTGTGGTAGTTTGTTATAAACCGTAGTCTGTTATTGCCCAATGATATCATGTTACAGCCCCGTGAAAGTCTGTTGTAGCCCTGTGATAGTCTTTTACAGCCCTCTGATAGCATGTTACAGCCCTGTGCTAGTCTGTTAAAGCCTGTTGATAGTCTGTTATTGCCCTGTGCAAGTCTGTGCTAGTCAGTTAATGCCATGTGATAGTCTACTAAAGCCCTGTGCTAGTCTGTTATAGCTGTCTTATAGTCGTTACAGCCCTGTGATGTTGTTTTACAGCCCTCTTATAGCAAGTTACAGCCCTGTGATATTCTGTTAAGCCCATCGGATAGCATGTTACAGTCCTGTGCTAGTCTGTTATAGCCCTCTGATAGTCTGTTACAGCCTTGTGATTGTCTGTTATTGCCCTCTCATAGCATGTTACAGCACTGTGCTATTCTGTTATATTCCCAGGACAGTCTGTTACAGCCCTGTGATAGTCTGTTGTAGCCCTGTGCTAGTCTGTTATAGCTCTCTTATAGTCATTACAGCATTGTGATGGTGTGTTACAGCATGTTACAGTCCTGTGCTATTCCGTTATAGCCCTCTGATATCATGTTACAGCCCTGTGATAGTCTGTTGTAGCCCTGTGCTAGTCTGTTATAGCCCTCTGACATTCTGTTACAGCTCTGTGCAAGTCTGTTATAGCCCTCTGAAAGCATGTTACAGCCCTGTGCTAGTCTGTTATATCCCTTTGATAGTCTGTTACATGGCTGTGCTAGCGTGAGAATGTTACAGCCTGTGCTGTAATGTTATAGCCCTCTGATAGCATGTTACAGCCCTTTGCTAGTCTGTTATTGCACTTTGATAGTCTATTATAGCCGTCTGTTATAGCCCTCTGAAAGCATGTTACAATCCTGTGCTGGTCTGTTACAGCCCTGTTCTAGTCTGTTATATCCCTCTTATAGCCCCGTGATAGTCTGTTATAGCCATATAAAAGTCTGTTTTTGCCCTCCGCTCATCTGTTGATGCCCTCTACAAGTCTGTTACAGCCCTGTGAGAGTCTGTTATAGTCTTCTGAAAGCATGTTACAGCCCTGTACCAGTCTGTTATAGCTCTCTGAAAGCATGTTACATGCCTGTGATAGTCTGTTACAGCCCACTGAAGCATGCTATAGCCCTATTCTGGTCTGTTATAGCTCTCTGATAGTTTGTTACAGCCCTGTGCTATAGCTCGCTGAAAGCATGTTACATGACTGTGAGAGTGTGTTATAGCCCTCTGATAGCATGTTATAGCCTTGTGCTAGTCTGTTATAGCTCTCTGAAAGCATGTTTCATGCATGTGAGAGTCTGTTATAGCCCTCTGATAGCATGTTACAGCCCTGTGCTAGTCTGTTATAGCCCTCTGTTAACATGTTATAGCCTTGTGCTAATATGTTACAGCCCTCTGATAGCATGTTACAGCCCTTTGCTAGTCCGTTATAGCTCTTTAATAGTTTGCTACAGCCGTTTGCTAGTCTGTTACAGCCCTCTGATAGCATGTTACAATGATGCGCTAGTCTGTTACAGCCCTGTTCCTGTCTGTTATAAGACTTTGCTAGTCTGTTACAGCCCTGTTCCTGTCTGTTATAAGACTTTGCTAGTCTGTTACAGCCCTGTTCCTGTCTGTTATAAGACTTCGCTCGTCTGTTATATCCCTCTGATAGCCCTGTGATAGTCTGTTATAGCCCTGTGCTAGTCTGTTATAGCCCACTGAAGCATGCTATAGCCCTGTGGTGGTCCGTTATAGCCCTGTGCTAGTCTGTTACAGCCCTGTGCTATTCTGTTATAGCTCTCTGATAGTCTGTTACATCATTTTGCTAGTCTGTTATATCCCTGTGATAGCATGTTACAGCCCTCCTATATCATGTCACAGTCTATTAAAGCCCTTTGCTAGTCTGTTTTGCCCTGTGATTGCATGTTACTGCCCTGTGATAGTCTGGTATGGCCTTGTGCTAGTCTGTTAAAGCCCTGATCTAGTTTGTTATAGCCCTATGATTGTCTGTTGTAGCCCAGTGCTAGTCTGTTTTCACCCTCTGATAGTCTGTTACAGTCAATTGCTTGTCTGTTATAGCCTTCGGATAGCATGTTACAGACCTGTGCTAGTCTGTTATATCCATCTAAAAGCATGTTACAGCCTTGTGCAAGTCTGTTTCAGCCCTGTGATAGCATGGTTCAGCCCTCTGATAGTCTGTTATAGCCCTCTGATAGTATGTTATAGCCCTCTGACAGTCTGTTACAGCCCTGTGATAGCATGTTTCAGCCCTCTGATAGTCTGTTATAGCCCTCTGAAATCATGTTACAGCCCTGTGCTAGTCTGTTATAGCCTTCCGATAGCATGTTACAGCCCTGTGATAGTCTGTTATAGGCCTCTGATAGCATGTTACAGCCCTGTGATATTCTGTTATAGCCCTCTGATAGCATTTTACAGCCCTATTCTGTTATAGCCCTCTGACAGCATTTCACAGCCCTGTGAAAGCATGTTACAGCGCTGTGCTTGTCTGTCATATCCCTCTGAAAACATGTTACTGCCCTGCGCTAGTCTGTTATTTTCCTGTGAAAGCATGTTACATCCCTTTGATATCGTGTTACAGCCCTGTGCTAGTCTGTTATAACCTTCTGATAGCATGTTACAGCCCTGTGATATTTTTTGATATTTTTTTCACCTTTATTTAACCAGGTAGGCCAACTGAGAACAAGTTTTCATTTACAACTGCCACCTGTCCAAGATAAAGCAAAGTGTGACAAAACACAACAACACAGAGTTACACATGGGATAAACAAAGTACAGTCAATAACAATAGATAAATCTATATACAGTATGTGCAAATGGAATAAGGAGGTAAGGCAATAAATAGGCCATAGTAGCGAAGTAATTACAATTCAGCAAATTAACACTGGAGAGATAGATGTGCAGATGATGATGTGCAAGTAGAAATACTGGTGTGGAAAAATCAAAACAAGTGTATATCATGTTACAGCCCTATGCTAGTCTGTAATATCCCTCTGAAATGATGTTAAAGCCTTGTGCTAGTCTGTTATAGCATTCCGATAGCATGTTACAGCCCTGTGCTAGTCTGTTATAGCCCCATGATTGCATGGTACAGCCATCTGATAGCATGTTACAGCCTTGTGCTAGTCTGTTACAGCCCTGTGATAGTCTGTTATAGCCCTGTGCTGGTCTGTTGTAGTTCTTTGATAGTATGTTACAATCCTGTGCTGGTCGGTTATAGCCCTCTGATAGCATGTTACAGCCCTCTGATATAATGCTGTAAAACTGTGCTAGTCTAATATAGCCCGGCCCTGTGATAGTCTGTTATAGCCCTCTGATAGCATGGTACAGCCCTCTGATAGCATGTTACAGCCGTCTGATAGCATGTTACAGCCCTGTGATATTCTGTGATTGCCCTCTGATAGCATTTTATAGCCCTGTGGTAGTCTATTACAGCCCTGTGAATGCATGTTACAGTGTGCTAGTCCGTTATTGTCCTCTAATAGTCTGTTATAGGCCTCTGATAGCATTTTACAGACCTGTGATACTCTGTTATAGTCTGTGATATTTTTGGGATGTTATAGCCCTGTGTTCGTCTGTTATAGCTGTTTGATAGTCTTTTATAGAACCTTGATAGAATGTTACAATCCTGTGCTGGTCGGATATAGCTCTTTGATAGCATGTTACTGCCTTCTGATATCATGCTTTAGCCCTGTGCTAGTCTGTTATAGCCCTCTGATAGCATGTTACATACCTGTGGTAGTCTGTTTTATCCATGTGATAAAGCCCTATGCTAGTTACAGCCCTGTGATAGCATGTTACAGCACTCGGATATTATGCTGTAGCTCTGTGTTAGTCTGATATAGCCCTCTGATAGCATTTTATAGCCTTGTGCTAATCTGTTATCGCTCTCTGATAGTCTGTTACAGCCCTGTGCTCGTCTGTTATATCCCTGTGATAGCATGTTAAATCCTTCTGATATCATGTCACAGCCCTTTGCTAGTCTGTTTTCACCCTCTGATAATCTGTTACAGCCTAGCGCTAGTCTGTTTTAGCCTTCCAATATTATGTGACACTCCTTAGATTATCTGTTATATCCCTCTGAAATCATGTTACAGCCATGTGCTACTCTGTTTTATCCCTGTGATAGCATGTTATATCCCTCTGATAATTTGTTACAGCCCTGTGCAAGTCTGTTATAGCCCTCTGAAAGCATGCTACAGCCCTGTGCTAGTCTGTTATAGCCCTCTGATTGTCTGTTATAGGCCTCTGATAGCATGTTATAGCCCTGTGCTAGTCTGTTACAGCCCCGTGATAGCATGTTACAGCCCACTCATAGTCTGTTGTAGCCCTCTGGTAGTCAATTACAGCCCTGCTAGTCTGTTATTACGATGTGGAATTCTGTTATAGCCCTGTGCTAGTCTGTTATAGCTCTGATAGTATTTTACAGCCCTCTGATATCATGTCACAGCTCATTGCTAGTCTGATTGTCTGTTACAGCCATGTGCATGACTGTAGCCTTCAGTTAGCATGTTACAGCGCTGTTGTACTCTGTTATTGCCCTCTGATAGCATGCTGTAGCCCTGTGCTAGTCTGTGCAAGTCTGTGTTGGTCTGTTATAGCCCTCTGATAGCATGTTATAATGCTGTGCTAATAGCTCTCTGATAGTCTGTTACAGCCCTGTGATAGCATGTTATAGCCCTGTGCTAGACTGTTATATCCCTCTGATAGTATATTACAGCCCTGTGGTAGTCTGTTAAAGCCCTATGCTAGTCTGTTATAGACCGGAGCTAGTCTGTTATTGCACAATGATAGGATGTTACAGCCCTGTGAATGTCTGTTGTAGCCTTGTGATAGTCTGTTACATCTCTCTGATAGCATGTTACAGCCTTGTGTTAGTCTTTTAATTCCCTGTGATAGTGTGTTATTTCCCGGCGCTACTCCGTTATAGCCCTGTGCTAGTCTGTTATAGCCCTCTGAAATCATGTTACAGCCCTGTGCTAGTCTGTTATAGCCCTCTGAAATCATGTTACAGCCCTGTGCTAGTCTGTTATAGCTCTCTGAAATCAAATTACAGCCCATTTATAGCTTCTTACTGTCCTGTGCTAGTCTGTTTAATTCATGGGATGGTCTGTTGTAGCCCTTTGCTAGTGTGTTATATCCCTGTGCTAGTCTGTTATATCCCTATGATAGCTTCTTACAGCCCTGTGACATCTTTTTACAGTTCTATGCTAGTCTGTTATAGCCCTCTGATAGCATGTTACAGCCCTATGCTAGTCTGTTATAGCCCTCTGATATCATGTTAAAGCCCTTGTTCTAGTCTGTTATATCCCTGTGATAGCATGTTACATCCCTTTGCTAGTCTGTTATTCTGTTAACGCTGTCTGAATGCAGGTTACAGCCTTGTGCTGGTCTGTTTCAGCCCTGTGATAACATGTTACAGCCCTGTGATAGTCTCTTATATCCCTCTAAAAGCATATTATATCCTTGTGCTAGTCTGTTATTGCCCTCTGAAATCATGTTACAGCCCTGTGCTAGGCTGTTATATTCCTCTGAATGTATGTTACAGCCCTTGACTCATCTGTTATAGTCCTCTGATAGCATATTTTAAGCCCTGTGATAGTATGTTACAGCCCTCTGATTGTATTGTACAGCCATGTACTAGTCTGTTATAGCTCTCTGATAGTCTGTTATCTCCCTCGGAAATCTTGTTACAGCCCTATGCTAATCTGTTATTCCCCTCGTATATCATGTTACAGCCCTGTGCTAGTCTGTTATATCCCTCTGAAAGCATGTTACAGCCTGGTGATTGTCTGTTTCAGCCCTGTGATATGATGTTACAGACCTATGTTACTCTGTTATATGCCTCTGAAATCATGTTACATCCCTGTGCTGGTCTTTTATAGTCTTCTGATTTCATGTTACAACCCTGTGCTAGTATCTTATTGCCCTCTGATAGCATGTTACAGTCCTGTGCTAGTCTGTTATAGCCCTGTGATATCATGTTACAGCCCGTATTATATCCTTTTATATGCCTCTGAAAGCTTGTTACAGCTTTGTGCTAGTCTGTTATAGCCATCTGAAATCATGTTACAGCCGCTGTTCTACTTTTTATTTCCCTATGATAGCATGTTATATCCCTCTTATAGCATGTTCCAGCCCCGTGCTGTTCTTTTATAGCTGTCTGAAAACATGTTACAGCCATGTGCTAGTCTGTTACAGCCCTGTGCTCGTCTGTTATAGCCACCTGATAACATGTTTCTGCCATGTGCTTGTCTGTTACAGCCCTGCGCTAGTCTGTTGTAGCCATCTGATAGCATGTTACAGCAATGTGTTAGTGTGTTACAGTTAGTGTGTTACAGAAAGACTGATATAGATCTGTGCTAGTATGTTTTAGACCGGAGAAAGTCTGTTATTGCACAATGATAGCATGTTACAGCCCTGTGCTACAGTGAAAGCCCTGTGATAGTCTGTTATAGCCCTGTGCTACTCCGTTATAGCCATGCACTACTCTGTAATATCTCTATGATAGCATGTACAGCCCTGTGCTAGTCTGTTATAGTCCTATGATGGTCTGTTATTGCCCTGTGATAGCATGTTACAGCAATGTGTTAGTGTGTTACAGCCCTGTGAAAGACTGATATAGATCTGTGCTAGTATGTTTTAGACCGGAGAAAGTCTGTTATTGCACAATGATAGCATGTTACAGCCCTGTGCTACAGTGAAAGCCCTGTGATAGTCTGTTATAGCCCTGTGCTACTCCGTTATAGCCATGCACTACTCTGTAATATCTCTATGATAGCATGTACAGCCCTGTGATAGTCTGTTATAGTCCTATGATGGTCTGTTATTGCCCTGTGATAGTCAATTCTAGAGCTATGCTAGTCTGTTATAGCCCTGTGATAGCATGTTACAGCCCACTGATAGCATGTTGCAGCCCTGAGCTAGTCTGTTAATGCCCTGTACTAATCTGTTATATCCCTGTGCTGGTCTGTTATAGTCCTGTGCTAGTCTGTTATAGCCATATGATAGTATATTAAAGCCCTGTGCTAGTCTGTTATAGCCTTGTGATTGCATGTTGCAGCCATCTGATAGCATGCTATAGCCCTGTGCTAGTCTGCTATAGCCCTCTGATGGCATGTTACAGCCCTGTGACAGTCTGTTATAGCCCTGTACTTGTTTGTTGTAGCCCTGTCACGGTTTATTAAAGCCCTGCAAAAGTCTGTTACAGCCCTGTGCTAGTCTGTTAAATCCCTGCGATAGCATGCTACATCCCTCTGATAACATGTTACAGCACTGTGCTAGTCTGTTATAGCCCTCTGACAGTCTGTTACAGCCCTCTGCGAGTCTGTTATAGCCCTCTAAAAGCATGTTATATGTCTGTGATAGTCTTTAATAGCCTTCTGATAGCATGTTAGAGCCTTCTGATAGCATGTTACAGCCCTGTGCTAGTCTGTTATAGTCCAATGATGGTCTGTTATAGCCCTGCGTTAGTCTTTTCTAGAGCTGTGCCAGTCTGTTTTAGCCTTCCAATAGCATTTTACAGTCCTGTGCTAGTCCTCTGATAGAACGCTATAGCAGTGTTCTAGTCTGTTATAGCCCTCTGAATGTATGTTACAGCCATGTGCTAGTCTATTATAGCCCTCTGATTGCATGTTACAGCTCAGTTCTAGTCTGTTATAACTTCCTGACTGTATTTTACAGCCATACGCTAGTCTGTTATTGCCTTCCTATAGCATGTTACAGCCCTGTGCTAGTCTGTTAAAGCCTTGTGATACTCTGTTATAGCCCTGTGCTACTCTGTTATATCCATGCGCTAATTTGTCTTATCCCTGTGCTATGAAAGCATGTTACAGCCTTGAGCTAGTCTGTTAATGCCCTGTGCTACTCTGTTATAGCCATGTGCTGGTCTGTTATAGCCCTCTGATAGCATGCTATAGCCCTGTGCTAGTCTGTTATAGCCCTGTGCTAGTCTGTTATAGCCCTGTGCTAGTCTGTTATAGTCCTATGATGGTCTGTTATTGCCCTGTGATAGTCTATTCTTGTGCTGTGCTAGTCTGTTATAGCCCTGTGATAGCATGTTACAGCCCACTGATAGCATGTTGCAGCCCTGTGCTTGTCTGTTATCGCTGTCTGAAAGCATGTTACAGCCTTGTGCTAGTCTGTTTCAACCCTGTGATATTGTGTTACAGCTCTGTGATAGTCTCTTATATCCCTCTAAAAGCATGTTATAGCCTTGTGCTAGTTTGTTAAATCCCTGTGATAGCATGTTACTGTCCTTTGCTAGACTGTTATATCCCTCTGAAATCATGTTACAGCCCTGTGCTAGTCTGTTAAAGTCATCTGATAGCATGTTACAGACCTATGCTAGTTTGTTATAGCCCTCTGATTATATCGTACATCCATGTGCTAGTCTGTTATAACATTCCAATATCATGTTATAGTTCTGTGCTAGTCTGTTATAGCTCTCTGATTGTCTGTTACATCCCTGTGACCGCATGTTACAGCCCTGTGCTAGTCTGTTATAGCTCTCTGAAAGCATGTTACAGCCTGGTGATGGTCTCTTACAGCTTTCCGATAGCATGTTACAGCACTGTGCTTGTCTGTTAAAGCCTTCCAATAGCATGTTACAGCCTTTTGCTAGTCTGTTATAGCCCTCTGATAGCATGTTACTGTCCTTTGCTAGACTGTTATATCCCTCTGAAATCATGTTACAGTCCTGTGCTAGTCTGTTATATTCATGGGAAAGTCTGTTGTAGCCCTTTGCTAGTGTGTTTACAGCCCTGTGCTAGTCTGTTTTAGCCTTCCAATAGCATGTTACATCCCTATGCTAGTCTCCGATAGCATTTTATAGTCCTTTGCTAGTCTGTTATTGCCCTCTGACTGTATATTACAACCATGTGCTAGTCTGTTGTAGCCTTCCAATAGCATGTTACAGCCCCGTGCTAGTCTCTTATAGCCCTCTGATTGCATGTTACACCCCTTTGCTTGTCTGTTATAGCCCTCTGAAATCCTGTTACAGCCCTGTGATAGCATGTTACAGTCCTGTGCTAGTCTGATATAGCCCTCTGATTGCATGTTACAGCCCTTTGCACTCTCTGTTATAGCCCTGTGATATCATGTTACAGCCCGTATTCTAGCCTGTTATATCCCTCTGAAAGCTTGTTACAGCCTTGTGCCAGTCTGTTATAGCCCTCTGATAGCATGTTACAGCCCTATGCTATCCTGTTATAGCCATCTGAAATCATGTTACAGCCCTTTTTCTACTCTGTTATATCCCTGTGATAGCATGTTATATCCCTGTGATTGCATGTTACAGTCCTGTGCTAGTCTGATATAGCCCTCTGATTGCATGTTACAGCCCTTTGCTTGTCTGTTATAGCCCTGTGATATCATGTTACAGCCCGTATTCTAGCCTGTTATATCCCCCTGAAAGCTTGTTACAGCCTTGTGCTAGTCTGTTATAGACCTCTGATAGCATGTTACAACCCTATGCTATCCTGTTATAGCCATCTGAAATTATGTTACAGCCCTTTTTCTACTCTGTTATATCCCTGTGATAGCATGTTATATCCCTGTGATTGCATGTTACAGCCCTGTGCTATTCTGTTATAGCGTTCCAATAGCATGTTGCAGCCCTATGCTAGTCTGTTATAGCCCTCTGATAGCATGTTCCAGCCCTGTGCTGTCTGAAAGCATGTTACAGCTTTGTGCTAGTCTGTTTCAACACTGTGACATCATGTTACAGTCCTGTGATAGTCTCTCATATCCCTCTGAAAGCATGTTATAGCCTTATGCTAGTCTGTTACATCCCTGTGATATCAATTTACAGCCCTGTTCTAGTCTGTTATATCCCTCTGATAGCATGTTACAGCCTGTGATTGGTATATTTCAGCCATCCGATAGCATGTTACAGCCCTGTGCTAGTCTGTTAAAGCACTCTGAAAGCATGTTACAGCCCTGTGCTAGTCTGTTTTAGCATTCCAATAGCATGATACAGCCCTGTGGTAGTCTGTCATAGCCCTCTGATAGCATGTTATAGCTCTGTGCTAGTGTGTTGCAGCTCTCTGATCGTCTGTTACATTCCTTTGATAGCATTTTAAAGCCCTGTGCTAGTCTGTTATATCCCTCTGAAAGCATGTTACAGCCTGGTGATTGTCTGTTTCAGCCCTGTGATATGATGTTACAGACCTATGTTACTCTGTTATATGCCTCTGAAATCATGTTACATCCCTGTGCTGGTCTGTCATAGCCCTCTAATATCATTCCATGCTACAGCCCTGTGCTAGTGCTAGTATCTCATATCCTTCTGAAAGCATGTTACAGCCTGTGCTAGTCTGTTATATCCTTCCAATAGCATGTTACAGTCCTGTATAATGACAACACACAACCCAGCAACACAGTAATAAAGCACAGTACAGCCCTTGATGTAAAGAAATAGCCAATGATGTGTATAAACCATGGATTGCTAACGCCATGTATTAGCCAATGAGAGGCTTTGAAGCAACCTGTCAGCCATATTGGCACTCCCCAGAAGAAGCAATCCTCCATTGGAATAAATCGAATTCTATAGTATTTCAATCAAATGTTTCAAGGGAAAAATGACGTGTATTGAAGTATTTTTGTTGTTGTAGTGGGGACAGTAACATTAGAACTTAAACAAATATATACTTTAGGAAAATGTGTTCATATTTGTTTTCATTTTATATTTATATGTTTAGCTCACATAATATAATTACAAAGTATGCGTTAAGGTGTATGTAATAGAATACATTTGGCCAAAACAAATCTAGACATTAAAGACATTAATAAATACATTTCGATAGCTTTCAAAATATTTTTTACTATGTTGGGGGAGTGCCAAGATAGCTCCCCCTATCAGTCATCTTTGTATACACAATTATGAACACGTGCTCTTTCCATGACATAGACTGACCAGGTGCAACATATGATCCCTTGTTGATGTCACTTGTTAAATCCACTTCAATCAGTGTAGATGAAGATGAAGATACAGGTTTAAAAAATAATTCTTTAAGCCTTAAGACGACAGCAGACTATTTTCACACTTTGCTTTGTTGACAGCACTTTTACTGGGCCTCCTGTATATATATAGTAAAGATATCTTCATTAACGTGCCATTAAAAGTACAGAGTAATGCCTTATGCTGTTAATATAACGGTAATCTTTTTTTGGCATTCATTATTGATCTATGATTTGTATGCACTTTTTGCACTTTTAGCACTTGTACGCACTGCTATAGTAAATAGTATGAAAAATAGTACATCTTAGATTTAATTTTCAAATTTCATATGCTCTGAACAACCTATTCATAAAAAATTAGGGAATAGGGCTTGATTTAAAAGATATATTATATACAATCTACATACACCACAGGAGGTTGGTGACACCTCAATTGGAAAGGACGGGCTCGTGGTAATGGCTGGAGCGGAATCAGTGGGATAGTATCAAATGCCCTTCCATCTGCTCCATTCCAGCCATTATTATGAGCCGTCCTCCCCTCAGCAGCCTCCACTGACATATATTCACCATCAACTGTACAATTGACATGCTATAACATTTCAGCTGCCTTATTACTGTAAACATTTTTTATATAACTAGTGGTCAGGGAAAATGCGTCTCATTTCCTGATGCACTACTGTCATTCATTGTTGTCTCTCTCCCCCTGTGAACGAAAGTCAGAATTGGCCAGCGACTTCACAGATTCTTCACAGTCTCAGCTTTCATCTAATATAACATTTTTGATGAACACAAAGTGGTTTTGTTTCACATTTTCTAATTGTGTTAATGTTTTATTTATCACATTCGGTATAAATGTATCTGTGTTTACCGTAGAACGATGGGAATACTTCCTATTTCTGTAGTAGACTCTCAGCGCTATGCAGCTTGTGATGTACCGTTCCACCACAAATTGACGGGCGGCCCGATCAGCAAATCAACTTTACATACACCATGGCTGTGGGTATGTAACCCGTGCACCAGAGACATCCGAAGACAACTGAATAGAGGCTGTCCGCCAGAACAATCCGCAAAGCAATTTGGCCTAACTGAAGTTGATTTATAAGCAAATCACCTTGATATGTCTTGATAAAACAATTAAATTATATTGAAAGTGCCCTAAGTAGGTTACTTAACATTTAAGATGAAGTAACTCTTTAAATGTAATAGTATAGTTCAGAGAATTCATGTATTAAGATATTTGTTTCCTTGCCTTGTTACAGTCTATGGACTGCTCTAAGGACTGACTGCAATGCATACTTTGATTTTGGTAGAAGTCACTGCCAAGAAAGGCTAACATTAGCATTTTCAGATGAAAAACATTACTCAGTCTGAAGAGAGGGTTCGGGTCAATTTGACATTTCTGAATGTAATTAAATTCAATCCATGAATTTGAATTGGCCACACCAAAAAATGAAGCAGAATTTGTATTGCATTTGAATTCTGCTTCCTGTGGGGTGTGGCCTATTCAAATTCAACAATTGAATTGGAATGTAAGACCAATTCGCAATCAATTCAGAATTGAACATAACCCTTAAATGGTTATATTTGGGACCCAGCTCATGTTGATCGTTCATTTTACCATATGCCATATGCCATGCTTTCCTTCTACAGTACATGCCGGGGACACTCTTTTCACAAAGTAGCCCTGCATGCCACAACTCTGAATAACACCTCTTTATAATCCCATTCGCCAGGTATACCTGAACATGCCTTAGGTAAATCAGTCTCCGATTGTGTGAGATTTTGAACTCCTGCTGATCACAAAAGCTATGTACCTCTCCAACTTTCCCAATTTAAGCGGGCACTTTTAAGACGACGCTAACACCGGCTTTCCCTGAGTGTAATCCAGGCTTCTGATCACACAGCAAGCAGCTCTATCCACTATGCTGCTGATAAAAATACCTAGCCTGTCTCTGCCTCTGCCCGAGGCTGGTAGTGAACCAGAGGATGAACAGAGGATGACCAGGAGGCGATGTGTGTTAGAACACGGTTGTGGACAATATAAATGTGTTTCCATTTGCAACGCCTTGTCACAAGAACTCGCCGTTTACCTGGGTGTGTATTATACCATGCAACAATGGTATTTTCATTCCCACTAATATATGGGGATTGTGGTTTATCTACTGTAAGCTGTATGTAAGTCATATTTGCCATTTAATAACTGCTGCTTAAAACATGAATTAAAAGTAACAAATAGATGCACACACACACTATATGTTAATGTTTTTAAATTACTGTAAATGGTAAGGTCTTCTGTCTGTAATGTCTTTTTCGTTATGTGTCGGACCCCAGTAAGACTAGCTGTTGCCATTACCGTCGACTAATGGGATCCTAATAAATCGAATCAATCAAACAGTAATAGCGTGTATATATTATTCATTATTTGTTTTAAATATGGGTTACCATCTAACTGAACCTTTGGCATTTCAAACTGTCGAGTGTCTCAACAATCCGATAATAATATTTGAATAAAGTTGATTTCAATCATAATCAAAAACAAGTCTCCTCATATTGTTTCAGCTGAAAGCCATTTTAACGGATAGCAACAACAACTGGATCTTTGTTCTCTGTGTCTTCTGCAATCTAACCTCCTGCTTTTAATTGCTGACATTTAATCAATAGATGCAAATGACAAAGGAGACCTATTATTCTTGTATTCGTCAATCTCGGGAGACAAAATGCAAGCTTGTAGGATAATTATATGGCACAAGGTTCTCTGTAAAGGTCAAAAAGTAGTTTGTTCAGGGGATCAGTATCATGATTGGTTGCCATATCGGGCAGAGAGCCAAAGTAAATGCTATGCTAGCTTAGGTTGTTGCCGCTCTCCAGGTTTAAATAGATGTGTACACACTTCCAGACAGAAACTCACAGACAGCCACACACACACTGTGTTGAAGTCAACGTTCTTCGTATCTTGTCCCATTTGCATGGAAGCACTTGCACATTGTCTTTGATCATTCAAATGTCATAAGATGACAGTGTAGGATGCGGCTACCTACCCATGAGGCTACCTACATCTTCCATGTCTTAAAGTTCCCAAAAGCCTATGGATATTACAGTATCTTTTTTTACATGTGTGCATCACAAAAGAGAGCGCATGGAGCATTTCAAGCTGGAGTGAGCAACACCTGCTAGCTGGCCTTTAGAGTACAGGGCAATGGGAGTTGATTAATCATACTATGACAGTCCATCCACCAGATACCAAATTTAATTATGAAAGCGATAAATAACGTTTTCTAGGACTGTACAGATCATCTGGCTCTCTCAGGATCCACAACTGGTGAGTTATCTTCCCGGGCACATCACATTTATGGAGCCTTGTGATGGATGGCTAACCAGACACTTTTATGGCTGAAATATTTATTTACCAAGCACCCCTAATAAATAAAACACATCCATTATTTATCGTATACTGCACGTCCAATCCAAAATTGTAGTCATCAGGAATAATTTCTCACTTTTTGCAAGTAAATGTGTGGATATTCTATTGAAATATGTTTCCTAATGATACAAATAACCCAAAACAAGTTTTTGATCATATTGAACTCAAATGTAACACAACTTCTGATTCTGAGAAAATGTATGTAATTTACTGTTATTTGCGGCTGTAAGCAAATCATTGTAAAAAATATTCAGCTATCATTCATCACTCAGTTTACCATCTGCAGGGCACTAAATCACCAACAGGAGTGATCATTGGGGTCCCTATTAAAACATGTACACACTCAGCATGATAAACACTACTGTAGCTACTGTACTATCGAAACTACAAATGTCCGTTGTTGAAACACTACTAATGCTAGTATTACTATTACTGACACTAACTGTTAGCTTTAGAAAAATATCTTATTATCAACATGTGTACCATTCATCCATAGCTCATCTAGTCGGTTTATAGTTTATTCTCTCTTTCTTGCTGTGTTCTTGGAGTGATTTTGCAGTGATAACAGCTCCCTCAATGGAACATCCTCAAACAGATACAACGTGGCAGCTTGAAGGTTACAAACAACAAAGCGAGGCGAGTGAATATACCCTGGATACTTTACGCGTCAAGACATATTTGAAAGATTTACAAGGGAAAGGGGGGAGAGAGAAAAAAAGTATAATAAATTCAGCAGCAGGCGTAGACATTATATCCATGTATCACCTGCTACGGTGCAGGGAATAAAAGGCCTCTATGAATGCAGTCTATTACCTACAGAGGCTGCTAACCACGTGCCACTGTTGATTTCTCAGAGCAGTCGATACATTGAGCAAGGCCACAGCATGGCAGCAGCATTGTACACCCCTCCACATTTAAACAGCTCACATTGGTTCTAAGTGTCACACTTTGGTCCAACGGTTGAGCGATTTCTCATGATTCTCTTCTGTGTATGAATTCTGTGTATTTATGCACTTGCTATGCATAAAATGGAGAGGGGACAGGGGCCGTCTGTGCTGATCAGATGATGACAGTCATGAAGACCATGGTGCTGCTTTGGTACACATTGAACCAACCAATATTACCACTGATACTGTTGCGTTTGAGAGTTTTCATCTATATTTTTCGTAGCTGTCTATTTACCACCATAAACCAATGATGGCACTAAGACCACACTCAACGAGCTGTATAGGGCCATAAGGAAGCAAGAAAATGCTCACCCAGAGGCGGTACTCCTACTGGCCGATGACTTTAATGCAGGAAAACTGAAATTTGTTTTACCTCATTTCTACCAGCATGTCACCTGTGCAACTAGAGGTGAAAAAAACTCTAGATAACCTTTACTCCTGTCACGGTCGTTATAAGGAATGGACCAAGATGCAGCGTGGTAGTCGTACATTTACCTTTAATAAATGAACACCGAACAAAATCAACAAACTACCAAACGAAACGTGAAGCTACTGGTATGCACACAGGCAACTAACTGTAGACAAGATCCCACAAATCACAATGGGGAAATGGCTACCTAAATATGATCCCCAATCAGAGACAACGATAAACAGCTGTCTCTGATTGGGAACCATACCAGGCCAACATAAACCATTAATCACCTAGATGACCCACCCTAGTCACTATCAAGCCCCAACCAACATAAAGAATAAACAGCTCTCTATGGTCAGGGCGTGACAGTACCCCCCCCCAAAGGTGCGGACTCCGACCGCAAAACCTGACTCAATAGGGGAGGGTCCTGGTGGGCATCTACAATGGATGACAGAGGGCGTCGGGGGCGGCTCCGGTACGGGGCGAAGTACCCACTCCGCTCACAGATACGTCATCCTCCATGGCGGCTCTGGTGCGGGGATCGTCGCCGGAAGCTCCGGACCGTGGGTCGTCGCTGGAGGCTCCGGACCGTGGATCGTCACCGGAGGAAACCGACCGTAGATCGCAGGAGGCTCTGGACTGAGAACCCCTGCTGAAGGCTCTGGACTGCAGACCATTGCTGGAGGCTCCAGACCGCCGACCATCGCTGAAGGCTCCGGACCGCCGACCGTCGCTGGAGGTTCTGGACTGTAGACCGTATCAGGAGGTTCCGGACTGTGGACCGTCTCAGGAGGTTCCGGACTGGGAACTGTTGCCGGAAGCTCTGGACTGGGAACTGTTGCCGGAAGCTCTGGACTGGGAACTGTCCCCGGAAGCTCTGGACTGTGGAGGCGCACTGGTGGCCTGATGCGTGGTGCCGGTACAGGTGGCACCGGGCTGATGACATGCACCTCAGGGCAAGTGCGGGGAGGAGGCACAGGACGTACTGGACTGTGGAGGTGCACTGGAGGTCTGATGCGTGGGACCGGTACAGGTGGCACGGGCTGATGAAATGCACCTCAGGGCGAGTGCGGGGAGGAGGCACAGGACGTACTGGACTGTGGAGGTGCACTGGAGGCCTGATGCATGGGACCGGTACAGGTGGCACCGGGCTGGTGACACGCACCTCAGGGCGAGTGCGAGGAGCAGGAACAGGACGGACCAGACTGGGGACATGCACTTGAGGGAGAGTGCGAGGAGCAGGAACAGGACACACCTGACTGGGAAAGTGCACTTGAGGGAGAGTGCGAGGAGTTGGCACAGGACGCACTGGGTTGTGAAGATGCACTGGAGACCTGGTGTGTATAGCTGACGTCAATTGTTCTGAAACTTTAGCACACTTCTCAGGATGAGTACGGGGAGCTGACTCAGGTGGCACCAAACTGACAACACGTTCCTTAATTCCAAGTCCGTGCATCCTCCACCAACTCAACAACTCTCCCATTTCTCTCTCCTGGGCACGCTGCTTGGTCCGTTGTTGGTGGGATTAATAAATGAACACGAACAAAAACAACAAACTACCAAACGAAACTTGAAGCTACTGGTATGCACACATGCAACTAACTGTAGACAAGATCCCACTAATCACAATGGGGAAAATGGCTACCTAAATATGATCCCCAATCAGAGACAACAATAAACAGCTGTCTCTGATTGGGGACCATACCAGTCCAACATAAACCATTAATCACCTAGATGACCAACCCTAGTCACTATCAAGCCCCAACCAACATAGAGAATAAACAGCTCTCTATGGTCAGGGCGTGACAACTCCACACACATATATAAAGCTCCCCCTCGCTCTCCATTTGGCAAATCTGATTATAACTCTATCCTCCTGATTCCTGCTTACAAGCAAAAACTTAAACAGGAAGTACAAGTGAGTACAAGCAATATGGAAGTGGTCCGATGAAGCAGATGCTAAACTACAGGTCTGTTTCGCTAGCACAGACTGGAATATGTTATGAGACTTATCCGATGGCATTGAGGAGTTTACCAGGAATTGAGGACAGCAATCTTCCGTCCTCCTCTTGGTACATTGACTTCAATACAAAACCTAGGAGGCTCTTGGATCTCACCCCCTTCCATAAACTTACACTACCGGTCAAAAGTTTTATAACACCTACTCATTCAAGGGGTTTTATTTGTACTATTTTCTACATTGTAGAAAAGTAGTGAAGATATCAACACTATGAAATAACACATATGGAATCATGTAGTAACCAACAAAGGGTTAAACAAATCAAAACATATTTAGTAGCCACCATTTGCCTTGATGACAGCTTTGCACACTCTTGGCATTCTCTCCACCAGCTACATGAGGAATGCTTTTCCCAACAGTCTTGAAGGAGTTCCCACGTATGCTGAGCGTTTGTTGGCTGCTTTTTCTTCACTATGCGGTCCAACTCACCCCAAACCATCTCAATTAGGTTGAGGTGGTGTTAAGGTTTTCTTTCGGTGAAAGAGAGGAGGACCAAAATGCAGAGTGGTTATCTTTATACATCTTTAATGAAGATGATAAATGAACAATATACAAAAAAACAAGAAACGTGAAAACCCGAAACAGCCGTATCTGGTGCAAACAAACACAGAGACAGGAACAATCATCCACGAAACACTCAAAGAATATGGCTGACAAAATATGGTTCCCAATCAGAGACAACGATAAACACCTGCCTCTGATTGAGAACCACTCTAGGCAACCATAGACTTACCTAGACTACTTCACTAAATCACAATACTTATTTTCCACCATAATTTGCTAATAAATTCATTAAAAATCCTACAATGTGATTTTCTGGATTTTTTTTCTAATTTTGTCTGTCATAGTTGAAGTGTACCTATGATGAAAATTACAGGACTCTCTCATCTTTTTAAGTGGGAGAACTTGCACAATTGGTGGCTGACTAAATACTTTTTTGCCCCACTGTATAATAATATATCAGCCTACTGCAGGGTTCCCCAACTGGCGGCCCATGGTCCGAAATTGGCCCGCGGGAGGTTTTATTTTGCCACCCATCTTTTTTGGGGGTGTTAGAGTTATCATTGTTGGACATAAAAAACTGTAAAAACAACAGAAAATCAGCTCCAAGTGATTTTAATTTGGGAAATCTGTTCTTAATTATTTCCACACGTAATAGAGAGATATGTGTGATTGTATACAACTGTAAGCAAGGTTTGAAATTATGTTTGTTTTATTCAAATATTATATCTGTTTGGCCTTCATGCGGTCAATTTGCAGTCTAAAAATGATTTGTAATTGCGTTCTGGCCCCCCGACCATCCGCTCAAGAAGAAAATCGTCCCACGGCTAAATCTAGTCGATGATCCCTGGCTTACGGTATACTAATCATTTTCTCAGTAAATTCAAACTCTACACTGGGAGAATAGAGTAGTAATAAAATATTATACTAAGTACTAGAAACTGTAGCTATTTTGCATTACACACAATCCGATCTATTTCTGTGATTAGATACATCTACATTGCCCTTGTTTAGTTATAAATAGTCTGGTTTATTATTAATGCTGTTTCTCTTTCGCTGCAGGTGCGAACCCAGAGTGAGAATGTTGCAGCCACCTCCATAACGTGATTTAGCCTACGTTGCCTCATTAAGATACCAGCCTCACAGTACATCATCTCAACCAGATAGAACTGTGCCATTGGTGACACTAGCATTTTTCCTCCACGTTGTTAGTGACCGAACCAACGTCCTGTCTTAATTACTGAACTATTTTTCCAGGCTGGTGTGTTGCGTCTAACTCATTATTCACCCTCAATTATATGATGCCCATGTCCTCCAGACTTAATTACTTCTTCTGCTAAGAAGATAAATTCATTTCCTGATTAACCCTTGCACCCCTGAAGAGGCCGGCTGGTCTGACGCAAAACTCAGTACCACTGGTAACAACGATATCATTAGCCAGGTGACTTATTTCTGGCCTTTGTTATTCTCTGTTTATGCAATGGATGCATATACAGTTAGCCTGGTTGATGCCACCCACATAGCGCACAGTGAACGAGAGCTGTGACCTACTGGTCTGGACAGGAGTCCATTTGTTGGTGCAATATTCACCCAGAAATTGATCAGGCTTTAATTGGTTCTCTCAAACAGTTATTATTTTCTGGATGGGTGCTGAGACCTCATTGTTTGGTTTTATAAATCTAACACTTCTACTGGAAGAGGGCGGCACTCAGGGGCTGTGTGGCTGTACATTTGGGTGTTTGTGTCACAGGAAGGCCAAGATCTGATCTAGCGCTAACCTAAATAAGGTATTTCTGTTTTTTATTTTTGATGAATTTGCAAACATTTCTAAAAACCTGTTTTCGCTTTGTCATTATGGGTTATTGTGTGTAGATTAATGAGGAAAAACAATAATGTAATCCATTTTAGGAGAAGGCGTAACGTAACAAAATGTGGAAAAAGTCAAGGGGTCTGAATACTTTCCGAATACACTGTATACTGTATTCTAGTCTCATCCTATATAACTACTGCTGTACACACCTTTTCAATTCATATACTGTCCATACTCTCCATACACACCATCATATACATATATACAGTATATTCATACTGAGCAAAATTATAAATGAAACATGAAACAATTTCAAAGATTTTACTGAGTTACAGTTCATATAAGGAAATCAGTCAATTGAAATACATTCTTTAGGCCCTAACCTATGGATTTAACATGAATGGGCAGGGGTGCAGCCATGGGTGGGCCAGGCCCAGCCAATCAGGATGAGTTTTTCCCCATATAAAGGCTTTATTACAGACAGAAATACTCCTCAGCATCCCCCCATCCCCCTTCAGACGATCTCACAGGTGAAGAAGCCGGATGTGGAGCTCCTGGGCTGGATACATGTCGTCTGTGGTTGTGAGACTGGTTAGACGTACTGCCAAATTCTGTAAACAACGTTGGAGACAGCTTATGGAAGAGAAATTAAAATTCAGTTCCTTGGCAACAGCTCTGGTGGAAATTCCTGCAGTCAGCATGCCAATTGCACGCTTTGCACGCTCCCTCAAAACTTGAGACATCAGTGACATTGTGTTGTGTGACAAAACGGCAAATTTTAAAGTGGCCTTTTATTGTCCCCAGCACAAGCTGCACCTGTGTAATGATCATGCTGTTGAATCAGCTTCTTGATATGCAACACCTGCCAGGTGGATGGATTAACTTGGCAAAGGATAAATGCTCACTAACAGGGATGTTAACAAACATTTGCACAAAATTTGAGAGAAATAAGCTTTTTGTGCGTATGGAAAATGTCTGGGATCTTTTATTTCAGCTCATGAAACACTTTACATGTTGTGTTTTTATTTTTTGTTCAGTGTAGTTTATTCCAGACTCTGACATTGCTCGTTCTGATATTTCTTAATTCCTTATTTAGGTGTATTGTTTTGTATTGTTAGGTATTACTGCACTGTTTGAGCTGGAAACATAAGCATTTCGTTACACCTGCAATAACATCTGCAATTATGTGTTCCAGTCACCAATAAAATTAGATTTTATTTGATTTTGAGTAAGAAAGACAGTAAAAGCACAGAACCCTTAATTATCGACTCCAAGTGGCAACAACATCAAACAGCCTCTCCAGACTCTGAAGTCAGGGGGACTTAAAGTTTGGTATCAGCCAGACTAATAGACAGTTACTGCTGTGTGGCAACTGATACTTACTTATTCTTCTTCATTTCTAGGTGGATCAAGGCTTCCACTAGAGTGCCACTGCTGCCGATATTCTGCCTTTTTGGAGATCGTTTTCCCCCGGCCACCGTCTCCTTCTCCATTTTTCTTTGACAGGTTTCCTTTGGACAGTCACACAACTAATAAGAGGGATGAAAGGTGTAAATGACAAACATTATTTTTTGAAGGAAATTGATAGCTTCCAAATTGTAATCACTCTTACTCTAGAACGTATATTACTTTGGTACCTATCTCAAACCCCCTCACCACTACTTCCGAATGAGGCCATGGTGTCTCCAGTTTGAATTCAAACATAAACTTAGCTAAACACGACCTTCATGTATTTATAATGAACATAATACATTTGGAAATAGATTACATTGTGGTGACCAAGTATTTGTTGCAATCTCTCATAAAGAGGACTTTGGCTGCATGGATAAGTTACAGGTATATTTTAATTAGCATTGGTGGAGGGTTGCTCTGGGCCGTTTGCCATCTCTCTCCCACCAATATGACATGTCCTCTGATTACTGGCATTATGGCACATTTGCAGTTGATAATCAGTCTCAGTTTCATGCTAAATTTCTCATTACGCTGCTGGAGATGTCACTTTGGCTCCCAGTCTGCATTAATAGGCTTTAATCTAGATCAGTGTGTGTGTGTGTGTGTGTGTGTGTGTGTGTGTGTGTGTTCACACGTATTTGTGTGTCTGTGCATTTGTGTGTGCGTTGACAAAAAGGCTGCCTGCTGTATGCCACAAACGTCAGGTATAATCTTGTAAAGAACCCCCAAGAGGACACTTGTTTAATAATCACCCTTCATAGTTCATCATGTCAGATTGGAGGAGAATGATTAGCTTCTACCTAGGTGGAGCTCCATTCTCGTATATGAGCCTCTATGTTAAACACAGGGACATTTGTCAATCAAAAGTATGAAGTATAAATTTAGGTCAGTTGTATATTAAATTGTAGGTCAGTTATGTATTATTGTGTAATGTCTTTTAGTGTTGTATACATTTTTACATTAAATGTGAGTTTTGGGGTTTATACTGAAGAATGTGGCACTGTAGGGACAACTTGCAATCAAATTCCAGATCTCGTCAGCATTAATTATTTAAATATTAACCGCACCTGGATTCTGAGTCTGTACAGTCTCATTTGCTTCAATCACTTGAAAAATAATTCACTGAGTGAAAAAAAATACGTATAGTCTAATCAACATCTTTCAGAATCTGACTGAGACCAAAACTGTGACAAAATCTGTTCCGGGGAAATCTATCTGACTGAATATAACCAAATCCTTTAAGTCGCGCCATCAATTCACTTCTGACGGTTATCCCGACCCAGTACGAATTTTGCTCAGTCACTCACTTGTTTTGTTTGTAGCCCCAGAGGACCGCTTCTGTTTCATGATTGAATCGTGTCATTAGAACAGGAAAGATAATCAAAAATATACTTAATCAGCAAGTTACATTTGATGTACTGTAGTTTCCCATTAATGATAATATTCATAGCGATCTTTAATTAAGTAAGCTTTTATGTAGGAGACAGATTAAAAAAACAAAAGTATCAAGGATGAACATATCATTTTAATTACATAGTTAATTATTGCAATGAAAGGTAACAATGTTGTATAAATGAGACTGAAACTTAAAATTCAGCTTATCATTATGTTTTATAAATATAACTCGTTTCTAGCATAATTTACACTACATCATGACCAAAAGTATGTGGACACCTGTTCGTCGAACATCTCATTCCAAAATCATGGGCATTATTATGGAGTTGGTCCCCCCTTTGCTGCTATAACAGCCTCCACTCTTCTGGGAAGGCTTTCCACTAGATGTTGGAACATTGCTGCGGGGACTTGGTTCCATTCAGCCACAAGAGCATTAGTGAGGTTGGGCACTGATGTTGGGAAATTAGGCCTGGCTCACATTCAGCTCTTCAATTCATCCCAAAGTTGTTCGATGGGGTTGAGGTCAGGGCTCTGTGCAGGCCAGTCAAGTTCTTCCACACCGATTTTGACAAGCCATTTCTGTATGGATCTTGCTTTGTGCATGGGGGCATTGTCATGCTGAAACAGGAAAGGGCCTTCCCCAAACTGTTGCCACAAAGTTGGAAGCAGAGAATCGTTTAGATTGTATGTTGTAGCATTAAGATTTCCCCTGGAACCAAGGGGCCTAGCCCAAACCATGAAAAACAGCCCCAGACCATTATTCCTCCTCCACCAAACTTTACAGTGGACACTATGCATTCGGGCATGTAGCGTTCTCCTGGCATCTGCTAAAACTAGTTTCATCCGTCAGACTGCCAGTTGGTGAATCAAGAGTCATCACTCCAGAGAATGCGTATCCACTGCTCCAAAGACCAATGGCGGAGAGCTTTACACTTCGCGTTCCTAGGAAACTATGCAGTTTTTTGTTTTTTTACGTGTTATTTCTTACACTAGTACCCCAGGTCATCTTAGGTTTCATTACATACAGCCGAGAAGTACTACTGAATATAAGATCAGCGTCAACTCACCATCAGTACGACCAAGAATATGTTTTTCGCGATGCGGATCCTGTGTTCTGCCTTACAACCAGTGTAACGGAGTGGATTACATGCAGCGACCCGAAAAAACGACTCAGAAAAAGAGGGAAACGAAGCGGTCTTCTGGTCAGACTCCGGAGACGGGCACATCGTGCACCACTCCCTAGCATTCTTCTCGCCAATGTCCAGTCTCTTGACAACAAGGTTGATGAAATCCGAGCAAGGGTAGCATTCCAGAGGGACATCAGAGACTGCAACGTTCTCTGCTTCACGGAAACATGGCTAACCGGAGAGACGCTAAGCGGTGCAGCCAGCGGGTTTCTCCACGCATCGCGCCGACAGAAACGAACATCTTTCTGGTAAGAAGAGGGGCGGGGGCGTATGCCTTATGACTAACGTGACATGGTGTGATGACAGAAACATACAGGAACTCAAATCCTTCTGTTCACCTGATTTAGAATTCCTCACAATCAAATGTAGACCGCATTATCTACCAAGAGAATTCTCTTCGATTATAATCACAGCCGTATATATCCCCCAAGCAGACACATCGATGGCTCTGAACGAACTTTATTTAACTCTCTGCAAACTGGAAACGATTTATCCGGAGGCTGCATTCATTGTAGCTGGGGATTTTAACAAGGCTAATCTGAAAACAAGACTCCCTAAATTTTATCAGCATATCGATTGCGCAACCAGGGGTGGAAAGACCCTGGATCATTGTTACTCTAACTTCCGCGACGCATATAAGGCCCTGCCCCGCCCCCCCTTTCGGAAAAGCTGACCACGACTCCATTTTGTTGATCCCTACCTACAGACAGAAACTAAAACAAGAGGCTCCCACGCTGAGGTCTGTCCAACGCTGGTCCGACCAAGCTGACTCCACACTCCAAGACTGCTTCCATCACGTGGACTGGGAGATGTTTCGTATTGCGTCAGACAACAACATTGACGAATACGCTGATTCGGTGTGCGAGTTCATTAGACCGTGCGTTGAAGATGTCGTTCCCATAGCAACGATTAAAACATTCCCTAACCAGAAACCTTGGCTTGATGGCAGCATTCGTGTGAAACTGAAGGCACGAACCACTGCTTTTAATCAGGGCAAGGTGTCTGGTAACATGGCTGAATACAAACAGTGCAGCTATTCCCTCCGCAAGGCTATCAAACAAGCTAAGCGCCAGGACAGAGACAAAGTAGAATCTCAATTCAACGGCTCAGACACAAGAGGCATGTGGCAGGGTCTACAGTCAATCACGGACTACAGGAAGAAACCCAGCCCAGTCATGGACCAGGATGTCTTGCTCCCAGGCAGACTAAATAACTTTTTTTGCCCGCTTTGAGGACAATACAGTGCCACTGACACGGCCTGCAACGAAAACATGCGGTCTCTCCTTCACTGCAGCCGAAGTGAGTAAGACATTTAAACGTGTTAACCCTCGCAAGGCTGCAGGCCCAGACGGCATCCCCAGCCGCGCCCTCAGAGCATGCGCAGACCAGCTGGCTGGTGTGTTGACGGACATATTCAATCAATCCCTATACCAGTCTGCTGTTCCCACATGCTTCAAGAGGGCCACCATTGTTCCTGTTCCCAAGAAAGCTAAGGTAACTGAGCTAAACGACTACCGCCCGTAGCACTCACATCCGTCATCATGAAGTGCTTTGAGAGACTAGTCAAGGACCATATCACCTCCACCCTACCTGACACCCTAGACCCACTCCAATTTGCTTACCGCCCAAATAGGTCCACAGACGATGCAATCTCAACCACACTGCACACTGCCCTAACCCATCTGGACAAGAGGAATACCTATGTGAGAATGCTGTTCATCGACTACAGCTCGGCATTCAACACCATAGTACCCTCCAAGCTCGTCATCAAGCTCGAGACCCTGGGTCTCGACCCCGCCCTGTGCAACTGGGTTCTGGACTTCCTGACGGGCCGCCCCCAGGTGGTGAGGGTAGGCAACAACATCTCCTCCCCGCTGATCCTCAACACTGGGGCCCCACAAGGGTGCGTTCTGAGCCCTCTCCTGTACTCCCTGTTCACCCACGACTGCGTGGCCATGCACGCCTCCAACTCAATCATCAAGTTTGCGGGCGACACAACAGTGGTAGGCTTGATTACCAACAATGACGAGACGGCCTACAGGGAGGAGGTGAGGGCCCTCGGAGTGTGGTGTCAGGAAAATAACCTCACACTCAACGTCAACAAAACTAAGGAGATGATTGTGGACTTCAGGAAACAGCAGAGGGAACACCCCCCCATCCACATCGATGGAACAGTAGTGGAGAGGGTAGCAAGTTTTAAGTTCCTCGGCATACACATCACAGACAAACTGAATTGGTCCACTCACACAGACAGCATCGTGAGGAAGGCGCAGCAGCGCCTCTTCAACCTCAGGAGGCTGAAGAAATTCGGCTTGTCACCAAAATCACTCACAAACTTCTACAGATGCACAATCGAGAGCATCCTGGCTGGCTGTATCACCGCCTGGTATGGCAACTGCACCGCCCTCAACCGTAAGGCTCTCCAGAGGGTAGTGAGGTCTGCACAACGCATCACCGGGGCAAACTACCTGCCCTCCAGGACACCTACACCACCCGATGCTACAGGAAGGCCATAAAGATCATCAAGGACATCAACCACCCGAGCCACTGCCTGTTCACCCCGCTGTCATCCAGAAGGCGAGGTCAGTACAGGTGCATCAAAGCTGGGACCGAGAGACTGAAAAACAGCTTCTATCTCAAGGCCATCAGACTGTTAAACAGCCACCACTAACATTGAGTGGCTACTGCAACACACTGTCAATGACACTGACTCTACTCCAGCCACTTTAATAATGGGAATTGATGGGAAATGATGTAAATATATCACTAGCCACTTTAAACAATGCTACCTTATATAATGTTACTTACCCTACATTATTCATCTCATATGCATACGTAGATACTGTACTCTATATCATCGACTGCATCCTTATGTAATACATGTATCACTAGCCACTTTAACTATGCCACTTGGTTTACATACTCATCTCATATGTATATACTGTACTCGATATCATCTACTGTATCTTGCCTATGCTGCTCTGTACCATCACTCATTCATATATCCTTATGTACATATTCTTTATCCCCTTACACTGTGTATAAGACAGTAGTTTTTTTGGAATTGTTAGTTAGATTACTTGTTCGTTATTACTGCATTGTCGGAACTAGAAGCACAAGCATTTCGCTACACTCGCATTAACATCTGCTAACCATGTGTATGTGTGACAAATAAAATTTGATTTGATTTGATTTGATTTGACACCACTCCAGCCGATGCATGGAGTGGTGTAAAAAAATGTTTTTATGATGCTCCCGATGAACAGTTCTTGTGCTGACGTTGCTTTCAGAGGCAGTTTGGAACTTGGTAGTGAGTGCTGCAACCGAAGACAGATTATTTTTACGTGATTCAGCACTCGGCGGGTCTGTTCTGTGAGCTTGTGTGGCCTACCACTTTGAGGCTGAGCCATTGTTGCTCCTAGACATTTCCACTTCATTATAACAGCACTTACAGTTGACAGGGGCAGCTCAAGCAGAGCTGAAATTTGATGAACTGACTTGTTGGAAAGTTGGCATCCTATGACAATGCCACATTGAAAGTCACTGAGCCCTTCAGTAAGGTCATTCTACTGCCAATGTTTGTCTATGGAGACTGCATGGCTGTGTGCTCGATTTTATACACCTGTCAGCAACGGGTGCAGCTGAAATAGCTACATCGACAAATTTGAAGGGTCCACATACTTTTATATATAATGTATATATATATATATATATATATATATACAGTTGAAGTCGGAGGTTTACATAAACTTTGGTTGAAGTCATTAAAACTCATTTTTCAAACACTCCACAAATGTCTTGTTAACAAACTATAGTTTGGGCAAGTTGGTTAGGACATCTACCTTGTGCATGACACAAGTAACTTTTCCAACAATTGTTTACAGACAGACTATTTCACTTATAATTCACTGTATCACAATTCCAGTAGGTCAGAAGTTTACATACACTAAGTTGACTGTGCCTTTTAAACAGCTTGGAAAATTCCAGAAAATGATGTCATGGCTTTAGAAGCTTCTGATAGGCTAATTGACATCATTTGAGTCAATTGGATGTGTACCTGGAGATGTATTTCAAGGCCTACCTTCAAACTCAGTGCCTCTTTGCTTGACATCATGGGAAAATCAAAATAAATCAGCCAAGACCTCAAAAAAAAAAATTCTAGACCTCCACATGTCTGATTCATCCTTGGGAGCAATTTCCAAACACCTGAAGGTACCACGTGCACCTGTACAAACAATAGTAGGCAAGTATAAACACTATAGGACCACGCAGCTGTCATACCACTCAGGAAGGAGACACGTTCTGTGTCCTAGAGAGGAATGTACTTTGGTGTGAAAAGTGCAAATCCATCCCAGAACAACAGCAAAGGACCTTGTGAAGATGCTGGAGGAAACAGGTACAAAAGTATCCATATCCGCAGTAAAATGAGTCCTATATCGACATAACCTGAAAGGCAGGTCAGCAAGGAAAAAGCCACTGCTCGATAATTGTCATAAAAAAGCCAGACTACAGTTTGCAACCGCACATGGGGAAAAAGATTGTACCTTTAGGAGAAATGTCCTCTGGTCTGATGAAACAAAAATAGAACTGTTTGGCCATAATGACCATCGTTATATTTGGAGGAAAAAGGGGGAGGCTTGCAAGCCGTAGAACACCATCCCAACCGTGAAGCATGGGGGTGGCAGCATCATGTTGTTGTGGTGCTTTGCTGCAGGAGGTACTGGTGCACTTCACAAAATAGATGGCACCAAGAGGAAGGAAAATTATGTTGATATATTGAAGCAACATCTCAAGACATCAGTCAGGAAGTTAAAGCTTGGTCGCAAATGGGTCTTCCAAATGGACAATGACCACAAGCATACTTCCAAAGTAGTGGCAAAATGGCTTAAGGACAACAAAGTCAAGGTATTGGAGTGGCCATCACAAATCCCTGACCTCAATCCCCTCAAGAAAAGATGTGGGCCGAACTGAAAAAGTGTGTGCTAGCAAGGAGGCCTACAAACCTGACTCAGTTACACCAGCTCTGTCAGGAGGAATGGGTCAAAATTCACCCAAATTATTGTGGGAAGCTTGTGGAAGGCTACCCGAAATGTTTGACCCAAGATAAACCATTTAATGGCAATGCCAAATACTAATTGAGTGTATGTAAACTTCTGACTAACTGGGAATGTGATGAAAGAAATAAAAGCTTAAATAAATAATTCTCTCTACTCTTATTCTGACATTTCTATTTCTTAAAATAAGTGGTGATCCTAACTGACCTAAGACAGGGAATTCTGAAAAACTGAGTGTAAATGTATTTGGCTAAGGTGTATGTAAACTTCCAACTTCAACTGTATATATGTACAGTATATATGTATATGTGTATATATGTATATGTATGTGTGTATTCGTATTCCTGAATGCCTATTGATAGAGTTGTGGTGAGAAGTGCATCACTTGTCCCTTGGCACTGTTCTATGCTTGTGCCATTTCACTGATATTGGATGTTTTTTTTGTTGCTATTCCTAAAATGTTAAGACAAGGTGGGTATTGAGGGGAGAGAGAGAGAGACAGAAACAGAGACAGAAACAGAGACAGATAGATATTGTGAAATGGAATGTCTTGTGTCATTTTTAGAGTGCTGTGACTAAATCCGAGCGTCCTCTTTGTCTCGTCTAACATATGAACTGATTTGGCCAGAGACCTTCATATACCGAGCCTTCGAAAAGTATTCAGACCGGTTAACTTTTTTCACATTCTGTTATGTTACAGCCTTATTATAAAATTCATTGAATTGTTTTATTCCCCACATCAATCTACACACAATACCCCAAAATGACAAAGCAAAAACTAGTTTGTAGAAATTTCTGCTAATTTATATAAATAATAAACTTAAATATCACATTTACATAAGTATTCAGACCCTTTACTCAGTACTTTGTTGATGCTCCTTCGGCAGCGATTACAGCATCAAGTCTTCTTGGGTATGACGTTACAAGCTTGGTACACCTGTATTTGGGGAGGTTCTCCCATTCTTCTCTGCAGATCCTCTCAAGCTCTGTCAGGTTGGATGGGGAGCGTTGCTGCACAGCTATTTTCAGGTCCCTCCAGAAATGTTTGATCGGGTTCAAGTCTGGGCTCTGGCTGGGCGACTGAAGGATATTCAGAGATTTGTCCCGTAGCCACTCCTGAGTTGTCTTGGTTGTTTGCTTAGGGTTGTTGTCCTTTTGGAAGGTGAACCATTGCCCTAGTCTGAGGTCCTGAGCACTCTGGAGCAGGTTTTGCTCTGCTCATCTTTGCCTCGATCCTGGCTAGTCTCCCAGTCCCTGTCGCTGAAAAACATCCCCACAGCACAATGCTGCCACCACCATGCTTCACCGTAGGGATGGTGCCAGGTTTCCTCCAGACGTGACGCTTGGCATTCAGGCCAAAGAGTTCAATTTTGGTTTCATCAGACAAGAGAATCTCTTTTCTCATGGTCTGAGAGTCTTTAGGTGCCTTTTGGCAAATTCCAAGTTGTCTGTCATGTGCCTTTCACTGAGGAGTGGCTTCTGTCTAGCCACTCTACAATAAAGGCCTGATTGGTGGAGTGCTGCAGAGATGGTTGTCCTTCTCGAAGGTTCTCCCATCGCCACATAAGATCTCTGGAGCTCTGTCAGAGTGACCTTCATATTCTCGGTCACCTCCCTGACCAAGGCCCTTCTCCCGCGATTGCTCAGTTTGGCTGTGCGGCCAGCTCTAGGAAGAGTCTTGGTGGTTCCAAACTTCTTCCATTTAAGAATGATGGAAGCCACTGTGTCCTTGGGGACATTTAATGCTGCAGAAATGTTTTGGTACCCTTCCCCAAATCTGTGCTTCGACACAATCCTGTCTCGGTGCTCTACGGACAATTCCTACGACGTCTTGGCTTGGATTTTGCTCTGACATGCACTGTCAACTGTGGGACCTTATATAGACAGTCCAAATCATGTCCAATCAATTGAATGTACCACAGGTAGACTCCAGTCAAGTTGTAGAAACATCTCAAGGATGATCAATGGAAACAGGATGCACCTGAGCTCAATTTTGAGACTCATAGCAAAGGATCTGAATACTTATGTAAATATGGTATTTCTGTTTTATTTCTAATAAATGTGCTAATATTTCTAAAAACATGTTTTCACTTTGTCATTATGGGGTATTGTGTGTAGATTGCTGATTTTTTACATATTTTTTTTTACAATAAGGCTGTAATGTAACAAAATATGGAAAAAGTCAAGGGGTCTGAATACTTTCCAAAGGCACTGTAACTTCACATCAATGATGAAATCGAAGGTGACATATCCTGATGTCTCCGCTCCTCACTTTCTATACGCCACTGGTGGAGTCTGTTGCTCTATACCTAACAGCTTCTAGTCATTCAAATATCCCCTATAGAGCTTTGAGGAAAATAAGGAAATAATGACAAGTGAATTGAATGAACACATTTGGTACTATCCCGAAAAGCACCCCATTCCCAATATAGCAGGGCTCTGGTCAAAAGAAGTGCACTATATATTTTTTGAAATGGTTTTTTATATTCAAAATGTTTGACTTTTAAAAAATGTAACTAGGCTAGTCAGTTAATAACAAATTCTTATTTACAATGACGACATGGCCAAACATGGCGCCCTATGGGACTCCCAATCACGGCTGGATGCGATACAGTCTGGATTCAAACCAGGGACTGTAGTGACGCCTCTTGCACTGAGATGCAGTGCCTTAGACCGCTGTGCCACTCAGGAGCAGGGTGACCATTTGGGACACACCCTGTCTGACTGGTGGGTGTGTGATTCTTAATCCTAATATATTGCTTCATTGCACTACAACACTGTGGCACAGAGAATGTGGAAGTCGATTCTCTATTTATGAGATTGTGTCCGTGAACATCAAACATCTCTCAGACAGTCAGTATAGGTGTGTTATGAAAAAGATTTGAAACAGGCTCACTGTCAATGCATTAACTACAGACAGACCCGAATGTATGAAAAGCATGAGTATTCTTGCACAAATAAGTTCCAACTGCGCCAGTTCCAGAACGGTGCTTACATCATTTCAGGAGAAGGAACGGACTCAATTCCTAAACTCCTTTAACTTGTTTCCTTGCGGTGATTGAACGGTTTGCATGAGTTCTACAACGTTTTTACAGGAGTAACCAATGGGTTCCCAACATAACTGCCTCTCCTGCCCCTCTGCCATCGTACGTCAGATGTTTGTCTTTTGATGCGCCTTTGATAAGACTTGCCCAGAGATTTTTTTTTTACACAACAAACATTATCAAAGCCATCCCTTGATATATGTGGATACCGATGCTGCTGGAGAGACAGGGAAACAAATTCATTTCTTGTCAAAAAGTTTCCTAACATGTTCCTATCAAGCTCTACCAGTGAAAATAGACATGACAGACTTACAACCCCCCCCCAAAAAAATGTGATAAATATAGCTGCAACGAGCAATGCTGGGGATTCAGCTGTGGGACCACAGTGCCACCATAGTGACAAATTGGACACATCACCCTAGGATGAGCTACTTCTGTATTGTTTACCACACTTGCCAAATATCAGAACTCCAAATCAAACTGATCATTATGCTTTTGATGTATTTTGGATGATTTTTTATGATGTTGACTACTTTGAAAGTCTTCTTCTCCTAAACCTCTTGACTAATCAACACCAAATTATATAGCATCTCTGCATGCACATCTTCAAACGCCAGAACTGTTTTTCCCAAGACTCTAGCTCAAACAATATGGCCGCTTTGAGCCAATGAGTTTGCATGAATGTTTTTTCCTGTCCATCGTGGCCAAACTGAACCATGCTTTACAGGTTAGCTATACTCATATTTTTTTACATAATAAAAAAATAAAAACTTTATTTAACTAGGTTAAGAACAAATTGTTATTCACAATGACAGCCTATACCAGCCAAACCCAGACAAGTGTGCGTTGCCCTATGGGACTCCCAATCACAGCCAGTTGTGATACAGCCTGGAATTGAACCAAGGTGTCTGTAGGTCACTACAGCATCACCTCTAGCACTGAGATGCAGTGCCTTAGACCACTGCGCCACGCATGTGTGCCACATTTCAGTTAAACAGATCAAGAGATATAAACATGTGCCTGTTATATCGCCACCACATGGTCGATCTGAAAGTGCATATGTTGACTCTTCACAGTGTTTGGACCATGTGTACCAAGTTTTGTTACAATAGGAATATCCGTGACTGATTTATATGCATTTATGTGCCAGGCCCCACCCACATTAATGCTTATTGTTGCTTTAGGTAGTTGTCTGGAAAATATTGAGATGGGAGAACTTTGTTCGTAGATGCCACATGTCAGGTCTCGTGCAGATCGGTCATTTGGTGCCAGAGGAGAAGCGAAAAGTGTTTTTCACAAAATTCTAAATGGCGGAAAATCAATCATTGCGGACCTTATGGGTGCTTGAGGTAAACGTATTTCTCGTGAGAAGAGGAATGTACCAATTTTCATGACACTGGGTCAAACGTGAAGGGCGTGACCTTTCAAAGTTAGCATTTTCAGTCACTTGTTATGGCGCCACCATCTGGACAATTGGCATGGCATCGCATGAGAGGGTGTGGCCCTTGATCCTTTACCATTATGCAAGGTTGCACCCTCCTCAGCCTCACCATCTCACGGGAATGTACATGTGAATGTGCTGTAACGGACGAAGAGGAACAACAGCCTGACACGTCCATGGCATATGGATTACAGCGTTTTCATGCTCATCAAACCATTCAGTGACCACTCGTGCCCTGTAGATGGGGGCATTGCCATCCTATGGGGGAATAGCCATGGTAGCCAAAATAATGGCCTGCCCAGCATTTTATACATGTCCCTAAGCATGTTAATTGCTTTATTCATTCAGGAACCACACTTGTGTGGAAGCACCTGCTTTCAATATACTTTCTATCCTTCATTTACTCAACTGGTTCCATTATTTTGGCAGTTGTGGTACCTGTAACTCTTTCTGCACAAGTAGTTTGTTGTATATTTACAGTAAGTCCATCAGCACTGCATAAATAGCATGAAACAACATGTATTCCTGATAAGGCTATGTACTTAAGCAGTATGAAATAAGACAGAATTTCAGCTTCACACTGTGATGTGCTGTATTGGACTGCCTGGCATGGCAGCCTATCCAAAAGGACACACCAATATAAATAAATAAGTAGAGAAGATGTGCTCTTGAAGCTGTATTACTGGGCTGAGGGCTTAAGCTTAGGGAGTGGGAATGAGGGACAAATTTAGCTCAAGATCTTAGAATAACTAGGTAGGGATAAAGCTTATAAAAAGTGCAAATGGCTGCACTTCTGGACGGTGTGCTTAAGGCCCAGAATGAAGTGCTGACTGTCATGTTTCAATATGGATAGGCTTACGTAGAAAGGTTTTTTTTTTACTAAGAAAGTTTAAGATAAATAGTTTGAATCTTCAAATCAACAGAATAATAATGAGTTAAAAGTGAGCCTGAATCAACAAATCTTATAACACCTTCATGACGATAAGTCACCCTCTTTGTCTTACGTTTACTTAACTTACCACTAGACATGCTTATGTTGCTGAGTTGTGTTATGCCATGTTGTAAAATAATCATCCTTTCCCTTTCTCTCTCCTGTGGCCAAGACAGATGTTCCACAGATGTTCCTCCCTCCCTCTGGACCTCTGCTCCTCTAGCTCCTCCAGCACCACCTTGCCCAAACCTCACCAGAATGATGTCACTATCTTTCTTCTCTCTCTCTCTCTCTCTCTGTCTCTCTCTCTCTCTCTCTCGTGCTCCCTCTCCCTCTCCCTCTCCCTCTCCTCTCTCTCCCTCTCCTCTCTCTCTCCGTGGAGTCAATAGTGTTGCTAGCTGCTGCTCTTAAAGCCATTACCGATATGCTCCGGCCAAGTGTGAAACCTCTGTCTGCTCTTATCAGCAACCCAACTCTCATCAACACCCCATTTCCAGGAAAAGTCCATGATAGTATAGCACACGCATACATTTTTGATCACTTGGAGGAGTTATCCTGAGGGAAACTTTATAAGCGTGTGGAACTGTACATAATATGCATATCGGTGTTGATAAATATATTAACCTATCCGCCCCCTCGGAAATCTGATTGGCATAATAAAGCAATCCTCATTCAAATCTGTCTGTTTAAGCTAGACATATCGGCCAATGGGAGCTTTCCGCATCTGCGGTGGAAGGTGGCCGAGTGAAAGCGGTGTTTCAGACCATGCCACATCCTGAATATCCATATTCTCAGGTAAACGTCTGTAGTGTCCGAACGGTTTGGCCTACAAAACTAATATGACCACTCTATGGAAAGGTAAGACTCTCACAAACATGTGCATGTGAGTTGTTCTGCTCACAAGACTCTTCTGAAGATAGCCCGGTACCCGTTTCAAATAATTATGGAGTATATACGTGGAAGTAGTTTAGTGCCCCAATTTTTTTTATTTGTAAATGGGAAAAAAAATGTCATAAAATATATAAAAGGGTATAGATTCTGACATTTGTTGATACATATATTTGATTACCTTGGCTCAGCGTAGCTGCTGTTTCAAAATAACAAGGCTAAAAAGAAATACGTATTAGAAGACAGTAAGATAAATCAGCTTAGTTTAATTAAACTATGAACATTTTCATAACAGAATGAATAAAATATCGGAGTCAATGGAAACACGTTTTTTCTTTGAAAAGACAAAGTTATGGAGATTTATGAGCACTTTAAGAACTAGCAGAATTCCATTACCTTACATCTCTATTATGATCTTTACATAATAAAAGGCAGAATAAAAGATTTAATAAATGGACCTGTCTATAAAGTCAAATGGATTTGGCGAAGGCTGTGGGGTGGGAGTGGGGTGGGGGGGACGAAGAGAGAGAGAGAAAGAATATACTCTGTAGCCATTATAACAAGAGAATAGTGGGGAGCTGTAAGAAATGGATTAACTAGCAATGTTAAACACATTTTGGTTTCAATTAAAAGAGTGAGCTGGCATTGTTCTACTTGAGCTCTTTTGGTTAAGCCAAGTACAAAGAGCCTTGACATAGAACAACCTGTGTTGTGTGATAAGTAAAACATTCACTTCGGTGTTTAACTTTCAGTTATCTTTACATTACAAATAAGATTTAAACACAAGGTTCGCCTCATGACTTTGATGGTCGATATGGGGCAGTTCCACATAATGTTTCGGTTTCTGAATATCAGAGCATCACATATAGTATTTTGTATACTGTGCAGAGAAGCATCTGTAGGTAGTGTGTATAAAAAAAACAATACAGCGCCTGTAGGCAGTAAGTGGCTTGGCACCGTATTTTACATTTCTATGTATGAGCTGCTGTTGAACAGTGGGAGAGCCACAGTAGGAGAATGATTTCCAAAGCATCTGTATGTCCTCCTTCACACAGACAGACGCACACACCAACACACACATACACACAAACACGAGCAAATTCCCCCAACCTTTCCCAATGGTTATTCCACCAACATGTGTTAGCCCCAAGGTGGCTAATTTGGAATGTAATAATCTATTTAATCACAACTAATCATTATTGATCCCCTGTTAAAAGCTATTTACCCAGAGGCCCGTGGGCCGGTACGGAGAGAGGGAGAGAGAGAGGGAGAGAGAGAGAGAGAGAGAGAGAGAGTGAGAGAGAGAGAGAGAGAAAGACAGAGAGAGAGTGAGTGAGAGGGAGAGAGAGAGAGAGAGAGAGAGAGAGAGAGTGAGAGAGAGAGAGAGAGAGAGAGAGAGAGAGAGAGAGAGAGAGAGAGAGAGAGAGAGAGAGAGAGAGTGACGGGTATTGCCCGGTCTGTCGTTATTACCCATTCCACGCTGCCTGCTGCCCTGAGGGCTGGCTTGTTGGGAGATAACAAATAATATATGTGTCCGCTGTGAAGGATCGCACGGAATGGCACACAAAAACCATGCACAGGACCTTACACACACGCACACACACGCACATAGGCACGCACACACACACACACACACACACACACACACACACACACACAGACACACACACACACAAACACACACACACACACACACACACACACAAACACACTCACACGCACACACACACACACACTCCCCTATGTATCTCAAGTAATTAAAGCCTACCAGCTGATATGTCAGGCCACATCCTCCTTCTGGCCCATAGCTTCTCCTGGAGACGTCATCCTGGAGACGTCCTGGTCTTATCAGGTCTATATTGATCCCAGTCACAGGAAGTTACGGAATTTGTGTTTATTTTGGGGAGAGGAGTAAGAGGACGCAACTGTCAGGAGGACAGAGATGACAGGACTCTGAAGAGCGTTCTGACAGGATAACTAAATGACTGACTTTCTGATTATGGTGCATTTTACAGATGGGTAACAAAAGCATCCAGGGAATCTCGAGAGTCTTTCCTAACTAAATGATGACTTCCTGGGCTTGTGTAGGGAGGTTTTCTGCTCTGACGTGGGTAACATAACCAGGGACCTTGATTCACATATGCATAGCTTTTGTTGACTTTGATTCTTGTGCTGGTGTCTGCTAATGACAAGAAAGACACCTGTATCATTGTTTTCTGAGATTGTAATTAAAACAGATTAAGGTAAAATAAATGATTGGGGAGATTTGTATCGTGATGACTTCCTCAGTTGTGTATGAAGCAGACATTAGCATCTTCATCTGAGAATGAAGTCATGTGACCTTGAGAGACATGCCTTAATAAATTGGCATTTCCTTATATGGAAGTCTCATTATTTAACAGAGAATGGCCTCAAACATGTCATCCACAGAGATAAAGATGCATTTACATCAGTGGAGTCTCCTCAGAGGAGGAAGGGGAGGACCATCCTCTTCAGTGAATTACATTTTCTTTTAAATAGTGAAACTTAAAAAAAAAGTGTTCCTTTTTTGATAAAACTATATTAAATATATTAAATAATTGATTAAAACACACTATTTTGCAATGAAGGTCTACAGTAGCCTCAACAGCGCTCTGTAGGGTAGCACCATGGTGTAGCCAGAGGACAGCTAGTTTCCGTCCTCCTCTGACTTTAATACAAAACCTAGGAGGCTTGCGGTTGTCACCCCCTTCCATAGACTTACACAGTAAAACATGACTGTAAAGAATTCATTATAACAACAACAAAGGACTTGAGAAACAGACTTTCAAACGAAAGGGAACTTCTTGGCAGAGAAAAAATATTTTGAATAAATGTGAATAAACTCATTTGAATAAACCAACCATAAAATAACGCAATATATGTTACAACAGGTGTAAATAGATGTATCGTGATAGTGTTATGAAAATATAATAACAGGTTATGACAAGTTGTCAGCTGTTGACATATTATGACATGGTTGTGACCGTATCATAATGGGTTATTTCCTGTATTACAAAATTTATATTTTATTGTGTTTGGTTGACAACTCAACCAAATATCAACATTTGAAATAGATTTATCTTCTGCTTGGATACTGTAGTTCCATCTGTACCACTGACTTAGTCTGGCTTTAATTCCAGTTTGTTTTACAATTAGTAATTGATATGTTGGATTCATGTCTCTATTTCAACCAAAAATAAAACCCAAAGAATAGGACTAAATCAAATCAAAATGTAAATGCAGTTTAAATAAAGTTTGATTTGCAGAAAATACACGTCCTTCGAATGTTGATATTTGTTTGCGTTGACAACCAAACACATTTCAACATCACTAAATATTATTACATTTTAAATTAACCAGAGCTTGAAACCCTAGATCTATTGTATTGTCTATTTTTAGTCGAATTCTGGGTTCAATTGAAACAATTGCTGTTGTTGGAATCATTGAAGATATACTGTATGAGGGATAAAGTATGGTCACATTTAATTTGCTATGTTAAACCTACCCTTTGGAATGACTTCGATAGCAACAGCGAATCTATTTAGTTTTTCTCACAATAGCACATTGGTACTCGCCAGTGACAAATATCATAGCTGGGCTTTTATTGTAATGGGTGCGTGCTAGTGGCAGGGAAGTCAGGCGCAGGAGAGTGAACTTGGTATAAACGGAGCAGCTTAATGAATATACAAACACTCAGAAAACCAAAATATACTAAATAAAATAAGAGGGTGCAAAACCCGTCTCACGCCAGAACATAACTTGCACCAATACATACAACAAACAATCACCGACAAGGACATGAGGGGAAACAGAGGGTTAAATACACAACATGTAATTGACGGGATTGGAACCAGGTGTGATGGAAGACAAAGACAAAACCAATGGAAAATGAAAAATGGATCAGCGCTGGCTAGAAGGTCGGTGACGTCGACCGCCGAACACCGCCCGAACAAGGAGTGGGATCGACTTCGGCAGAAGTCGTGTGACATTTATCAAATTGTAGTTCTGTGTCTTCATTTTACGTATTTCACAGTACAATACATATGACTCGTCCACATGATTCAATAGTTGTCATTTATTTTTGAATCATAATGACAATCCCCTTTGCAGCACAATCTCCCCCAAAATCTACACAATCTCCCCCAAAATCTACACAATCTCCCCCAAAAACGCCATACCTGGCTGTAAATGCAGAAACAGAGATATGACATGTCTGGCCCTTTTAATTATGGCATGTGGTGCCGTCTGTGGTGCCATCTGTAGATTATGGAGTATGTTGCCTTTATAAATACGACATATTTTGCCGTATGTCAGCTGGCAGTCAAACTGCGCAAAAGTTAAACCGAAACTAACCTTGACGGTTCAATTTAGGTATGAATTCCAAATGGTTAAGGCAATGGTCAAGGTTTGGGAAAGAGTTCATCTAGAAATACAGAAATTACAAAACAAGTGCCTAGCACTGGGATCCACAGCGAACCAGGCTCCCGGTTTAAGCCCATCCTCAACACCCTAGCTCGTCCCGAGCCTATTAGATGGTAGTAGGAGCTCTTGGTCCAGCCATATGGTCCAGCAATATGAGGGGTTAGATGTTGTTTGAGAACCTGGCCATATGAGTAAAAGACAGACAGACCCTCTGGTTGTTTCTTAGCCTATAAACCCATAAACCTGCCATGGCCCTCTCCTCTCTCTCTTGATAGATATTCCTTGTTCGTTTATTGAATACATGTAGCTGTATCCAATCAGTGTCATTGGATTTGCCCCAAATGGCACCTTATTTCACAATATGGGCCCTGGTCAAAAGTAGTGCAGTATATAGGGAACAGGGTCCCATTTGATATGCATCCATTGTGTCTCCTCTATGGCAGGCCGTTTTAAATCTACTTCCAAAAAGCCTGGATTCCCATTAGCGTCTGAGTAACCGCCTCTGTATTTTATACCATGGGTTTTATGGGGCCGCCAATGTCACTGCATCAGAGGGAGCTTGTCTGTACATGAATCTCTTCATGCCAGGAACCTTCAACCCCATTATCTGGGTGAAGTGCCCTTCCTTCCCTCAGCTATTTGTATCTGCCCATAGTCCCGCACCATTAGCTTTCTACTGCCTAATAGCTCTTTAGGCTTCTTTCTGTCTTCAACACATTTTCTCTATCCTAGCTCCTTTTGTTGTTCAACTTTTTTCCCTCCTCTCCTCGGTTACTCTGAAATGCTGGTCAGTCACACTCCAGCTTGGAGTCTGATATTTAAGTTTAACATAACTGTCTAATACAATTCAAACTAACATTGGGTACACAGGCAGTGGCTTGCCGCAGTTTCCAGAGCCCCCCCTCCCGCAAGGTCTGAGCAAGGCCCCCTATTTTTGGGGGGTGAAAAACCGCAAACTTCCTACAATTTTGGCACCCTCTGAGCCCGTGGGTTGCCGGGGGGGGCGTGTGGTCTGCCAGTGTACTCAGAATTGACCAAGTACTGAGATGATGCCACATTTACTTTAAGATGTATCCTTATGTATGCAGTAGTTTAAGTTCCTCAATCACATTTGAAGAAGTCACTGACTGCTGTTGGGTTCGTAAATAATTGATTATTTGCTCTGCATGGTTTTCTATCTGCCTATTCATGTACGGTGGACTTTCAAGTCACCTGTCACCTTACTGAGACACGATACATTCTAGAGGATAACAGAACATTTGCTTTTATCTTTCTCTATGTGTTTAAATATGATTAACAGTTGGCTTGACACCGCATGTCACATTAATAACAATGTAGTGGGAAAAAGGCAATCAATAATTGACAAGATAAATATTGATAATGATTAATAATACTCTGTAGGGTTACACTGGCTGATAAAAAAAATGAAGTATTAGCGTCATGTGATGACTTATCACCACAGCTCATTAAGCAGGTGTGAACGAGGGATGAGAGAGAGATAGAGGGAGAGAGAGAACGAGGGAGAGATGAGTAAGAGGGGGGGGGAGAGGGAGAGTGACAGGGAGAGAGAGAGAGAGAGAGAGAGAGAGAGAGAGAGAGAGAGAGAGAGAGAGAGAGAGAGAGAGAGAGAGAGAGAGAGAGAGAGTGCGAGAGAGAGGGAGATGGAGACAGAAAGATGGAGAGGGAATGCCACACTGAGGAGGAGCAGGGGGAGAGAGACATTTGCTGTGACATCACCCCTTCTCTGCACTCGGAGGGCGTTGGGAAATCAACTGAGAGCCCATATCTGTACTAATCTGCAGTAGCTGATGGTGATAGAGATCTAGAGGTCATTACTAGCAGAACGCTCACTGTGTTACTCCTTCTCCTCTCCTCCACATCTTTTCTCTCCTTCTTTCCTGCTCCTCCCCTCCTCTCCTCCTCTCCTCTCCTCCTTTCCTGCCCTCCTCCCCTCTTTTATTCTTCTTCTTCCCTCCCCTCCCTCCTCTCCTCCTCTCTGTTGCTACTGTGTCAGTAGTGAAGTGACAGCTAATGAAAACGAATGGCACATTTGTATGTCGTTAGCGGTAGATAAGCAGGTGCTTGGGAACGACAGGGGGATCACTGTGCTCACATACAGTTCAGCAGTGATTATTCAGAGGTTAACGGCGAGCGTGACATAAGTGTTATAGCTACTCCACATCTCATGTAGGCTGGCGGCTAGATTCACTCAGCTGTAGAATATTTCCATTTTCTCTTTACAGCCAAATTACAGGTGTTTGTGCCAACAATAAGGCACATATCCTATATGATTTGAATGAAACTACACTGAGTGTACAAAACGTTAGGAACAATATTGAGTTGCACCCCCTTTTACCCTCAGAACAGCCTCAATTCACCCGGACTTGGATCTACAAGGTGTCAAAAGCATTCCACAGGGATACTGGCCCATGTTGACTCCAATGCTTCCCACAGTTGTGTCAAGTTGGCTGGATGTCCGTTGGGTGGTGGACCATTCTTGATACACACTGGAAAGCGTGATAAACCCAGCAGTGTTGCCCTTCTTGACACAAACCGGTGCACCTGGCACCTGTACTCCCATACCCTGTTCAAAGGCACTGAAATCTTGTGTCTTGCCCATTCACCCTCTGCATGGCACACATACACAATTCATGTCTCAATTGTCTCAAGACTTAAAAATCCTTCTTTAATCGGTTTCCTCCTCTTCATCTACACTGATTGAAGTGGATTTAACAGGTTAAATCAATAAGGGATCCTACCGTTCACCTGGATTCCCCTGCTCAGTCTATGTTTTGTACACTCAGTGTATATCATATACATAGTAAAACAGGCATATTACCAGGAAAATGTTGCCACAGTGAAACGAAAGACAGAATATTACGAGGATCCATGGACTGAACCTGTCATCTGCCTGCTCAGAACTATAGGTTTTAGATGACAAGCCTCATAAATGGGTTATCTAAAATCCAATATATATCGGAAGAAAGATTGCAGTAGAACAGTGCGCTTGACTGTATCTTCCTGATCCATAACTTTCCCATGAACCAGGGGACCATTTATTGTCGATTCTGTACGAAGGATGGTCTGTCAGTTCAGTGGGAGGGAGTCGGAGCTGCTCTTCTGTTTATTTTCAAATCAATACTCAATTACTATAAGGAAGATCCACTCCCTCACCCCATTTCCAATATGAAATTATAGACTGGAGCAATAACACTAAGTCAAGGCAAGCTAGTGTCCATTAACTCATGACGATAAAGAAGGATAACTACCAGGCGTTTTACACCAGCTGCCTCTCTTTATACCACCTTCCTTCCTCCTCCACTCTTTTGGTGCCTAATTAATCACTTTGAAAAAGACCCTTTAGGACGTGACTGATGACCAGAGAAAACAATTTTCCCCCTAAGAGCCTTTTAATTCTAAGTCGGGGACGAGCTCATTGACTGAAACTCACAACAACCCATCAATGCTAGTTTTTAATGTGCTTCCTCTTTTGTTATTGAGAAGAATGGAGAGGCATCGTAGCTTCCTGCTCCTCTTCATAACTCAAGTAATTGATTCGGTAAATGCCAAACATTTGCCAGAGGATAAAAGTACTGTCGATGGGCGGCGGCAGGGTGTGTGTAAATTACTCCATTTAGAGACCTTTGGGGTTATTTATGATTGAGCAGATATAGAAGTGACTGATTCTGAAAACACAGGGCTACAAAAAGGCCTGAGTGAAAAGTCAAAGGTACTGCACCCCTGTTTAGGGCCCACTTCAAAAAAGTGGGTGTGACAGTTCCTGTCACATCGGTTGTTGGAAATGCCCCTCCGAAACCTGAAACCTTGGCATCTTAGGTTGCCATAAAATGGATGAGCCATCATTCTTCCATTGTAACACAGAATGACAGACAAGCAAGCCTTGCTCGCGCAGAAGTAGGGTAGTACAAGACTGAAGGCGAAATCCTGTCTGGCGGGAAACAATGACAGAGGCTGTGTCCCAAATGGCACCCTATGCCGTTTATAGTGCACTACTTTTGACCAGGGCCCATTGGGCTCTGGTCAAATGGAGTGCAATAAGAGAATAGGTTGTGGTTTTGTTCGTATCCAGAGGTTTTATAACTACAGTAATATAATTAGCATTCAACAGCAGGGTGACGATACCATTGACACTGACAAAGGCGCCATGTGACATTGTGACACCTTTGAAAAGGCTGTGTTCTAAAAAGGATAAACAGAACAGAGCATGGACTGTGAGATAAAGTGGATACCTAAGGGAAGTAAAGACCTTTGTCAGACTGACAGAGAGAGAAAGAGGGAGAGAGAGAGAGAGAGAGAGAGAGAGAGAGAGAGAGAGAGAGAGAGAGAGAGAGAGAGAGAGAGAAAGGGCAAAGTTAACTCTTTGGCCTAGTGACACATCCATCAGCCATGTGATGTGCTGCTCTGTTGACAGGGGCGAACTGGGACCAGAAATCTAACACACCGGCCCATTTCTTTCCTTGAGGCCACCGTTATGAGCCAGATAATGATCATTTTTAATTAGCCAGATAATTACATAGTTAGACAGGCCCACTGGGCTAAAAAGTGACCAGCCCATCTGGCATTTACCCCAAATGCCAGATGGACAGTCTGCTCCTGTCTGTTGATATTAAATGGGGGGATGCCATTGTACTAGCTTTACCAATCTGAGTCCCTGTTAAACAGATAATCACTCAAAATAACATACTGTCTGCTCATTGAGGTAATTTACACTTGACAGTCCTAGCAGCATAAAAATTCTAGAATACTGTATGAATTCAGTAAATACATTAAAAACAGATAGAAATGTGTTTCAGATTTAACTATTGTACACTCCCCTAGATATTTATTTCAACAGTGAAGCATATATTTTAAAATATACAATTGGCTCTATACACCAGCATTTTGTATTTGAGATCAAATGTTACAGAATGTCACCTTTTATTTGAGGATATTTTCATACATATCTGTTTTACCGTTTAAAAATGAATGCACTTTATGCATCTAGTCCCCCCATTTTAAAGTGTCATATTTGCACAAATTCACTTATAGTGTATTCCGTTTTGTCAAAAGTATAGTATTTGGTCCCATATTCCTAAAGTTATCCAGAGACAAGACAGACCAGCTAGGCACTACAAGAAAAATAATTAGCCCTATATCAAGGTTCACACCACACAACACAAGGCATAGCATTCAGTGTGATTCACTTCACTTACTGATGGGTATGTTCAGTATATATCAGCATATGATGTGTACAATTTAATGTGCACCGTTTGGGAGCAGCAAAGCAGTGAGTGAATATGTTTTTTTCTTTATAATACTGAATATCAACATGTGTTGAGCAATTGTAAAGAGTAAATCCCCATGATTGGGATCCATGATTCAGAATATGAGTGTCATAGTTATTTCTGTCCAAATAACACTGTCAGATTCCATACTGGTGAAATTATGACCATTCAACAGTGCTTGATAACAGGTTTCTATACTGTATACAGCTGCATATAACCTTCCCTACAGGATTTCACATACATTTTTTTGTGATATTTGAGGATTTTTTTTTTTGATTTTGTAGTGGCAATTCTGATATTTTGCATGGCAATATGCAATAAATTTGACCCTATTTGTCCTGAAAATGCATTGACGAGGGAAAGTGTGGCTTGATTGAACCATATTATTAGGTGATGGTTAGGGTCCGTTTCGTGCAATAATATTGCAATGATTTGACTGTTTTATGCGGAAATAGTGCAGTGATTGGTCAATTTTGCACGCCCTCGCATAATATGCGTGGAATTGTCGATTTTGCTGAACCCTGGAGGGACTGCTATCATTTTAAACATGATTTGTATATCTGATAATAAACCTTTACGTCAGCAGAGTACGTTCTATGGTACATCATGTTATACCAATTTGACCTTCATCTGCTGTTTCTCACACTGTCCAGTGTGTAATAATTGCATGGCAATCAGCACCCCTTTGTTTGGCCTCTTTCTCTGATCAGTGACCCATAGTGCACTTTTTATACAAAGCCACTTCAAACTCTCAGCTCCTTCCAAAGCACCCATTTCATATGCATACATTTAAGGTAGACCTACATATAACACATACATATATATTTTTCTACAACATGAGGTAATCAAACCATAATATCAGAATATCCCAACTATTCTCGCGCAAACATTGAAATATAACAAATTCAAGCACCACTTTACTTTTGTTTTGTCATTGAAAACAATCTTAACCCTAACACCCAATAAAGAAACCAAGCCTCACAGCTGCCTACACTACAATCAATTTAATGGAGCTTAAGTCAAACACCAGGGAATCCCAGAACACTGCTAGGCTAGAGGGAGGCTGGCTTCATAGACCTTGGCACAAGTTTTCATCTCAGCTGTTTGTTTTTAATCAGAGAAAATGACATGGTAAAACCTAAACCCAATACAGAGCGCAGAAGGAAACCAAACTGTTCAATACACCATTCCCCCAAGGAAACACAGTATCACATTATTTCTTCACAGTATTAATGTGCTTTGTAATTATTTGTCTGTTTAATCACATTTTTTACAGACATTATACAATGTGGGTAAGGATTACATTCAAAGGATCAGATAATAGGAATCAATAGTGAGTGTATTACCTTACCCTTTCCTACAACTATAAACAAAAACATTATATACATAAAAATATATATTTTTAAAGAATCAATAATTCTGTCATTTAACCATTGTGTGTTTTGTGCTGGCTTGGGTGTATGTTCCCAAATTACAGAAAATACACACCACAAAATGATTTTACATTAGGTGACACCACACTATAGTGAGACAAGTGCAAATGCCATGCTTGTAGAAAGCAGGTAAAGATGAGTGTGACAAAGTGCCTTTGGAAGGTGCTATTTTTACCGTGACTCCTCTATGACACCTTGATAAGGCAATTATAGTGTAATTACCTTAACAAGTGGCATTACCAAAAATGATCCCCATTCTTCTGCTAAAATAACACCAAATCAGCGCTGAGAGAATTTTCTAGGAGAATCTCCAATCAGCATCTCATTACGTAGTACAAGTACCCGGTGTAGACAGCGTTCAACGACAAATACAATTACGGCGAGTGAAAAGAACACAAAAAGAGAAAACATTGTGGCACACAAGGCAGATAAACCCTCTAGATCCTTCAGAGAGTTCACCTGTTTATTTCATCTACAAAAGCTAATTGTATTCGGGTAGCTTTGTGCATGCTCCAAGCATCCCTGAGATTATATCTGTGGTCGTAGTATAAAACAATGGGTTCAAAGTCAATCTTTAAACACCACACAGAGAGAAAGAGAGAGAGAAGGGGAGAAATGAGAAGAGAGAGATGAGGAGAAAATTGGGAGTTTTTTTCTTCCGCAAACTGCACAGATAAGTGGAAGCGGTTTCTCCTGAGCACAGCAAGGTCAGATGAATGTGATGTCTGATCAGTCAGTGTGTCTAAGCATATTATCTGGTGAAATCTGTTGAGTGACGTGAGTGGACTGGACTAGTCAGCTGTCTGAAAGATCATTACATGGCCTGGACGTTTTGGATAACTCTGGAGGCAATCAGCCACTTGGGATGCAGGCAGCGTGAATCTCTCGCTCTCTCTCTCTCTCTCTCTCTCTCTCTCTCTCTCTCTCTCTCTCTCTCTCTCTCTCTCTCTCTCTCTCTCTCTCTCTCGCTATGTTCCCCCATGATGCCCTTCACCAATGGAACGTTTCCTCACTGTGTCCAAGAAAAGAGAGGAGGGGAGAGTAGAAGAGGGGGAGAGAGGAGAGAGGGAGGCCTTGTCCATAGAAGAAGCCCTGATCCTAAGGAGAATGCATTGACATAGATTTCCAAAGCAACTGTTTAAGTGTTTTGTGTTGTATTTTTCTTGAAAGATTTGTTATGTGATAGATAGATATATTGCTGTCCAGGCTGTATCACAACCGTCCGTGATTGGGAGTCCCATAGGGCGGCGCACAATTGGCCCAGCGTCTTCCAGGTTTGACCGGGGTAGGCTGTCATTGTAAATAAGAATTTGTTCTTAACTGACTTGCCTAGTTAAATAAAGGTTAAATAAATAAAGAAATACTGATATATTAATTATATCTTACATAAACAATGTGGACCCCCACTTTAAGCAAACTAAAAACGTTAACTTCAAGCCTTTTATAAGGCGTTATTGCTGGTATTATTTCTCTTTTTGTTGTCACCATTATTAGTACTGGCATCTTAGTGATTGAATGAACCCCTCTTACGATTATGCAGAACTGAAATCTGATCTGTAATCACAGCAAATTGTGATTGTCTGTGCATTAATTATGAAACATAATTAGTCAACAAATCCTTCCAATGATAAGGCAAAATGGCATCTCTATTGAGATTGCCACTGTCCTAATCAAGACCTAATAGTACAAAGCAGTTTGTGTGATTGGACATGATACATGTATCAAATTCTACTAATTATATTGAATTTTGTTAATTTGTTTTATACATTTAATCATTAGGAAAGATCTTGTCAATTTGAGAAATACTTAATCCTCAGTATAATGACAGTATATGCAGTGCTTGACTAGTGGGAAATAGGTTCTGGTACTCATTTTGGGTGCTGGTACTGTTTACATTTAGGTGCTGGAGCGCCACAATACTTTTGAGCAAATATTCTATTTTTAGGAAAAGAAGCTCACTATTGAAAATCTTAGGTGCCAGTATTCAGCTCCAGTGAACTCCTGCCCAAGTCAAGCACTGAGTATATATGAGTAACATGGAGGTGTGAGTGTCCTCATGTCTGCTACAGTCTAACCGTGTATAGTAGATACAGTCGGCTGAAAAACACTTATAATGATAGCTTTGACACACTATGGGTTTGAAAACATTATTGTCCTACTGAGAAACATTACTATCATGTTGTTCATCACTGTGTTGGTTTTAGGATCTTTTCTGAACCATTGTGATACATTTTCCCCTAGTCTTCTAGTAGGTATGTTAAAGGGACAACATGGCTGTTTAGTACATTCTGGCATTCTGTAAATGTCATTCAAATCAGCAGGATACATTTTCATTCGGGGTGTGTGTGATGAAGTATTTTTTATTAGCATATGTAAACTGTGGACTTTTGAAGTGAAATAGCAGTTAATGGTTTATTTGAAGTGTGCCAGTTGCTAAAGAAATGAAACATCCCTTTGAAGGAGGAAATGCCATATTCCAATCAAACATTTCACTGGTACGAAGGTTAATGAATGTCATTAGCCTAGCTAGAATACATTTAGACTTGTACTTTCACAAGATGCATAAATTAGATAAGGAGCCAGAAACCCAATGTTTCTCTGTGAGGAGAAGGAATATATGATAGCAACATAATTACACGGCTAGGAAAATAATGGCTGCTAAAACTGAACCAAATTGACAAGCGTTAACAAAGTACTATTATTGGAATAATTTAATGTCAAATACGTTTTTTACTTACAGTTTTTCCAAGAACTGTGTTCTAGCAATGGTTATTTATTTTGTTCAAAGTTTTGCCCCATTTGCTGTCGTTCTTTTTGTCACTGTTGTAATTGTTCCGACAAAAACAAAAATACAGAGACAAACAATGAAAATGTGCTCTACAAACACATTGCCTACAATATTACACCTTTCCTGCGTTATTTGCTTAACTCATCTACATGCGAATCATTATCGAGGTCAGTAATGTCATGGGAATATTAGGAATACAACCCATTATTTAGCATCATGATCGAACAGGCCACGACATTTATTTGTGGAGGATATTACAATAACTATTACCCAATTTGCACTTTAAGGTTATTTCTTTCGAAGCAGCTAATTAGTTGTTCATTTAATTGTATCCTTTGGCTAATGGCTCATCAGTTCTAAAGCTGTCTGGGCCGGCATTATTAAGTTCGGACGTAGGCATTTTCTATACTTCATTACTCATTTCAAATGATCATTGGGCTCCTAATTAGTTGATACGTGAAATATAGCCTAGCTGAAGATAATGACCTTGAAAAGAAGTTCAGATTTGACAAACGATAGCACACTAGGCTGCAACCCAAGGAGTCTGGGATGGAAGAGGATAATGCAGTTTTATTAAGCAGAACAAAGCCTTTTTAAAGCGGTAGTGCATTTTGGTTAATAATAAGGGTAGATCAGGTCATTTTCTCCTTTATTTTATACAGGTCTTTACTCGATATGGATACTTGCCAAAGGTCAACAAACTCAGCCAATTGTAACAGCGATCTAGTGGTCTGAAAATAACACCTCAGGACAACCTTTTTTGTCAAACGTCATTTTTTGGTGATATTTTAAGCCATCCACTCCCACTAGCTTGTAGAATGTTACTGTAGGATAGGGGCATAAGCAGGAAGGCCAAAGGAGGGAAACGAGGTGAGACAGCGTAAAATATGAAATTGTTGACTTTATGCACAGTGGAGTGGGATATTAAAGATTCCCAAGCACTCAATTTAAGTCAGCTACCAGTCCAAGTCAAATATAAATTATATAAGATATGGGAAATATCTTTAAGATAAAAACAAGTTTTCAACCATCTCTCTAGAGCTCTAAAAAGTTATAATGACACTGATGAAAGCTTTCAGGCTTATGGTTTGTGTTGCGATGCGACTCAAGGTTAGTCTACAGCATAACAATGAAATGTACTGGGTTGAATTCATTAAAAACTACACCTTCTTGAGAAGTTATAGATTTTATGAACCACTGAAAACACCTGCACACACACACACACACACACACACACACACACACACACACACACACACACACACACATACACACACAGACACACACACGCACACACACACGCAGACACACGCACACACACACACACACACACACACACACACACACACACACACACACACACACACACACACACACACACACACACACACACACACACACACACACAGCTCAGTATGACTAATACACATATCTAAATGTCAACTGAAAGAAAAACAGACTGTGGATGTTGCATGGTATTTTGGACGCCAGTTGAAAATCAATTCCTCATTATGAGTTTGAGACCTGTGTGACTCATTGATGGCTAGTATGTACCCACTTCACTGTGTTGTGTTGCCTGGGCATAATCCTGTCTGTCAGAGGAAGCTTAGACTCCTGTCCAAGTTTTTCATTTGATGCTATGAACATATAAAGTAAGGCGCACAGTACACATATCTCTCATATTTCTTCTCAAGTCACTGTGGGCCAAATTCAATCAAAGCACGTCACAGAAGTTCAAGAACTTTCTCTCAGAATAACACGTAAACAACATAATTAAAGTGCAGTTATACATCTCCGATGATGAATGTGTTTCCCCTTCTTTATTCATTTATACAACACAACTTTGCTAGTCTTAAGTCTCTGACACACAGCAAGGGGGTGACAGATGTAAATGAGTGTGAATAAAAACGATGTGGGAGTTAGCTAATCTCTGTGTGTTTGCCAAGTGAAGCAGGAGAGCTGTTATAAAAAAGAAGCAGAAAGCAACTAGTAGGTGTTACACTCACTGTGTAACATGTTTCATCATCACTCCACAACTTCTAAAGTATCCCTTACAAAAATGTATATGAAAATAGCAAACATTTAGCCTTACATTTTCCAAGGCAATGACCACAAGATGGAGATATTTTATTAAGAGTTTACTCGAAGTGGGTGTAGCGACATAAAGCATTCATAATACCTTTATGAAACCAGTCATGACTCCTTTAAATTTGTGTTCTATGATATTCAGCCTCACATTTATTCCGGTTATGACAATGAGATGGAGATTGTTTTGTGTTTTGTGTTCTTCGATTGAGGGTTTGATGTAGTTCTTCCGACACTAGCCTTATCACTGTTGTACGTTAAGTCCCATAGGGGTGGATCTATTTTTCTGTCCTTAGGTGAAATATTGCTCTGCTGAGTGTTCACTCAGGCGGACAGAAATCATTGCCCGTTCTTCAGGTTAGTCTGACAGATGGGCATCATCCAGAAAAAAACAAAGGCTCGGATGGGATACTGAACTACCAGGCTGGACCCAGACTTTATCCTCTGCATTGCACTCCATGAAAAACATACTTCAAGGCTCAATGTAACAGGGTTCATTTTGTTAGGAATCAGAAGGAAGGCATTTTTGGGCATTTTTTGTTGTTGTTGCCTACTGAGATAAAGGAATGAGAGACCTGTACAGAGAATATTGTTGCTTCTTTATGAATCTGAAGAAAACAACAGAACGATAACATGTGAATATATGTTTCAGTATGTGTCATCAAGTGTTATTGAGTTTAGCTTTATTAATGTACTGTAAACAGCATGTTTGGTACTGTACACAGTATTCATTAATATAGTCCGATTTACATTGAACAAGTGCAAATTGCGCAAAATGTAACAATTTCAAAGATTTTACTGAGTTACAGTTCATATAAGGAAAGCTGTCAATTGAAATAATTCATTAGGCCCTATGAATCTATGGATTTCACATGACTGGGAATACAGATATGCATCTGTTAGTCACAGATACCTTTAAGAAAAGGTAGGGGCATGGATCAGAAAACCAGTCAGTATCTGGTGTGACCACCATTTGTATCATGCAGCGTAACACATCTCCTTCGCATAGAGTTGATCTAGGTGTTGATTGTGGCCTAGGGAATGTTGTTCCACTCCTTATCAATGGCTGTGTGAAGTTTCTGGATATTGGCGGGAACATGGAACATGCTGTCGTACATGTCGATCCAGAGCATCCCTAACTTGCTCAATGGGTGACATGTCTGGTGAGTATGCAGACCATGGAAGAGCTGAAATATTTTCAGCTTACAGGAATGGTGTAGAGATCCTTGCGACATGGGGCCGTGCATTATCACGCTGAAACATGAGGTGATGGCGGAGGATGAATTGCACAACAATGGGCCTCAGGATCTCGTCACGGTACCTCTGTGTACTGAAATTGCCATCGATAAAAAGCAATTGTGTTTGTTGTCTGTAGCTTATGCTTGCCCATACCATAACCTCACAGCCACCATGGGACACTCTGTTCACAACGTTGACATCAGCAAACCTCTCGCCCACACAATGCCAAACACGCTGTCTGCCATCTGCCGCTACAGTTGAAACCGGGATTCATCCGTGAAGAGCACACTTCTCCAGCGTGCCAGTGGCCATCGAAGGTGGGCATTTACCCACTGAAGACGGTTACGACGCCGAACTGTAGTCAGGTCAAGACCCTGGTGGTGAGGACAACAAGCACGCAGATGAGCTTTCATGGGACAGTTTCTGATAGTTTGTGCAGAAATTCCTTGGTTGTGCAAACCAACAGTTTTATCAGCTGTCCAGGTGGCTGGTCTCAGACGATCCTGCAGGTGGATAAGCCAGACGTGGATGTCCTGGGCTGGCATGGTTACACGTGGTCTGCGGTTGTGAGGCCAGTTGGACATACTGCCAAATTCTCTACAACAACATTGGAGGCGGCTTACGGTAGAGAAATAACATTAAATTATTTGGCATCTACTCTGGTTGACATTGCTGCAGTCAGCATGCCAATTGCACAATCCCTCAAAATTTGAGACATCTGTGGCATTGTGTTGTGTGACAAAACTCCACATTTTAGAGTGTCCCTTTACTGTACCCAGCACAAGGTGCACCTGTGTAATGATCATGCTGTTTTATCAGCATCTTGATATGCCACACCTGTCAGGTGGATGGATTATATTGGAAAAGGATACATGCTCCAGGGATGTAAACAAATTTGTGCACAACATTTTTGAGAGATTTCTGGGATCTTGTATTTTAGCTCATGAAACATGAGACCAACACTTTACATGTTGCATCTATCTTTTTGTTCAGTCTAGTTTTTCTTAGTCTTACTTAGTTCACTTTTTATTTTCCAAATGTAAATCCTATGGTAAAGTTGTTTATCTCGGAACCCATGTGATTACCTATAATAACCTGACATATTCTTCCATTTAATGTCCCTAAATTAACCACTTCAAATGAAGTGAAATTGAATGACATTAGCATGCATTTACTGTAGCTATGCAAGAATAAGCAAATCATCACCAGTATTAAGTGTACGTACGGCCTCAACAGAGAAGAGAGGAGACATTATGTTTTGTTCGTGGAGATGTAATTGAGCCTTTCAACCATCTCTCTTAGCACACTGCACCACATAACCACTGGTTGTCTCAACCTGACGGGTATCAGATGAATAATTCTGATGTTAATTATAAGGTTGAAGAATATATAGAGACAAATCCTTTCATGGTGGCTAATGAAGGAAGTTAAATATGTCATTAAATGCACTAGCTAGCAGCTAAGATTCTTATATTCATTTTTTTAGGAGGACACATGTTGGTGGAGCGATTTGGCCGTGACATGCTATTTATGGAAGCGTCATATCTTCTGTCCTCTGTTCACATAGTGAAGGAGAACAAAACCACCTCAAACTACTTCAAAAGTCTGAGGTGTGGATTCGTTTTTTTTGTTGTCTGATCCTTCCTGAGGGTCTGTTCGAATGCTATGTACATTTTTAGAAGTAACCACAGATTTAGACAATCTCACAGTGCAATGACCTACAGCGACAATGATTTAAAAGGTGTTTGGTACCTAGTGAGGTTCGAGATCAAGTTAGAAGGAAATGCATTATAAAGGTTTACCGCTAGCAGGTCAGTTTCCTTTTGACGGTGCAATACATGACATTATTCGTAATGTCAGCCATGATGCTGAGACTTTGATCGTGTGATATTGTTTTTCATGGTTATGAGCTACACTTCATTTGCCGAATGAACATTATTGATTTTCTTATTAGATTTGATCTACCTACTGTGAACCTCCCAGACTTTCTCTATAATAGATTTTGATCTGGAGTCACAGTTATTTGCTGTCCTCCGGCAAGTTACGGCCAGTTCATTACAGAAATGTGATGACACTTTGAAATTAATAAGATGGATATTTAGAATTTCAAAGGCATCGTGTCTGTTTATCATTTGTAACACAGCATAGGACAACATAACACAATGCCAACCAACCCAACCTAACACAGCACATCACAAGAGGTGAGAGGTGCTGGTTCAAATGCTGGTTTATTGAAATAATCGCCCTGCGTCCACTGAAGTTGGTCATATTTCTCATGGCCCTTCCAGGCGGATTGTAACAGGCAACCATAGGAACTGCATTGGACAATATGTATTCTTTTCATCTATTGAGTGTACAGTTTTTGTATCACGTCAACTAGGTGGTTGACTACATGGCCGTAACCAGTAGTGTCATCCTGCAGGTCTGTACTGCATAGAGACAGACAGAGAGAAGCATCATTGTCACACACACAAACGTGCTCACACACACACACACACACACACACACACACACACACACACACACACACACACACACGAGAGCCACTCCACCATACAGACAGGGCCAGAGAGCTCCTAGCTGCTCAGTCAACCCTGAAAGCATGTCAGCTGGTTTGGAGGATGATTTGATCTGCTGAGCTTGCAGATCAGACTGAGCACATCACTCTTGTACTGTACCCGTTCTGTTTCTATCTGTCCATCTCTCTCTCTCTGTCTCTCTGTCTCTTCCCAACAAACAGGAAGAAAGTGAAACAGTAGGACAACAGCATTGTTGTGGCGTGGCAATGTTTGCCAATGTCTATCGCAATGAACAGTGTATTTGAATGGTCATAACATATCCACGAGATAGAGAGACATGTCAGCAGTGATCAAGTCAAATGCAGTATTATTCCTCACAGCATTGATTACCTCGGCTCTGCATTTCTGGGACGCAGGCCGGGGGGGTGGGGGGGTGCGCGTGCGTACACGGCCCCTAGGATCTGTCTCCCGGATAATGCTCCCTGCCAAAGGGGTGGAACGTTAAGCTAAATAGGCACAATGTGTTCCGACGTCTCAGAGCTAATGTCATCGCGAAGGCATCCTGCGGGGAAATTGGGGACCTGACCTGCGAGTCCTGCAAGGCAGGGATGCATATTGCTTTGACCCTCCCATTTGGCCCCTCGATTGTTTTTCAATTAATCCTGGCCACTTTGAGGCAACTGACGCTGACAGATGGTAAGGTCTTTGTTCAGGTTCACAGAGGATCACAGCAGATAGTGCTTACTGGGGGAGAAAAGTGAAATTTCGCCAAAAGATGCTCAATCTGAAGTGAGCAGGAGCTGGCATTGAGGCAGTGGTTAAGTGCTGAGGTATTGAAAACGCAGGGATCTGGGAGATAAAGAAAACCACTGTACTGAAGGTTTGAAGGAGAGGAGGATATTCAACTGTAATGTTCAATGACCCCCACCACACAACCCCTGTTGAAGTAATATGAGCTATTGCCATCAGGCTACAGAACACCACTACACAAAACCCATCCGGGCCTGTACAGCCTAGATGGAAAACTACAAATTGCATACAAATGGATTAGAATGATCAGTGGCATGTTCTTATCTTGCCAAACCCTCTCATGCTAAAACAGTAACATTAGACTACACTATATTTACCACCTGGCATCATTAATGTCAGAGAAAGACGATTCTCTCAATGGATCCTACCATGGTTGACTTTCATGCTTGAGGAGGTCAGTGCCCTATCCATCCTAATAAGCATCACTCACCATTGTCTGGTTGTGAATGAGGCCTCTCTGCCTTAGACAGGAGAGAGGCCGGACTGAGGCTGTCCCAAATGGCACCTTATTCCCTATATAATGCACTACTTTTGACCAGGGCACATAGGGCTCTGGTTAAAAGTAGTGCACTATATAGGAAATAGGGTGCCATTTGGGAAGTAGACTGAGACTTGAGAGATTATTGCCTCTCCTCTCCTCTCTTCTCCTCTCCTCTCCTCTCCTCTCATCTCCTCCTCTTTATTGGTCACTAAAGCATGGCAGATGTGCTGTTAAGTAGCTCTCAACGATTGTTAGCCGGAGCCCTAACTTTTCCCTGGTGCTAAGCTATTGATTCTGCATTAGATAAACATGAATCTAGTAAATAAGAGGTGAGTGGGGAGCCATTGACCTCGCCATTGTGCCGTGTAGCGAGAGAGAGGCAAGACAGGACACAATGAGAGCAGGGAGCTTCATTTGAAGTGTAATTATCTTTCCCACTCAAGTGCAGTGAAGGGACAAATGGGACAGACAGTGGAAACATAGATTATATGCGTTGGACTACAAAGGTCAAACCTCTAACTAAAAAGCCTTGAGATAAAAAAAAAGAAGAAGAAGTGAATTATGAATATAAACTAATGGGATTTAGGGAAATATCCAAATCGGACTGCATGGTGGAAAACATTGATTAATGCCTTTGGCATAGTAAGTGAACGAGGTTTATAGTCTGTGCTTTTGTATCAAGGCTACTGTAATGTTGTTTCGACTGATGTGATTTCAACTTAATTACAATAATATACATTTAAATATGATTTAGAATGAATTTGTTAGTTGTATTTTTCATGCAACACTGAACTTGAAAGGGTGTTACTTTATGTTACTGTGTTGGGCAAATAAATAATAAAATTATTGGGGTTGTAATGTAATGTTGCTACATGCATTGTAAGTATAAGGAATAGTTATAATAATAGTAATAATACAAGTGATAAGGATAGTGGTTGAGATGTGAATCTGATGTCTGGAATTGGGGTTTGGACTCTTAGCAAATATTACACATATTACATATTTCAATGGTCTCTTAACTGATCCAATAGTAATTTATTCAGATTTTTTATGAAACGATATTTAAAGCGGACATAAAATCATACCTTGATGCTGCCTGTGTTTTCTTGTTTTATTGTCCTAGGTTTTCTCCCTAGGGGGTTTTAACGATACCAATAAAGTCACAACAGAAATCCCTTTCAAAGATATTGCTGGTAACATTCCATCCGTCTGTTAAACCCTTTCTATTCTGGTGAAGAATTTATGGAAAAGGCCCTCTAACAAGTTTGATTTATGTTTATGTATTTGTGAAGAGACAGGTAATCACAGTGGAACTCTGGAGGCGCAGAACAGAAGTACATAAAAACAATGCCACAAGGATTGGATCAGTTCAACTGAATCGCATTTGTCCTGGAAAAGCACCTACGGTAGCAAAAGAGCAGAGCGGCAGGACAGTATATCTGGGAAATAGGATCTCTCTGACCATTTATTAATCAATAAACATATTGGGATGCATCAAACCATTACGCTTTGTGCCTGGTTTTAATATCACTAATTAATTTCCCCACTGGGGTCTGGGGTGTTGGGTGAGCTACAAGGCCTACAAATCAACACTGAAGTTGTCAACATGATGTGATGAGTGTCGCAGGATCAACATCATGCTGTGTTAAACATGCAACGAAATGGTACTATAGTCTCCTGCATGTCACTGCTGTTGAAAATATTTGAATGTTGTCATTCAGAGCCTTTTGTGGCATCACAGTCACTCCCATGTCGATTCCTCCTTTTTCGATCAGTGTATTTATCCCCATAGCCACAATTATCACTATTAATAATGTCTCTAAACAAACACATAATGACAAAATGAGTCACAAATGCACACATAACGACAGTACAAAATACACAGTTGCAGTGCATTTCACAACTACAGTCAAAACGCACAAATACATTAGATCTCAGCTTGCAGCAGCTGACATCCAAAGCCCCTGTATCTCTCCTGAACCTGTTGGCCAGTGGAGCCTCGTAGAGGTCGGATGTGATCGAAAGTGAAAGCCTTCCAGTTTTATTTAACCCAGCTCTCCTGATTCTCTATGAAGCCTGGCTGGCTGTGCGCAGATGATAACTGAGAGCAAAGGTCTGACATTAATAGGAGCCGTGGGATGAACTGACTGACTGAGTATGTGTGTGTGTGTGTGTGTGTGTGTGCTTGCGTGTGTGTCTATACAAGGAGGAACATATTACTCTTTCCCAGATGATAGTGATTGACTGAGGGCTGTATTTAATACGTATCGCAGAAGTATCGCGGAAGATCCGCATTATAGTTATATTGAAATTTAAAGGCAATTTCCCCTCGTTCGCATAGACCGCATTCACGGTAAATGCTGCATATGTCGGTTCAATCGGAAATGACCTTTACATTTTAACGCGGCTCTTCCGCGATACGGATTGAATCCATCCCAAAGTCAAACACAGAAGAAAGAGGTAGATCATATTGGTTTAGCATAACGGCTGTCTATCTCCTGGGTGATTAGTTTAACCTTGTATACTAATAATTTCTGTGTAATAATTTTCTCAGAGGATTTGATTATTGGAATTCATTGTGCTTGTTAATTATGTGTGTGTGGCATTTCCAGCCTAATTTCTATTTCCTTCCCGTTTAGCATTTCAAAGCTTAAAGTCATTTTCAATACCTTATTAAACGTCTTCAATTGCAGAATGTAATCTCCAACACCCCGACTACATCAACCGGGAGGTATTTAAGAGAACGTTAGAATTAAAGACAGTATGGGGATGGGGGATGAAACGTGGTAGGAATATGAAACGTTCAGGGGATGAAACGTGGTAGGAATATGAAACGTTCAGGGGATGAAACGTGGTAGGAATATGATGAGTTGGCTAGGTACAGCTAGAAGTCTACTTTCTATATTCCTGGATGGAATATTTACAATATTTACCTACACATCAAGCTAATAACCATCTTTGTATCCGAAATCCGATTCGGTCTTCATTACTTTAACATTTTCTAATCTTGAAAAAAAGTATGTAATGACAAAATGTGCTGTCTCCCATCATGCTTCTGTGTTATCAGGTGCCAACCCAGACCCTTTCCCCAGATGTTGTGCTTCATCCCTGATTACTTTGTTTGAATTAGCGTTCGTATCAAACAACTTTAGCTTTAGGCAACATGCAGGGCAGCTGCTTAAAATATTCCGTGCCTGTTGTGTCCTACAGAGAGCAGAAATAATTAGGCCTTTGGTTTTGGACTGAACAAATATAGGCCTACACATAAACTCTGGTGAATTTAAGTGCAAAATGCCACTACTGTCAATTTGTGTTGTTGTAAAAAAAAAAAAATGTAAAAATTGCTAAAATTAAGCAGATATTTGGTTTCCAAATTAAAGTTGTCTATCCTCCTTATACATAGATATGTAGCTTGAGAAAAAAATAATGGAATTTCACTATGGCGGAGAAACATCATAACTTGAGCGACTGAATCTACAGCTGAAGAGTTGCCTTTGCAATGTCGATTCAAGCATATTGTCTTCTCTTGCTAATGTTAATTTACAGTTCCGGGCATACAGTATAAGCCCTTACAGTACACACATTGCCAAATTAAATTTGGCTTGTAGTTGGAAGAATCTCAGGTATTTTGCTGTGGGTAAGGACATGGAGACAGGGAGAGTGCTCAGGGTCAAAAACATCTAACAGATCATATCTTTGTGTATTTGCATCACTGACCTTCTCTGACAACCAACCAACGCCTAGGAGAAAACAAAACAGAAGAACAGAAACATATTCCCTCCAAACTGCACTATATTGTACTAACTGTAACCACTATCGAAATAGAAACCACCACAGAAACAAAGAAACCTTATTGCTCTCCTTTTATTGGGAACTACATTGCAGTTTATGTGGATCTTTCAAGCTCCAATGAAACTGTTTGCGTCTTGCCTAGCTTGTCTTGAGCAGATTATGCTTATTCTAGCAAGAAGAGTAATATCTATTTAAGTTATTATTTTAACTGTTTACCATGGACTACATGTTGTACACAGAAAATGATACCTTTGGACAGGAAAGTGGATAGACTTTGACAACACAGGTAGAACCAGAAAAGTGAAGCGGTGTTGTAACCATCCATCCACTCAATACAATATTGCGTACAACTTTTTGGCAAATCCGTTTTCAACTTTCTTTTCAATCAATGTTGGCATTTAGGAACCTTTCCCTTTTCAACTTTGTACTTCCAGATAAATTGAATTGGTAGATGAAAGAAATGCTACTCATAAAAACATCATAACAATCCTCTCAAAGGGAATTATTGAATTTTGATGTTCCTCTTATGAGCACCATTTATTTAACTTAGCGGAAAATCAAAAGCTGTTTGACAATGGGAGAAATCAAACGACGCAGCAGCAGCCTATCTTCCTTATCTATCTGTTCTCCAAACTTTCCAAAAGTCAGTTTATTCCTTTATTCCTTTCTTTTCCTTCTTTCCTTTTTTCTTCTCATCAAAAACGCCTTCAAGGCTTACTTCTGTTCTGTAAACGGACTTTTTTCCCCTCTAGCTTTTTCTTTTACTTTCTGCTGCTTGTACAAGTTTTTTTTTGTCCAGATCCGTTGGAGTATAGCTGTTGATTACTACCATAAATTACTTACTTTTATTCTTGTGGTCCCGTAGGTGTTTGAAGTGATTTCTGCCTCAGCCCACTGATAAGGTGCAGGAGCCAATCTGATGCTGCTGAGGAAGCCAGATTACATCTCACTAGACTATTTTTGGTCTGGGTATGACTGCAAGGCATCAAAACCACCACCACACAACCCAGCGTACAAAGAAACACACATTTAGCAAGCATTAGGCCCTATCTCAACCTTGGTGTACTTGAGAACTATCCCTAACTTATATGATTGTTCTTTATGGCCATGGGGTTTAGACTCTACCTGAATTTGAGAAATATACCTAACATACTGTAGGTGTTTGTTCTTTGTGGCCAGGCGGTTTAAAGCGGTAAGACAAGGACTTAAGTCAAAGTTCATGTTTGTTGTCTAACCTCTGTCTGGCCACACATATTCTAGTGATTGATGCATCCTCACTCATTCTCCCACAAGGATTAAGAGCAACGTTTATATTCCTTGACCTCTGGTTCATAACCTTCATTCCCTCTTACTCAGAGTTACTCCATAAATAGCATATATCATAGTGTCAGCAGGGACGGTTTTGTTTTTACATGGCAATATCTGCAATCAGAAGTGTAACTAAGCATTGTTCAATCAGATAGTAATAATGTTAATGCAATGGAAATAAACTGAGCCCTAGGTGGTGAACATGCTGTGTGTGCATTAAACAGAGGGATTAGATCACTTGCCATCTGGTCAACCCAAACAGCTACATAGCGCTGCAGGCAATGCATAGCAAGGAAGTCATTTATATCTGTCTCAGGTGATTTACCCAAGTGCTCATAGATTCTAATGGTGTAATGGGTCTGAGCCCATTGAGGATTTGATATACTGTATGTTGTGGTGTAGATTGCACGGACACCAAATTCAAAGGTCAATATTATAGTGGTAACGGCTGTGATGGTATGGAAGGTGAATATGTTATAACTAATGGACAATTCATTCATTATTGCCTTGATGACTCATTCAAGGGTTTTTCTTTATTTTTACTATGTTCTACATTGTAGAATAATAGTGAAGACATCACAACTATGAAATAATACATATGGAATCATGTAGTAAACATATATATATATAATATATATATAATTTATATTTGGGATTCTTCAAAGTACCCACCCTGTAACGGCAGATTTCCTCTTCGTCTGAAGAGGAGTAAGGATCAGACCAAGATGCAGCGTGGTAATTGTTCATGACGATTTATTAAAAAACGAACTGAACACTAAAATACAAAACAATAAACGATGTGATGAAAACAAAAACCGAAACAGTACCGTGTGGCGACAAACACTCACACGGAAACAAACACCCACAAACCAACAGTGAAACCCAGGCTACCTAAGTGTGATTCTCAATCAGAGACAACTAACGACACCTGCCTCTAATTGAAACCCATACTAAGCCGAAACAGAAACCAAACATAGAAAAACAAACATAGACTGCCCTCCACAACTCATGCCCTGGCCATACTAAATAAAGACAAAACAAAGGAAATAAAGGTCAGAACGTGACAGTAACCCCCCCAAAGGTGCAGACTCCGGCCGCAAAACCTGAACCTATAGGGGAGGGTCTGGGTGGGCGTCTGTCCGCGGTGGCGGCTCTGGCGCGGGACGTGGACCCCACTTCACCATAGTTTTGGTGCGCCTCTTAGCCCGCCTCCGTGGCCTCTTTAGAGCGGCGACCCTCGCCGCCGATCTTGGACTGGGGACCCTAGAAATGGGTCCCGAATGGACATGGGATTCCGGCAGCGCCGGACAGGCGGGAGACTCCGGCAGCTCCGGAGTGAAGGGCGATTCTGGCATCGCCTGGCTGACTGACGGCTCTGGCAGCTCCTGGCTGGCTGACGGCTCTGGCAGCTCCTGGCTGGCTGATGGCTCTGGCAGATCCTGGCTGACTGACGGCTCTGGAGGCTCCTGGCTGACTGGCGGCTCTGGCGGCTCAGGACAGACGGGAGACTCTGGCGGCTCAGGACAGACGGGAGAATCTGGCGGCTCAGGACAGATGGGAGACTCTGGCGGGTCAGGACAGACGGGAGACTCTGGCAGCGCTGAAGAGGAGGAAGGCTCTAGCAGCGTTTGACAGGCGGAAACACCTGTAGGCAGAAGACAGAGAGACAGCCTGGTGCGGGGGGCTGCCACCGGAGGGCTGGTGCGTGGAGGTGGCACTGGATAGACCGTGCAGGCACACTGGAGCTCATGAGCACCGAGCCTGCCCAACCTTACCAGGCTGAATGCTCCCGGTTGCCAGGCCAGTGCGGCGAGGTGGAATAGCCCGCACTGGGCTGTGCTGGCGAACCGGGGACACCATGCGTAAGGCTGGTGCCATGTATGCCGGCCCGAGGAAACGCACTGATGCGTAAAGCCGGCCTAGCCCGGCCGATACGAGGAGCTGGAATGTACCACACCGGGCTATGCACACGCACTGGGGAGACTGTGCGCTCCACCGCATAACACGGTGCCTGCCCGGTCCCTCTCTCGCCCTCTGGTAAGCACGGGAAGTTGGCGCAGGTCTCCTACCTGGCTTTGCCACACTCCCCGTGTGCCCTCCCCCCAATACATTTTTGGGGCTGCCTCTCGGTCTTCCAGCCGCGCTGCCGTGCTAGCTCCTCATAATGCTGCCTCTCTGCTTTCGCTGCCTCCAGCTCTGCTTTGGGGCTGCGATATTCCCCTGGCTGTTCCCAGGGTCCTTTACCGTCCAAATCTCCTCCCAAGTCCATTTCTCCAAATATTGCTGCCTCTCCTGCTGCTGCTGCCTGTTACCACGCTGCTTGGTCCTCGGTTGGTGGGTGTTTCTGTAACGGCAGATTTCCTCTTCGTCTGAAGAGGAGTAAGGATCGGACCAAGATGCAGCGTGGTAAGTGTTCATGACCATTTATTAAAAACGAACTGAACACTGAAATACAAAACAATAAACGATGTGATGAAAACGAATACCGAAACAGTACTGTGTGGCGACAAACACTCACACAGAAACAAACACCCACAAACTAACAGTGAAACCCAGGCTACCTAAGTATGATTCTCAATCAGAGACAACTAATGACACCTGCCTCTGATTGAGAACCATACCAGGCCGAAACAGAAACCAAACATAGAAAAAACAAACATAGACTGCCCACCCCATCTCACGCCCTGACCATACTAAATAAAGACAAAACAAAGGAAATAAAGGTCAGAACGTGACACACCCTTTGCCTTGATTACAGCTTTACACACTCTTGGCATTCTCTCAACTGGCTTCATGAGGTAGACACCAGGAATGCATTTCAATTAACAGGTCTGACTTGTTACAAGTTCATTTGTGGAATTTCCTTCCTTCTTAATGTATTTCCGCCAATCAGTTGTGTTGTTAAGGTAGGGGTGAAACACAGAAGATAACCCTATTTGGGACAAGACCAAGTGCATATTATGGCAAGAACAGCTCAAATAAACAAAGTGAAATGACATCATTACTTTAAGACATCAAGGTCAGTCAATGAGGAACATTTCAAGAACTTTGACAGTTTCTTTGTGCAGTCGCAAAAACCATCAAGCGCTATGATGCAACTGGCTCTCATGATGACTGCCACAGGAAAGGAAGACCCCGAGTTACCTCTGCTGCAGAGGAGAAGTTCATTAGAGTTACCAGCCTCAGAAATTGCAGCCCAAATAAATGTTTCACAGAGTTCAAGTAACAGACTCGTCTCAACATCAACTGTTCAGAAGAGACTGCGTGAATCAGGCCTTCATGGTCTAATTGCTGCAAAGAAACCACTACTAAAGGAAACCAATAAGAAGAAGAGACTTGCTTGGACCAAGAAACACGACCAATGGACATTAGACCGGTGGAAATATGTCCTTTGGTCTGATGAGTCCAAATTTGAGATCTTTGCTTCCAATTGCGTGTCTTTGTGAGATGCAGAGTAGGTGAACGGATGATGCCCGCACGTGTGGTTCCCACCGTGAGGCATGGAGGAGGAAATGTGATGTGTGGGGGTGCTTTGCTGGTGACACTGTCAGTGATTTATTTAGAATTCAAGGCACACTTAACCAGCATGGCTACCACAGCATTCTGCAGCGATACACCATCCCATCTGGTTTGCCCTTAGTGGGAAAATCATTTGTTTTTCAACAGAACAATGACCCAACACACCTCCAGGCTGTGTAAAGGCTATTTGATCAAGAATGAGACTGATGGACCGCAGGTAGCCTAGTGGTTAGAGTGTTTGGCCAGTAACCGAAAGGTTGCTAGATCGAATCCCCAAGGTAAAAATCTGTTGTTCTGCCCCTGAACAAGGCCACTGTTTCTAGGCTGTCATTGTAAATAATAATTTGTTCATAACTGACTTGCACTAGTTATATTAAGGTAAAAATGTAAAAAAATTACATGGAGTGCTGCATCCGATGACCTGGCCTCCACAATGACCTGACTTCAACCGAAATGAGATGGTTTGGGATGAGTTGGACTGCAGAGTGAAGGAAAAGCAGCCAACAAGTGCTCAGCATATGTGGGAACTCATTCAAGACTCATTCCAGGTGAATCTGGTTGAGAGAATGCAAAGAATTGAATTGAACACTTTTTTTGGTTACTACATGATTCTATGTGTTATGTGTTAGATCATAGTTTTGATGTCTTCACTATCATTCTACAATGTAGAACATAGTAAAAATAAAGAAAAACCCTTGAATGAGTAGTTGTGAAAAATGTTATGTGAAGCTTAAAGGGGCAATGTGCAATTGCTACATACATTCATTGAGTCATTGAAGAATATGCGTGTAACTTATAAATGCCTCATTAACTGAGTTCAACTGTCATACCCCATCAGAGCCCAACATATAAGGCTGTTTTACTCCATTGCTTGTTAACAAAACAATGTATAGCCTCAAAACATGGTTAAAATTATAATTTTGAAATCATGGATGGTGAGTCCTTGAATCCATATCTCTGTCCATGAATTTGAGAGTTATTACATTTCCAAGTAAAAGGACCCAAGAGCACCAACATGTGAAGTATATACTGTAGGAGCATAACAAATGTGGTTCTCAATGAAAGCTAATAGTATATACTGTATTTGTGGTGTTCAATGAAAGCTAATAGTATGTACTGTATTTTTGGGAAATGAAGGCATAGATACATTTTTCAGCCATTTTCCATCCCAAAAATATGGAATATGCAAAGGCTTTGAATTCTGGTCACACAGATGGAAAAGGGTTCTTAAAAAATATCTATTAGAAAACGTCTTAGATATATGATATGCAGTACAATTTATACAAATGTATGATGTATTTAGTATTTCATATAATAAGAAATGTTAGAACTACATCAAAATACAATGAAGTTTAAATAAACGTCACTACCAACTCATTTCAACATTTATATTTAGTCTTGCAAAAATGATTTGCCTTCTGTAAGTTTAATAAGCATTGCTTAGTGTCTTGTCATTCTGTTACCAAAAACCCACTTTTCTTACAAATATCTTTCAAATTCCTCTCACTCATGACGAGGGAGGAGTATGAAAGTTCACAGAAGTAACAAGTAAAGGTAGACCTATCTATAGTTATAGTGTTTTTACTGATAACAATTTTGTTTATGAGTTATTATTTGATTAAAACACGTCACTCTGTAACCAAATAGGCAACAAAGTAACAATATAATCAGTAACAGAATGACTGCAATTGAATTGGCCACAATGGAGTACAGTACAGTAGAGAATTGGCACAGTAGAGTAGAGCACAGTAGAGCAGTGGTGTCTTGAGGAACTCTCAGGTGTACTGCAAAACCTTTCCCAATCTTGATTAAAAAAATGTGACAGAATGATTGTTGGATTTTAATTTGGGAACACCAGTGCCACTATAAGCTAGGCCTACATGTTTTTCTTTCTGACCTATTTTCCAGGAGCTAGGCCTACATGTTTTTCTTTCTGACCTATTTTCCAGGAGCTAGGCCTGCATGTTTTCTTTCTGACCTATTTTCCAGGAGCTAGGCCTACATGTTTTTCTTTCTGACCTATTTTCCAGGAGCTAGGCCTACATGTTTTCTTTCTGACCTATTTTCCAGGAGCTAGGCCTGCATGTTTTCTTTCTGACCTATTTTCCAGGAGCTAGGCCTGCATGTTTTTCTTTCATATTTTCCTTTCATGTTTTCTTTCTGACCTATTTTCCAGGAGCTAGGCCTACATGTTTTTCTTTCTGACCTATTTTCCAGGAGCTAGGCCTGCATGTTTTCTTTCTGACCTATTTTCCAGGAGCTAGGCCTGCATGTTTTCTTTCTGACCTATTTTCCAGCAGCTAGGCCTGCATGTTTTTCTTTCTGACCTATTTTCCAGGAGCTAGGCCTGCATGTTTTCTTTCTGACCTATTTTCCAGGAGCTAGGCCTGCATGTTTTCTTTCTGACCTATTTTCCAGGAGCTAGGCCTGCATGTTTTCTTTCTGACCTATTTTCCAGGAGCTAGGCCTGCATGTTTTCTTTCTGACCTATTTTCCAGGAGCTAGGCCTGCATGTTTTCTTTCTGACCTATTTTCCAGGAGCTAGGCCTGCATGTTTTCTTTCTGACCTATTTTCCAGGAGCTAGGCCTGCATGTTTTCTTTCTGACCTATTTTCCAGGAGCTAGGCCTGCATGTTTTTCTTTCTGACCTATTTTCCAGGAGCTAGGCCTGCATGTTTTTCTTTCTGACCTATTTTCCAGGAGCTAGGCCTGCATGTTTTCTTTCTGACCTATTTTCCAGGAGCTAGGCCTGCATGTTTTCTTTCTGACCTATTTTCCAGCAGCTAGGCCTGCATGTTTTTCTTTCTGACCTATTTTCCAGGAGCTAGGCCTGCATGTTTTCTTTCTGACCTATTTTCCAGGAGCTAGGCCTGCATGTTTTCTTTCTGACCTATTTTCCAGGAGCTAGGCCTGCATGTTTTCTTTCTGACCTATTTTCCAGGAGCTAGGCCTGCATGTTTTTCTTTCTGACCTATTTTCCAGGAGCTAGGCCTGCATGTTTTCTTTCTGACCTATTTTCCAGGAGCTAGGCCTACATGTTTTTCTTTCTGACCTATTTTCCAGGAGCTAGGCCTGCATGTTTTCTTTCTGACCTATTTTCCAGGAGCTAGGCCTACATGTTTTTCTTTCTGACCTATTTTCCAGGAGCTAGGCCTGCATGTTTTCTTTCTGACCTATTTTCCAGGAGCTAGGCCTACATGTTTTTCTTTCTGACCTATTTTCCAGGAGCTAGGCCTGCATGTTTTCTTTCTGACCTATTTTCCAGGAGCTAGGCCTACATGTTTTTCTTTCTGACCTATTTTCCAGGAGCTAGGCCTGCATGTTTTCTTTCTGACCTATTTTCCAGGAGCTAGGCCTGCATGTTTTCTTTCTGACCTATTTTCCAGGAGCTAGGCCTGCATGTTTTCTTTCTGACCTATTTTCCAGGAGCTAGGCCTGCATGTTTTTCTTTCTGACCTATTTTCCAGGAGCTAGGCCTGCATGTTTTCTTTCTGACCTATTTTCCAGGAGCTAGGCCTACATGTTTTTCTTTCTGACCTATTTTCCAGGAGCTAGGCCTGCATGTTTTTCTTTCTGACCTATTTTCCAGGAGCTAGGCCTGCATGTTTTCTTTCTGACCTATTTTCCAGGAGCTAGGCCTACATGTTTTTCTTTCTGACCTATTTTCCAGGAGCTAGGCCTGCATGTTTTCTTTCTGACCTATTTTCCAGGAGCTAGGCCTGCATGTTTTCTTTCTGACCTATTTTCCAGGAGCTAGGCCTGCATGTTTTTCTTTCTGACCTATTTTCCAGGAGCTAGGCCTGCATGTTTTCTTTCTGACCTATTTTCCAGGAGCTAGGCCTGCATGTTTTCTTTCTGACCTATTTTCCAGGAGCTAGGCCTGCATGTTTTCTTTCTGACCTATTTTCCAGGAGCTAGGCCTGCATGTTTTTCTTTCTGACCTATTTTCCAGGAGCTAGGCCTGCATGTTTTCTTTCTGACCTATTTTCCAGGAGCTAGGCCTGCATGTTTTCTTTCTGACCTATTTTCCAGGAGCTAGGCCTGCATGTTTTCTTTCTGACCTATTTTCCAGGAGCTAGGCCTGCATGTTTTCTTTCTGACCTATTTTCCAGGAGCTAGGCCTGCATGTTTTTCTTTCTGACCTATTTTCCAGGAGCTAGGCCTGCATGTTTTCTTTCTGACCTATTTTCCAGGAGCTAGGCCTGCATGTTTTCTTTCTGACCTATTTTCCAGCAGCTAGGCCTGCATGTTTTTCTTTCTGACCTATTTTCCAGGAGCTAGGCCTGCATGTTTTCTTTCTGACCTATTTTCCAGGAGCTAGGCCTGCATGTTTTCTTTCTGACCTATTTTCCAGGAGCTAGGCCTGCATGTTTTCTTTCTGACCTATTTTCCAGGAGCTAGGCCTGCATGTTTTTCTTTCTGACCTATTTTCCAGGAGCTAGGCCTGCATGTTTTCTTTCTGACCTATTTTCCAGGAGCTAGGCCTACATGTTTTTCTTTCTGACCTATTTTCCAGGAGCTAGGCCTGCATGTTTTCTTTCTGACCTATTTTCCAGGAGCTAGGCCTACATGTTTTTCTTTCTGACCTATTTTCCAGGAGCTAGGCCTGCATGTTTTCTTTCTGACCTATTTTCCAGGAGCTAGGCCTACATGTTTTTCTTTCTGACCTATTTTCCAGGAGCTAGGCCTGCATGTTTTCTTTCTGACCTATTTTCCAGGAGCTAGGCCTACATGTTTTTCTTTCTGACCTATTTTCCAGGAGCTAGGCCTGCATGTTTTCTTTCTGACCTATTTTCCAGGAGCTAGGCCTGCATGTTTTCTTTCTGACCTATTTTCCAGGAGCTAGGCCTGCATGTTTTCTTTCTGACCTATTTTCCAGGAGCTAGGCCTGCATGTTTTTCTTTCTGACCTATTTTCCAGGAGCTAGGCCTGCATGTTTTCTTTCTGACCTATTTTCCAGGAGCTAGGCCTACATGTTTTTCTTTCTGACCTATTTTCCAGGAGCTAGGCCTGCATGTTTTCTTTCTGACCTATTTTCCAGGAGCTAGGCCTACATGTTTTTCTTTCTGACCTATTTTCCAGGAGCTAGTCCTACATGTTTTTCTTTCTATCTGAGATTTGCAGGAAGCTTGTAGCCTTTTCCTGCAGTCAATGACCAAAAGCACCCTCTGTGGCCTAATATTTTTCATAATTAATCAAGATTTACATTTTTTTTAATCGACAAAAAACTGGTGTTTCTATGTCAAACAGATTTATTTCAGTCATCTTTCAGTCTTCTGTGATGTACTGTTCAATGCATTCAGAAAGTATTCAGAACCCTTCACTTTTTACACATTTTGTTACGTTACAGCCATATTCTAAAAAATATTACATCGTTTTTTCACTCATCAATCTACACACAATATCCCATAATGACAAAGAAAAGACAGGTTTTTCGATTTTTTTTTCCAAATGTCTTAAAAACAAACAACTGATATATGACATTTACATAAGTTTTCAGACCCTTTACTCAGTACTTTGTTGAAGCACTTTTGGCAGCGATTACAGCCTTGAGTCTTATTGGGTATGATGCTACAAGCTTGACACACATGTATTTCTCCCATTCTTTGCAGATTCTCTCAAGCTCTGTCAGGTTGGATGGGGAGCGTCACTGCACAGCTATGTTCAGGTCTCTCCAGAGATGTTCGATCGGGTTCAAATCCAGGCCTTGGCTGGGCCACTCAAAGACATTCAGAGACTCTCCCGAAGCCACTGCATTTTCTTGGCTGTGTGCTTAGGGTCATTGTCCTGTTGGAAGGTGAACTTTCGCTCCAGTCAGAGGTCCGGTCAGGTTTTCATCAAGGATTTCTCTGTACTCAGCTCCGTTCATCTTTCCCTCGATCCTGACTCGTCCCCCAGTCCCTGCCGATGAAAAACATCCCCACAGCATGATGTTGCTACCACAATGCTTAACCATAGGGATAGTATTGGCCGGGTGATTAGCGGTGCCAGGTTTCCTCCAGATGTGACGCTTGGCATTCAGGCCAAAGACTCTTGGTTTCATCAGACCAGAGAATCTTGTTTCTCATGTTCGGAGAGTCCTTTAGGTGAATTTTGGCAATCTCCAAGCGGGCTGTCATGTGCCTTTCACTGAGGAGTGGCTTCCGTATGGCAACTCTACCATACATGCCTGATTGGTGGAGTGCTGCAGAGATGGTTGTCCTTCTGGAAAGTTCTCCCAGCTCCACAGAGGAACTCTAGGGCTCTGTCAGAGTGACCATCGGGTTCTTGGTCACCTCCCTGACCAAGGTCATCCTCCTCGCAATTGCTCAGGTTTGTACATAAAGTCCAATATTGGGATGTAAACTCAAAATTAAATACATTTCAACTCTATATCTGACATGGTACAGGTGTCTTCTTTCTTAAGCCCATAACCATGTGTGTGAGGCATATACTTTTGTTTCAAAGTAGATTTGTTTAAGACTACCAAGAATCACTCTGTGTGACCCTGATTTAGCCCACTGCAGTAAAAGGTTAAAGGGGTACACACAAATTAAACATAATGAGTTAGGAACTATGAAGGTAATTGAAATAAACCCTATTTAATCTATGAAAAAAATGTCACAGAAAAATTGATGATTTGCATTATGGATCAGATGAGACGGAGGTCATTACAATTAAATAAATTATCAGGAAAAGTTTAGGTGTGCCACATAATTTTTTAGCCCATCAAAGTGTGCCATGGTTAAAACCATGTCGGGAACCACGGCAGTAAAACAGAGTACAGTCTACTGTACTGAACTCTAATCTAATGTAATGTGCTTTACTGTGCTATGCTGTGCTCTACTCTACTGTATGTGCTTTACTGTGATGTCCAAACTTGTCAAACATAGACGTCTACAATTGGTCCGGAAATGTTGTCTTGTTTGGGGGTAGTGCTCTTTCTAATAATAGCCAGTGTGTAGAATAACCCATGATGTCATTATGGGTATTCTGCATTATGGTGTATTCTGTTACCGGTTGTTGGTCCACTTCACTTACTGTAGTTCTAACTCAAGGTGTCATGTCATAGCTGACACCCCTTTCTTTCTGCAGATATCTTTGAATCTGAATTTGGAGTAGATATTAAACTGAGTTTTTGGAAAACGTAGTCACATATAAACTGAGGGAGATTTTACTGTCATTCTGTAACCAAAATTTGCATCTGCACTGATCCTCAAGTAAATGTGTTTTAGTAACATTTTCAGTGGTAATTGTGAAAAGTAGACTTCTGCATATATGTGTATGGCTTGTTAAACTTTGCAATCAATGTTTTTAGCTTGGCATACATTTTAGAGTCAAAAAAGTGAGTCTCAGTGTCTGTTACCAAGGAATTGCCCATTTCCCCAGCCCCCATCCCTCAGCTTTTTACCAAAATAGTGGTGGGGTGCCCGCTTTGTTATTGTTTGAACTGTAGATTGCCCCTTTAAATCTAAGTCTAACTTTCATCTGATGTGAAAGGACATTGTGGTTGTGGTCCCCCACATAGTGTGTGTTTTGTAGTGCAGTATATTACAGGTCAGGATCACAGCAGAGAGTATATTATAGCTAGGATCATAGCACACCTATTTTCCCATCTTCCTCTCTTTCCTCTTTGTGTCTCAGGTCTGGAAGAGGACTGTCCCTGGCTAGTAATTGCTGACACACCAAAGCCAACATTGCTCAGCGAGCCTTTAATAGTTTTCATTTTTCTTCCTTACAGGATGGTCTCTGAGGTGCCATCATGAATGATCAGTGCCTGGCCTCTACCGCAGCTCCCTGTCAAGAACTCCCCCCCTCTCTCTTCCCCACTTTCTCCCTTCCTTCTCTTCCCCTCTATTTCTCTCTCTCTCCCTCTACCCCATCTCTCTCCCCCATCTCTCTCCCCTATTCTCTCCCCTCTCTCACTCTCTCTGACCCTATAGCCCTTCCCAGACACAGATGCCCACCTGCCTGGCCAGCCATTATTCCCCCTCTGTGTCTTCCTCACCCCCTATTTCCACCGGCCCCTTACATAGACAATTTATATAAAATACTTTCCCTCTCAGCTTTCATCACAAACCCAGGTAGCAGACCAGTCCCCATTTCCTAACATTAATTCTCTCCCTTTGCAATGCCCGGCCTGGTCCCGCCACATCAATTCAGTACTTTATAAACTATTTCAGGAATGCGATATATCAGCTCTGACAGAACTTTCGCGCAAGAAATAAACAGTGGAGGCTCAGTGGCTTAGCGGGCTGGCCTAGCTCACTCAGCAACACCCTATTTGTCATTATTTAATTCAGAGGACCTAAAAATCCTCTGACATTATTAATAGTAAGATGAATCACTGGAAAACTGCAGAATCCGTGGCCAACGAGGCTGAAATAATCCATTTGGGTGAGAATGTCTGTGTGGAATAGTGTTCCCTGATGGCTGGCCTCAGCATCATTAGTGTCCCCATATGCATGGGTGGTAAAGTACTGGAGCATGAAGTCCCAAAAGAGTCAGATACTTCCCCACTTCCCACAGTAATTCCTCACCACCACAAGCGTGGAGGCGATCCATGACATAGTCAATGCTAGTTATACATCTACTGCTACAAATCCATAATATATATCATAGAGTATGCCACTGTGCTGTCAAAACTGAACAACCTCTACTCTCACCAGGCTGATGGTGTGTGTCCCAAATGGCACCCTATTCCCTTTATAGTGCACTACTTTTAACCAGGGCTCTGGTCAAAAGTAGTGCACTATATAGGGAATAGGGTGCCATTTGAGATGCATCCATACAGTACAAATCAAACCAACTGGTGTCAGAAGTGTCCGTTTCCATGACAATATACATCTGGAGTGCCACTATTATTTCAGTCATTTCCTTTTTCCTCTAATGCCTCCATCCAGAAGCCCCTAATGTCTCCTCCCATCTACCCCAGCTTCCCCCTCTCCCCACTGGGCTTCCTGAGCTCTGTCAGCCCCTGGAGGTGCTAGAGCCCATGTATGTTACTTCTCATATGCTGGAGCTCACTCCAAAAATGGGGAAAGCTTGGAGACAAATGCCAATCTAATTATTCACTCAGTCCTGATACTATCTGACAATATCTATGTTGATGTCTGTTGGGTTGATTTATGTCCCAGTAGGGGTTATTACATCTCCTCCACATAACATAATGGAACAGGGTGTCAATAGTTGTCTCACTGAATGTCTTTCACTTTGTTGACAACTGAGTTTTTATCCCTCTCTTATGTAGTTGTACAGTAGGGTATATCTCCTATACTGTAGTTATCAATGCTTATAGATTAGAGTTTAGTATTTCATTACTTGTGACAGTGTACCAACCTGGGCGATATTCGGTTTGGTCAACCAGTATTGCGACGCTGAGGGTTTGTCCTAGTTGTCTGTGTCTTGTCTGTACACCGGAACCCTCCCGGTTAGTCTTCAGGCTCACCCTGCAAGATCAGGGGTCTATGTATGTTTCGCTCCAGCGGGATTGCAGTTCTCCCCAGACAGTGAGTCAAGTGTCACTAGGCGCAACAGGCTTATCTCTCACAGCCATCTTGCCTAGACTCTTGTGTGTTCCACGATGAATGAGCTATGCAGTAGCTAGCTTAACAAGAGCAGATCACTGCAGGACTAAGCACACTCCTTACATTCTGCCAACACCCCCACGTATAGTAGAATAAACTATAACGTGGTGTGAGACCCACAGGTATGAGCAAAGATTGAGCTAACTTGTGAGTTTGTGTGCTCTGCCCCTCCCCCCCACGACCAGGCAGTTCACACCATGTTCACGTCTCCTCTCCTTAAGATAGTGTATGAGACTAAGGCTGGTACTGTAGGTCTGTAGTAGCTGACTATTTCAGTATTGCCTTGTGTATACTATAGAAACATAGTAATATCACACTGTTGGCTTCACTTCCACACAGAAACTACACATCATTATTATGGTGTTTTATTGTGAGAGATGCGGGGTACCCCTGCCTACGGGGGATACACACGCTGCCTGCATGACCTGTCTTGGGTTAGATCACGCACGGAGAACGGTTAGAGAACCCAATAGTTGTTTGGCCTGCGCCGCCTCTAAAGAATGCATGCGCTTAGCACGCCTGGAGGGGATGAAGGCCACAGTACAGTCCTCCCCATCTGATGACCGTGTTTCCCCATCTGGGGTGATGCGTTGTTACGGCAGCACCCCTTCAGCCACTTTGGGGGCCCTCCCTCCAAACTCAGTATGGCTGAGGAGTTGATCAGCCTCTAATGTCAGGCGGAAAAGCCTGCGAGAGGAAGTGGATGCTTTATGGGCGGGGGTGGGGGGGGGGGTGATGTTGGCGATGATGTGCTTTGGATGACAGTGCTTCAGTGTTCCTGAGCACATCAGGGATCGACCCTGTCCACAGCACCATCTGTAGCTGGGAGCACTGCTATGGAGGCACCCCCGGTGGTGACGAAAGCAACACGGGAGCTTTTAGCGAGAGTGGGTACCACCCTTGATATCAAGCTGGAAGAAGCATCATCTGAGTTGCTCCTTATCCCCATCTGCCCCAAGTTCACTTTGGCTCTCTGCAAATACAGGAGCAAGATGGGAGGGCGCTTCCATTGTGACAACCAGACCAGGCCATGGACTCTCCTAATGGACGCAGAGTCCTTGGAGCTAGACCATTATCAGGTGATGGATGACATGGTGGCAGCCATGATCCTCCCTGACAAGAAGATTGTTGGCAAGGTGCCTCGCCTCAAACCAGGCCCTGAAAGAGAAAGCGATGAATGGCTGCAAAGCACTTTCAGGACCCTCTCCATCATGCCGCTTCTTGTAAACACAGCTACGATGGTTCACCACGCTCAACCTGAAAGACGCGTATTTCCACGTTCCTGTTCATCGAGATCACTGGAAGTACCTACGGTTAGCCTTCGAAGGAGTTGCTTACAAATTCAAAGTCGGCATCTCACTGGTGCCGCATACATTCACAAAGTGCGTGAACGCAGTCCTGGCGCCTCTCATGTCCCAGGGCATTCTAGTGCTGAACTACCTGGATGACTGACTGGTGTGTGCTCAATCAAGACAGCATTCTACAGCAGACACAAGGATAATCTTTAAGCACATGCAAGACCTGGGCCTCTCCCTAAACAGGGAGAAGAGCATCCTGACCCCCTCACAGACGGTGGTCTTCTTGGGGATGTTGACGTGCTCTCATGAGAGATTAGAGAAGATACAGGCCTACCTAGACCGTTTCTGGCTTAGACGAGCCGTGTCTGTATTAGAGTGCCAGAAGTGATTCCGCTGGGCCTTCTTCACCTCAGGCCACTCCAGCGATGGTTCAACTCTCACCATCTACACCAGAGACAACACAGACATCATCAGCTATTGGTGACAAATGCATGTGTGAGGACTCTGTTGTCATGACTGTCCATGAGAATCCAAATAGGTCAGATCATGTTTGCAATTAATAACTTCCCTCCAACCGCCTCTCACCTGCAGATGGGTGAGGAAAGAACTAGACAGGATTAACAACTCTCATCCTGTTGGAAAACAAAGTGGGAAGATTCAGGTCTCCAATGTTCATCAAAGGAATGTCCTTTGTTTCAAGATGTTTCAAAACTCTAACACATTCAAAAGAAACTACTGGAACAATATTTCTAACATAGAATGTGGGGAATGGTCAGAGTCGATCTATAGAACAATAATGTCATTTTGTTTGTTATTTTGTTTGTTATTACGTCATGAAAAATGTTATGAAGGAAATACTGTAAAGTATACCCACTACATGTACAAAGTTGACATACTATGCATTGTGCATATAATATGAAAAATGATGAAAGTGTTTTTGTTAAGAGAGGGATGTGATTTGAGAAACTATAAGAGATAATTGTTTTACATAACTTTGTACAAGAGACAAGTCATGCCCCGAGTGAGGTGTCTCAGACTCGGAGGACGCTCTGGCATACAGACCCACGTCGCCTCCAGCTTTGGACTTGGCCCCTGAGAGGTGTAAATGGACTAGGCATTCAGGACAATGTGGTGAACACGTTGCAGAACGCCAGGGCGTCTTACACCAATGTGTCACATCAAACATATTCTGTACTTAGTGTGGGGGTCATAATGTTGCCCCCGAGTCGTGTGACATACAAACAGTTTTATACTTTTTACAATCGCTGCTTTGTACGGGCCGAACGGCATCTACTTTGAGAGTGTATTTGGCCGCAATTTCAGACTACCATGACGATTGCCCGGAGGGACCCAAGGGTGGCCATCCATTGAGCTCCATGTTTAGACGTCTGTGTCCAGCAAAGGCCCGTTTGGTGCCAAATTGGGACCTTAAAGTGCCCTTGGGGTTAGCGTCTTTGAAGAACCTATCCACGAAGGTGGCATTCCAGTTGGCTATTACCTCTACCAAGAGGATTAGTGAACTTCATGCTCTTTCAGTGAGCGCTGCATGTTTCCGAATGGGTGCAGACAAAGGGAGTGCTTTCCTCCGGTCTGACGCCTCTTTTTTGATGAAAGTTCTGTCTGACGGACATGTGAACCTTACATTTGTCCGCATACGCACCTCCCATGGCTGCGAGTGGGCTGGGTTTTCCCCAAGTGTGCTGTGCCCGGTGAGGGCACTAGAGACTTACCATACACGGACATAAGTCAATATGATAGTCGGATCAGCTGTTTGTGTGTTATGGTCAGAGAGTTCTGGGGAACAGGCTATCGAAACAGAGACTCACATTGAATTGTGGACACTATTACTACAGCACATTAGCTGTAGTAGCTACATCTTCGGCCCTGCTCCGAGGAGGTTGCCTTAATGAAATTTGCACCTCGGCCAATTAGGCATAGTCTAGCACTTTTGCTTGGTACTATCGAGTCAGTGTTGCTGCAGCCAACCAGGTCGGGACCTGGTTGAAATTATTTCTCGGAATGTATCCTGCCGAGCGGAAGGATACCCTATTGGAGTGATCCAATAGCTCACATAACCATGGTTACATACTTAACCTTCGACATCATGAATACAAATCATTGTCTTATGTCAGATAGCGTGACTACTGCATCTGCACTGGTCTGTCTCATTCTTTGCAATGACTAATTGCAAAGATTAAAAGTAGTTTTGCTACAATGTACTCACATAACAAAATATGATCTACAGTAGCTGACATCGTCTGCTGAACCCCATCTGCTTCAAATCAGGCTGAATAAATCTACTCTAAAACAGCAAATCTGTCAATAATGTTGGCGTTTCTTTTGTGAGGTAGTCACAACATTTTACATCTAGCTAAGGATTTTGATGCTTCAAAGGGCAGTATTTCTGAAGTTTGAAAATGGACACGAAATGCTAGCATAAATTTGTCCAACATTACTTTGCTATAGCTAGCTGAGCAGGGCAATGAAACAATGCTGCTAACCAACCTACCTGCTTAGTGATACACACAATGTTGAATGCTTACAAGAAAAGGTAGTTAGCAACCTACTCACAATACTATGAGTTTTCATGAAGCACTGTTCTGCCGCAAATTATCGCAGTAGCCTCCTGTCCTGAGTCAGCTGCTGTGCTCAGCTGACCCAACAATACAAAGTAGCATTAGCTAAAGTGGAGAAACATGCTAATCTAGGGAGGAATTTCATGATAACAGGGCCTTTTAATTTTGGGGCTGCATGTCAAAATAATTTGTAATAATTTAGCTAGTTATTCTGCCTATTCATATTAAACATGAGGAACTATTAAAGTGATATTAAACATTAGGAACTACGCTCTCATTGTTGAATGGCAGATGCTCTGGAATACTCAAATTTGAATATGAGTTCAACGTCCTACAGGACAGGTTGCTTGAGGGACGAGCATTGTGTATGAGTGATGCCACCTGTCGGAAGACAATGCTCTAGAATATAATCTGTTATAGAATATCCTGGTTTAGGTATCTAGTTTCCCGCATGTCTCAGGGGGGAGGGAGAGTCTGTTTGGCCTTACCTAACTAAATGAGACAGATGGCAACGCAAGGCAATTCTTTTCTGATGAGGGGTCAAGTCCTTCTCCTCCTTCCTCCCTTCCTTCTTTCCTTCCATCCGCAACCCATCTCCCCGAATACTGGGGCGTTTCATTCACAGGGGAAAATTTCCTTTTCCAAGATTGATCACCATGCTTATAATTTTCTAATTTCCAATTCACTGAGGGACATAAATGGAAGCAGGCATTTTTCCCAAGCAGCGACCAGATTTATTTTATTTCCTGCGCCGGGGTAAATGGGAAGAATCTTCCAGCCCATTAAGCAGACAGTCTGTGTCATAAAGGTTTGGTGGCGGTCGGATGGTCTGCCGGAGTGCTGTACTGTGTGTGTGTGTATTTGTGTGCGTGCATGCGTGTCTGTGTGTGTGTATTTGCGTGCGTGTGTGCGTGCATGTGTGTGTGTGTATTTGTGTGCGTGCATGCGTGTATGTGTGTGTGTATTTGTGTGCGTGTGTGCATGCGTGTGTGTGTGTATTTGTGTGCGTGTGTATGTGTGTGTGCAGTAGGCCTATGGGCTGTGCTGCCTTAATGGCGAGGCATTCTGTTTGATCTGATCTACAGACTGTCTGTAGGAAGGGCTAATAGAAATTATCCCGTTTCTCTGCCATAATGAATGTAACTACAATGCAACGTCAATAAATGTAACTTATTCTCCTGTTAATTTCGATTTGGGGCATTTCAGTCATTCTGACTATGTCCTGACCAGGGCCGTGCACAGCTCAGCTCAGACCGTTGGTGGGCCAGATGCTCAAAATAAAAGAGGGCATAAGAATGGACTTTCATAATTCATAACTCGAAATTCATTACATACTAACTGCCTCTGTAGCCAACATGTTATAATTTATAGGCCTATTTATTTTATGCAACAACACACTCACTCATAAAACATTGTAAGCAAGCGAGTACCAGTGACTCCTAGGCTTAGAGACGACGAGAGATGATTGACATCAGCTGATCAAAGTGAATGACGGTGTAAGCCATCAGTCTGCTGAACACTTGAACTGGACTGATAACCTTCTCTGACTCTCCACACCTTAACACACACACACACTCACACACACACACACACACACACACACACACACACACACACACACACACACACACACACACACACACACACACACGCACGCACACACGCACACAAATACACACACACATACACACACACACACACGCACACACACACACACAAATACACACACACACACACACACACACACACACAAATACACACACACACACACACACACACACACACACACACAGTTTGTTCTGCTGCTGCCATCTGCATCTAACAAACAATCAGTCAAATTGTCACTTTTTTTTTGTCCCTGACAGTGAGAGATCCAACTCTAAAATAGCATCCTACCGGTATTCAAGTCTCCCCGCCCAGCCATTGGCCACTGTATGCAAGTCAGACGAGTGCACTTTTGGGGCCGGAAGGCCCGGGATGGGGCATTTTCTGAGATTCAAGAGCTTATGAAATTAGCTACTTACAAATAAAAGACTAAATCAAATTAAGAGGAGAATAAAATGTTAGTCATTCATAAAATGTAAAAAGTCCACGAGCTGAGTGGGTACTTTTTCAAAGGAGGGCTAAAGGGCAGGTGCTCGGGTACTGCCTGAGCCCTATCTGTGCACATGCCTGTACTTGATTTTTGACGTCAGGTAATCAGTCAGTATCAGGAGAATAGTATGACCTCAGAAAGATCTGAGATAAGACGTCTCAGGAGACAGAGGGGGACCTAGGCTCTGGGTCTGTCTACTTACATGTAAGCTAATTAACTGGCTGATTGAGGCCTATGAGTTTTGGGGATACTTAAACCCTGATTGGCCAGTCAATCAATCAATCAGTCAGTGTACATGTCCCCACCTTTGAACAAAGTTGAAAAGGATTAGCAGACTACATCTACCCTAAAAGCAATGAATGATGTGTATAGGACAGGTTCAGTCTAGAGAGAGATAAAGAGAGAGAATGAAAATATGAGAGAGAGAGAGAGACAATGAACATATGAGAGAGAGAGAACAAAAATATGTGAGGAAGAGAGAGCGAGTGAGAGATCGTGAGAGAGAGAGAGAGCCAATGGTTTGGCTGCTCAGCACAACTGACTGATTAATTGAAATATGTGTAGTAATGAGTGATAATTATTAATAATAGAACATGAATTCACTTCATGTTACCAGGTGTGAATCAGTAGTTGATTGTATGACTCCCACTTCCTGATTGAGAGAAAGAATTTCAATCAGCCAACTACTTCATTCATAGGGCACTCTGGTGAAGACACTTCCAAATCATCACTTTATTCAGAGGTGTAGAAAGTTTAGTTCTTGAGAGAGTTGAATGAGTTAGGCCTGTTAGTTGAAATAATATAATGACTTCGATAAATCATAAATTAGGGGAGTGGGGAGTGAAAGAATGGGGGCATAGGGGATCTGGGGAACCACTCGTTGACACAGGGAGTACAGCGGGAGTGGGCAGTCTGGAGCCCTGTCTGCAGGGGTGTGTGCGGAATGTCATTGCCAAACGGTGGGGTTGTTGGGGTACCTTGGCTTTGTGGGGGCAAAGAGGCCCCTCTGTATGGTGCATTCCTATCCCGGTGCAGTGCCACCTTTCTCCCCCTGGAAGGCAGCTGGGGACCAGCTCTCCCATCCTCTCTAGGACCCTATAGGGCCTCACATAGTGACTGTCAAATCAAATCAAATCAAATGTATTTATATAGCCCTTCGTACATCAGCTGATATCTCAAAGTGCTATACAGAAACCCAGCCTAAAACCCCAAACAGCAAGCAATGCAGGTGTAAAAGCACGGTGGCTAGGAAAAACTCCCTAGAAAGGCCAAAACCTAGGAAGAAACCTAGGAAGGAACCAGGCTATGTGGGGTGGCCAGTCCTCTTCTGGCTGTGCCAGGTGGAGATTATAACAGAACATGGCCATAATAATAATCACAGGCAGAACAGTTGAAACTGGAGGAGCAGCATGGCCAGGTGGACTGGGGACAGCAAGGAGTCATCATGCCAGGTAGTCCTGAGGCATGGTCCCAGGGCTCAGGTCCTCTGAGAGAGAGAAAGAAAGAGAGAAATAGAGAATTAGAGAGAGCATACTTAAATTCACACAGGACACCGGATAGGACAGGAGAAGTACTCCAGATATAGCAAACGGACCCTAGCCCCCCGACACATAAACTACTGCAGCATAAATACTGGAGGCTGAGACAGGAGGGGTCAGGAGACACTGTGGCCCCATCCGATGACACCCCCGGACAGGACCAAACAGAAAGGATATAACCTGAAACAATCCAGGCTGTCCACCTTGGGGCAACAACCTTTCTTTCTCAGGGGGCTGTAGACCCAGACCAGCTCCCTAGTCTCAAGGTGCCGCCCCTGGGTGTGCACATCATAGTTTCTTTTCTGCCTCACACCTGCTCCCTGGCGAAGGTGTGGGCTGTCTCTAGGCGGTCCTGGAATCTCCTGGCACACTCCGGCCCCTGGGGAACAGGGGGGCTATCAGGGGACCTCCCGAATGTCATCTCTGCAGGGGTTCGGATATCTCTCCCCAGTAAGAGTAGGGCAGGCGTGCAGGAGATGGAGTCGGCATGCCGTGAGGACCATGCAGGTGCTTGTCCCAGTCACACTGATGTTTGGCAGAGGTGATGGCCAGCCGCTGTAGAAGCATTTTATTGAAGCGTTCCACAAGGCCATCTCTCTGTGTTTGAAGCAGATTAGTGTGGGACTTGTGCATATACCCAGCCGATCACACCTGGTGGAGAACACACAGGACTCAACGATTCTGCTTTGGTTGCTGTGAATGGAATCCACAGTGTCAAACCTGCTGAACATACCAGCAGATGGTCTCTGCTTCCATTTTGGGAAGTTTTGTGAGCACCCAGCAGTTTCCACTGTCCTTGGTGGGGAACGGCCCAGCTACAACCTCTCCCACTCTCTCCATGGGAACCCCGACTGAGAACTGTTGGAGCTGAGCTTGGGAGCGACCCGGAGGGCCCTTTCTCGCTGTGCAGCTGTGACAGAGGTGGCAAAGGTCCCCCCTCTTGTGCTGACCCCAGTAGAAGCACTGACGGAGGCAGTGGAGAGTTTTTGTGACCACAGTGTCCAGCCCCTCCTCCTCCATGCATTCCCTGGAGTACAGTTTCCCACATTGCTTTGGGGACCACCACCTGACACCTCTTCTTTCCTGTAGCTCGCTTCTTCCGTGCTCGCTGTAGCAGGTCATCAGCCAGTCACAGAGCCTTAAACTTAGACCACAGACCTTTGGACATGTGTCTGAATGCTGCCACCTCTTCCAACGGCAGCCTCTACTGCTCCTCCACCAACTGTAGCACTGGCTGTAGGTCTGTATCCTGCTCCTCCACCAACTGTAGCACTGGCTATAGGTCTGTATCCTGCTCCTCCACCAACTGTAACACTGGCTGTAGGTCTGTATCCTGCTCCTCCACCAACTGTAGCACTGGCTACAGGTCTGTATCCTGCTCCTCCACCAACTGTAGCACTGGCTGTAGGTCTGTATCCTGCTCCTCCACCAACTGTAGCACTGGCTGTAGGTCTGTATCCTGCTCCTCCACCAACTGTAGCACTGGCTGTAGATCTGTATCCTGCTCCTCCACCAACTGTAACACTGGCTGTAGGTCTGTATCCTGCTCCTCCACCAACTGTAACACTGGCTGTAGGTCTGTATCCTGCTCCTCTACCAACTGTAACACTGGCTGTAGGTCTGTATGCTGCTCCTCCACCAACTGTAACACTGGCTGTAGGTCTGTTTCCTGCTCCTCCACCAACTGTAGCACTGGCTGTAGGTCTGTATCCTGCTCCTCCACCAACTGTAGCACTGGCTGTAGATCTGTTTCCTGCTCCTCCACCAACTGTAGCACTGGCTGTAGGTCTGTATCCTGCTCCTCCACCACCAAGATCTCCTGCTCCTCCACCACACTGGCTGTAGGTCTGTATCCTGCTCCTCCACCAACTGTAACACTGGCTGTAGGTATCCTGCTCCTCCACCAATCACTGGCTGTAGGTCTGTATCCTGCTCCTCCACCAACTGTAACACTGGCTGTAGGTCTGTATCCTGCTCCTCCACCAACTGTAACACTGGCTGTAGGTCTGTATCCTGCTCCTCTACCAACTGTAACACTGGCTGTAGGTCTGTATGCTGCTCCTCCACCAACTGTAACACTGGCCGTAGGTCTGTTTCCTGCTCCTCCACCAACTGTAGCACTGGCTGTAGGTCTGTATCCTGCTCCTCCACCAACTGTAGCACTGGCTGTAGATCTGTTTCCTGCTCCTCCACCAACTGTAGCACTGGCTGTAGGTCTGTATCCTGCTCCTCCACCAACTGTAGCACTGGCTGTAGATCTGTTTCCTGCTCCTCCACCAACTGTAACACTGGCTGCTGCTGCCTCCATTCAGCCACGTCGACAGCCTGCAGCTCACAGCAGACAGGCATGCTCACCTGGCATACTGAGGCACAGACCGCCTCCTCTCTCACGGGCCTCTCTCCTTCTCACAGAAGGCAGCACACGTCTGCTATTCAGGGCCGATGGGACACGGTGTCAGCGTTAAAGTGGAGTTTTTATTTTATTTCACCTTTATTTAACCAGGTAGGCTCGTTGAGAACAAGTTCTCATTTGCAACTGCGACCTGGCCAAGATAAAGCATAGCAATTCGACACATACAACAACACAGAGTTACACATGGAATAAACAAAACATAGTCAATAATACAGTAGAACAAAAGAAAACAAAAAGTATATATACAGTGAGTGCAAATGAGGTAAGATAAGAGTGTTAAGGCAATAAATAGGCCATGGTGGCGAAGTAATTACAATCTGGCAATTAAACACTGGAATGGTAGATGTGCAGCTCTTCCAACGAGTGTGCTACCTGCCCCTCTGGTTCTTTGAAAGACTTGAGCCACTGGAGGGCAGAGTGGTCAGTCCTTACAGTGAAGGGCAGGCCACACAGGTAGTACTTGAAGTGCTTGATGGACTCCATCTACATTAAGAAACTTTCACCGGATGACACAGTAGCATCTTTCTTGTTTGTTGAATGTTTTGCTGAAGTACGCTACCACTTCCTTCCCCTCTGGCCCCACCTGGCTAGCATTGATCACATCTTTCTCCAGGAAAAAGGGCAAGGTGGGATCAGCGGGGGCGAGCACAGGGGCCTTGATCGGTGCACGCCCCTGTCCATGTGAAGGCCTGGTCCTTCGTCAACGGAGCGGCGGCACTGGAAAAGCCCCGTACAAACCTCCTGTAGTACGAGGCCAGGCCCAGGAAGCTCTTCGGGTGTTGCTGGTCAATGGGGTGGGAGAGTTTCAGACAGCCCATACTTTGTCCTCCATTGTGCTGATTCCCTCTTCCCCCAAGAAGGACATCTATCTCTCTCCTCGTGAAGTAGCACTTCTCAGGGTGGAGCTTCAGGCGTGCGGCAGCCACCCTCTCTGACACACGCTGTAGCGCCACCAGGGCAAACTGGAAGGAGCTGCCATGGGCCAGGATGTCGTCGAGGTAGACCAGACACTCCTGTCGGGGCTGGGGATGCCAGCCACCACCCAATCCATCAACCGCTCAATAGTAGATGGATCATTGCACAGGCTGAAACACAGGACCTTGAACTGCCAGTGCCCTCTGTTGGTGGAGAAAGCAGTCTTGGCTCTGGCCTCTGGGGAGAGGGGCACCTGCCAGTAGCCACTGCGGAGGTCCAGTGAGGAGAACCAGCGACTCATTGATGAATGGTATAGGGTATGAATTCTTCCTGGTTACCGATTTCTGCTTCCTGTAGTCTGCACAGAACATCAGTTTGTCCCCCTTCTTAGGAACCATGATTATTGTAGCCACCCAGGGGCTGTCAGAGGGCTCGATTAAGTCTGCCCGCTGCATTTCCAACACAGCCTTGTCTGCCACCGCCGGGCAAGCCAGCAGGATATGATAGAGACGCATCTTAACGGGCCTAGCACCCCCTGTGTCAATCTCGTGCTGCACCAGATGAGCCTGACCCACCTCCTCCTCACCCAGATCAAAGCTGTCTCTGAACTCCAACAGCAACTGCCACAGCTGTTTCTACTGGTCGGGGTCAAGACCAACACAGTCCCTCCCCCATATCTCCGGACAGTGTCCTCTCCTCTTCTGTCTGGTGTAGCTGGGCAGGGGGTGTGGCCCAGGCTCACAGAGGGACGTGTCATGGAGGTAGCTGGAGGAATGTAACACACAGCCGTAGGTGACAGAGGAGCTGGGGGAAAGTCACACACATATGTGTGTGTGTGTGTGTGGGGGGGGCAGCCATGGGTCTCTGTTGCCTTCACAGCCTGAGTAAGGGGGTCATTGGGCTGCGTGACTGTGACATTAGGAGGGGCCATGGTGAATGCGGGCCTACCCTGGAAGCTCAGTGTGCTAGCTGGCAGCCTGTGCTCTTAAGAAAGTCCAACTCCAGGATACAGGAGTCCTACACAGTCGCCACCCACATAGGATGATGCATAATTCCCTACAGGTCCAGCCCACCATAACAACAGGCTCCATCTGCATGCAGCTTCTGGGGGAAGTGTAGCGTTGCTCCCCTGTCTATGCCGTTGGCATCCTCCTGGCGTTGGTGGGGTTTGGAAAAGAGAGCCAGGGGTCCGCACCGCCCCATCTACGCAGACCCCAACCCATTTCCCTGAGCTCTAGGAGACATGGGGCAATCCCAGATGGCCTGGCTGGCCACACCCCTAGCAGACCATGGGGCCAGAGCGTGTGTTGCGCACTGTCTGTAGTGCTACAGCACGAATGACTTCAGTTATTTCAGCTACCCGTGCAGGCTTTTCCTGCTCTGGGCTGCTATGCACCACAGCCCAATCAGAGTGGGTGTATCTCCACACGCCCCCACTGAAGCTCCGGCCCACACAATCTCCCTCTGAAAACCATTTGCAAGGCTTTCTGTAATGACTCAGGATGAGCCAGCTTGGTCTGTGGGATGAGCCAGCTTGGTCTGTGGGATGAGCCAGTTTGGTCTGTGGGCGAAGCTTCGTAGGAGAGAGTGCATATATGCACTGAGGGGGGTATGTGAGCGTATGCCTGCCTAGTGAGGCTCTCAATTAGCTGGCACCCGTTGTGGCTCCCCTGGCTGCCTGCGTCCATTACTCAGTTTGGAGAGCAGCAACTCAGGTTGTAAACAATGTCCAAAGCTCCTCTTCAGTGCTTCAACTAAAGCCCCATAATCACGTCTGTCCTCTGGGCTAATCAATATCAAACAGGACAGAGCATCGTCCGTGAGGCACAAAGCTACCTGAAGTGCCTTATCTTTAGCCGATCACCCCCCTGAATGACCTAACAGTTCAAACTGGGGAAGAAAATCCCCCTTACCGGAGTATCTAGCGGTTAAGAGCGTTGGGCCAGTAACTGAAAGGTTGCTGGTTCGAATCCCCGATGTACCTGGTAAAAAAATCTGCCGTTTTGCCCTTGAGCAAGGCACTTAACCTCCAACAACTGCTCCGCAGACACTGTGGATGTCAATTAAGGCAGCCCCCCACACCTCTCTGATTCAGGGGGGTTGGGTTAAATACAGTTCAGTTGTGCAACTAACTAGGTATCCCCTTTCCCTTAACCTCTACAGGATCAGTGATCTCCCCCGCGGGATGGTTGAGCTAACGTGCGCTAATGTGATTACCATGCAGTTGTAAGCAACAAGAACATTTCCCAGGACATAGACATATCTGATATGGGCAGAAAGCCTAAATTCTTGTTAATCTAACTGCACTGTTCAATTTACAGTAGCTATTACAGTGAAAGAATACCATGCTCTTGTTTGAGGAGAGTGCACATTAATAAACCAATTAGGCAATTGGGCAGACTTGATACAACATTTTGAGCAGAAATGCAATGGTCAATTGTTTCAGTCTAAACCTTTTCACATATACTGTTGCCATCTAGTGGCCAAAATCTTAATTGCGCCTAAACTGGAATAATACATTATGGCCTTTCTCTTGCATTTCCAAAATGATAAAAATGTTTTTATTTTATTTATATTTTACCAGATCTAATGTGTTAGATTCTCCAACATTCATTTCACATTCCCAAAAACTTCAAAGTGTTTCCTTTCAAATGGTATCAAGCATATGCATATCCTTGCATCAGGTCCTGAGTTACAGGCAGTTAGATTTGGGTATGTCATTTTAGGTAAAGAAGGGTCCGGTCCTTAAGCTACGGATGCGACTGGGGACTGGATCCCGCCATGTTTGTTTACCAATGTTATTCTGTTATTCTGTTATTCTGAAGCCCAGCCTTTCCGTCATGCAATGTCGGTGTCACACCTTCGCTCCGCCAACCAGAATCCGTGCAAAAAGCTGATGAGGATGCACCCATGCCCGGGTCTCTTTTATACTGGACTTGTGCCTCTATGCCCTTGCAAAATCCTCAATCAGATCCTCCTACGTCCATCCACAAGCACCCCCCATCAACGTGATCGTCCTCAGCTTTCTACTTCACTCTCGGACCGCGTTGAATCATTTTCAGTCCCCTCTATTGCTAGGCTAATCCACGTAGCAAGCCTTCATAGTCAGCTAGCTAGCGCAATTTGAGCTTTTACTTCTGACACCAATATAATGACCTCGATAAATCATAAATGAGTCTGAATGTTCACGACAGTTCTTGAGTTCTCGAATGGAAACGGTTTATTGAACGGAACTCTCACAGCTTACTGTCTGGCCGTAGCCAAACAAAACCCTAAAGAACAGCAACAACTAAATGCACACTGTCGGGAGAAGAAAGGAGAGAGAACAAAGGATAAGCCCCCACGCTGTCCACCAACCACAAGGACACCTGGCACTGAAACATTCCAGGCATCCCCTTGATTGGCAGACAGCAGAGAGACTGGCATGCTGGATCCTGTGAAACCCTGTGAAACTCGTTAGCATGACCATAAACTCAGACATATCTACAAATAACTGACCAGGAGGATAGTTACAATAATATTGATTACTATAATGAAGATATTCATGTAACTGATGATGAATATTCCAGCATCCACAAAAGCGGGAGTTCAAAAACAAGGTTTTAAACTTTTCTACTCTGCAACTATTTGACTTACAAAGCCCCGATATCCTCAACCAGCCCTGTGGCTATTTTAGGTGTGGATTTGAGGAAACTTCTGGGTTCCGACTGCTTATTCAAACTGAGCTGAGACGACTGAGTAGGAGGAGGGAGCTGTGTATGAACTCATAACTCCTGCACTGTGAACCAATTCAAATTCACTTTGAAGAGAGCTCTGGGTTGGAAGAAATCCTGCGAAGAACAGAGTTTGGTGGTTGTGTATTATTCACCTAACGGGAGACGGAGAGCTAGTTACCTCTCCTTAGCTTGCACATCTTTTATTAGCTCTATTTCAACTATCATCTTTTAGGCCAATTCTGGGATAAATAATTCAGAGGAGGATTAGGCCTACTGCTAATGAAGAAGACTGTCTTTATTGGATATAGGCTGAGGGTGAATTTGTGGTTTGTCTTTGTATAAACATTATATGTATGTATTTTCTGCCTGCAATCAGTGGTTATTCTGCTCCTGGCTCATCCTCGGGTGAGGTCTCCTCTTCATTAGGTGTTTCAGCTCCCATTCACTATACCTATGAAGGTAATACTTAAAAAATAAAGGAAATACGGCAACTCTCATTGTTTGTTTCTGTTATTTGATTGGCTGTTCCATTTCATTGAGGCCAACACAGAATACCTCTTATGGAGACAGTCCTTAAATGTCCCTCGTTGGATTCCTAACCTGGTTTGTCACAGGTGGACTTGTGTGTGTGACATTTCGGAGAGGAAATAGACCAGGACACCAAGTACTGACAACAAGTGAAATGTGATTATTCCTGAAATCCCTCTCCCACAAGTCACTGCCGATGCCAGAGATGAGGGTGCAGTCTGGTAACAAAGAGACAGACCTCACCACCGAGACTGCTCAAAGCATTGGACAGTTTGTCCTCTGTTATGTCCAATAACATTGAATATTGTGGACGTAATTACAACTCTTTGGATGTCATAGTGCATTGTTGTATAGGGCATCTCTTTGGATGTCAAACATAATAATATGTAAAAGTGAAGTATTTGAGGAAAAATTGTAATGATGTGGAAGTTTCCTAGAAAGAGTTAAGGAGAGGCACCACACCTTAATAGTATTTTTCTTCATATCACAATGAACCTTTACCAGTCGAATAAAGACACCAATATAACACTTTTCTGTATTGAAAGTTCTCTGAAATATTATATTAAAATATGCAAATGAGGCAATATAACATTAAATATGCGCACATTTGTATATACCACAAATCCATTTTTCAGGACACTGGAATAAGTCCGCCTTAATATTTTCATTTCAATTTGTTATGACAATCCAGGTCCGGACTTCTATAGAGCAGATTGTGGATATATACTTTTTTTCATCTTTCGGTCTGTAAAATACTGAAGACATGTAGGTAAACTGCATTTTGGGCACATATGTCCTTCTTTAAAAAAAAATATTCCAGAATCAATATTTGACAACATATCAACAATCAACATATGAACAATTCCATCGATACAAGTCTGGATAATATGTCTACGGATAACCACACAAAACTTGGTGAATGCAGATGCATCTGAACGGGAGAAAAATGAGTTGGTGTGTGGGAAGAGTCTGACTTTCAGGAAAAGGCAGTTAAAAGTAAGTGCAATGAATTTAGCCTACCAATTGCTAAAAGCCTATTTAGACTACATATAGTCCAGTTTGTAACATTCCCCATGAAACAGGCTTTTAATTTGTGTATGATTACATGCAGTGAGCTTTGAAATGATGCATTTCTGTCCATTTGAATGTGGATAAATTGCATTACATTTTGATGATGGTAGCATGGTAAACAAAATAAAATATGCATTTACATCAAGTTTAAAATGATTATACTAACAAAATACCCCAAAATCAAACAATTGATGAGTAGATGCAAAAATCTGGTGCCTCCTTAAATATGAATGTTTTGTTTGACATCCTGAAATAACTGAGGACGAGTATCCGGACAGATTTGAACTTGAAGGTTACAATATATCAAATGTACGTGAGTAAATCTGGGACCTCAAAAGAAAAAAAAATTGATAATTAGAAATAAAATATAAACGGTAATCCATAATCATATCAAGAAGACCTGTAAACAAATGCAGTCTATTTAACAAAGTCAAAGTTAGAATGAACAAGACTTTTTGTGTTTCAGTGGGGTTTTACCACTCTCTAGTGGTTAGAGAAATGAATTGCATACACGTCTATAGAAACCTACAATTTAGTAGTAACCATTCATAAAGTATTATCTGCTATCTATGCATGTACAGTGGACTACATCATTGCAACACAGTTTAACATATTCTGGAAGGTATTCTAAAAGTTCTATGTAGCCTTGTAGCCTCATACGGTGCTTTCATTCTCTAAGAAAGAAGGCCACATTCCCTGTTATATCAGCCATTCTTGTTACACCAATATAAGTCCTATTATCCTGGACTAATAGCTTGTCCAATGGTGCAGTAAGTTATGTGGCTTCTCTAGTCAACCAACGCACAACTCATTAGCAGAAGCGTTACATTGCAATGCAACATAAAGCCCATGCCTTTTGTTAGGATCCAACACATTAACTTTGCTATATGACATATTCCAACAACAACAGCAATATATCAAATGATTTCTGGGCTGACTAGCTTAGCTGCCACCACGACTAGCGCTACGCCACCACCCTCCACTTTACACGCCTTTTCCCTGGTCCCCGTTTGAGTATAGATGCAGAAAATAAATTAAATTGTGTCATTGAGCATGCTAAATGGCTTGCAACCATAATTATCTAAATAATTATGAGTCTGCCATTAAAGTGAGCTAGATGGATGGTATACAGGTTTTATGGGGGAAAAAAGTTAATGGGGCAAAATTTGATATGGGGAGAAAAAATCTAACGAAAGGAGGTGAAGGGAAGGGAATGCAGCTTTCTTCCCCGTCGTTCTTTTCCCTTTTCATTTGGGTAAAAGATGTATAGAGTGAGAGTGCTGGGTGACAATAGGTTGATTAGGCTAATCAAAGGCCTAGTGGGAGACTGGGTAGTGGGTACGGCTGCTCAGTGCTGTCTTTTTATCGACACACACACACACACACACACACACACACACACACACACACACACACACACACACACACACACACACACACACACACACACACACACACACACACACACACACACACACACACACACACACTGCATTAATCAGCAACCTCAGGCCCTGAAAATCAGTTCAGCAAATCTGATTCGCTCTCACTTGTTCCCATGTGGCAATCTCCGAAAGACAGAAAGAGAGAGAGCGAAAGAGAGTGCAAGTGAGAGAAATCAGTCCAGACTAGAAGTAGTCTCCCCCATTATCTGTACATTAAACTCATACATTTCTTTCCTTTTTTCCTCCTCTTTTTTGTTTTTACCCTTGACAAATCAGTGAAGTCCAACTGTGCAAGATTCACTGTGTGACTGTGGGATGTGACCTCCATGTAACCCCAATTAACTTTCAGCTAGAGGCAGTTCTCCAGTGCATCTTTGACAAAAGTATTACATTCATTAAATTATTAATGCATTAGAGAGGGACACATTGTTTCGTCTCATATCAGCACAGTAATAGAGAGACAGATACTTATGTCTGTCATCCTGTGTTACTCCTGTCCCGATTAGGGAGGTGAAGGTTATGGTAAGACAATCAGACTACGCATACTAATAGTAGGGTTGGGATCAATTCAAATTGAAGGCACTCAATTCAGGAAGTAATTTGAACTTAAAATGCAAGAACATTACAAATTTGGAAAAAATTGCTATTACTACTCAATAGCACTACTACTTTATTGAGAAGTAATTGAAAATAGATACATTTTTTAATATTTTAATTGTAATTTAAGTTTACTTCCTGAATTGACTGCCTTCAATTCGAATTGACCCTAACCCTGACTAATGAAAGATCTGTTGGTCTTAATGTGAATTGTTCATCAACTAAATGCACATTACCAGAAATTACAACCCTATTAACCCTAACTACCAGCTTGCACTATATGCACTGTACTGTGCACTGTATGTACAATAAAATGATGTCATTCATGTGTAGTAAATGCGTCAAGTTTTGTACGATAGCACTAACTGACTTAGTACAAATTCCTAAAAGCATTTTCATTTAGAAGAAACACCTTATGAAAAATTTGACTTCACCTCAGGAATCCGGCACATCAAAGCCCCAAGCTATGTTCATTCTGAAACTCTCCAAATCTCATCATGAGATCCTACTTTCTCTCATTCTGGAAAAGGAAACTTGTCATCGACATTGTCCCTTAGATCTCAACCTTGATAAGCATTACAGCACAAATCAATTTTACATTTCCTGCAAACCATGTCATCATAACTGATCCAAACAACTTTACTGACTCTGTGTTGAAATGTACTTTGCTTTGTTAATAGCAAATGCAGTTTTTGCTACTTTTTTCTGTGAAAAGAAAGACAATACTATATTCCACTAATGGCTTGCACCATGTGCAGCTGATTCTAAGTGGGCTAATTGTCACTAGGCGTAAAATTGCTGACTGGGAAAGGGTTGTTGATCCATGAAATAGAAGTTAGAAATCCCAAGTCAGTATCAGGGGACCGGGGACAATCTTGAAGCCCATCTATTTGGCAGCAAACTCATCCTGGACACTAGCTATATTCCAACTAGCAATAAGGCAAACTTTAGTAGGTAATCTATTTAATCCAAACCCACTGGTGTGTAGGCTATATAGTATGTGATTTCCCTTTGGACACAGCCAACCGTCATATGATGATTTTAGAGGTGAGCCATTCCTTATAATACCCCTCATCTCCACAAACAGCCAATGTAATCTATCGGACAGGAGTTTTTCCTCCCAAGAGGACTCTGGGTCAATAATGCTGTCTGGAGTGACCTGTGAGAGATGTGGTGGCCATTAGCTTAAGACCAAGTCCCACATATTTACTCATCTATCTACCACAATACAATGACTCAAACTCACTAACAATTACCTGCCAGTATCCAAGCAGACCTATTCTATAGTATCTTGAAAGGACACATTTTCTCAATGACCACAACTGGGGATAATATTGTATATGGCAGAGGCATGTTTTCTCTAGTGAACCTGTCTTTGACATGCAGCTGTCCCTGGATTCCCAATGCAAACAATAGTGATGGCAATGAGAAAAGGCTGCTTGACATATATCATCACAAATGGAACAACTGCACTCTACAGTAACAAACAACCTCTCCTACAGTCCTTTACGCATCACAAATGACACCCATATGGGCCTCGGTCAAAAGTAGTGCACTATATAGGATTTGGACTGCCATTTGGGGCACTGTCCTTCTCTTTAGAGAGCTGTAACTATTATAACAGATACGCTAGGCTCGGCACATTCATTTCCTCTCAAGCCACAGGAGAGAGTAGCTTGACTTCAGTGCTCTCTGTGAATGTGGTATTGGAGTTTCAGGGAAATTACAGCTGTCACTCCACTTTGCAGCAGTGCATGTTGGGACATGCCAGGCTACTTCAGGCAACCTTCCTTCTCTCTCTCTCTCTGTGTTTGTGTCTGTGTGAGTGAGTGAGTGAGTGAGTGAGTGAGTGAGTGAGTGAGGGACAGTGAGTGAGTGAGTGAGTGAGTGAGAGAGAGAGAGAGAGAGAGAGAAAGAGAGAGAGAGAGAGAGAGAGAGAGAGAGAGAGAGAGAGAGAGGCTCCCAAGTGGTGCAGCCGGGAAGGGTTTCCTCTCTACACCCACAAATAAACAGCTCGGAAGTGCTTGTAGTGCCTATTCCAGTTATTCACACATCATTTTAGGAGAAAGGAAACTTACTGAGATAATTGCACACTATCTTAGTACTGTATGCATTTCTGTCACATTTGACCTCTTTCACCATCAAAGTAGATATATTGCCAATAATCTCAAGAGTTGTTGAGCTTTTTTAGATAGATCAACACTTTATTGTTTACTATTGTATAGCAGTATTAAAGCCCCTTGAAGAATACACTGATTTACAAGAGCAGGAGCTCTTACTCTAGATCCAGTTTATTCGTTACAAAGTATTACACAATATTATAACCCATTTAATACGATGTTAATCCTACACTGCAATTAGGACTGATTCTAATATAACAGCAATTAGGACTGATTCTAATATAACAGCAATTAGGACTGATTCTAATATAACAGCAATTAGGACTGATTCTAATATAACAGCATGAAAATAAGTTGCTGCACTTACAATTGGTTGTTTGGACTGCAACATTCGTGATATTACAGATCACTATTTTTGGAATTGTGACGTGAAAACACCTTTCTGTGCCCTTGTTTGGGATTTCCACGTGAGGTACAGTAATAGTAACATCAGGTAAGGTACAAAGATACAGTGTAGTTTCAATTTGTGTAAGCCCAACAGGTGTGGTATCCCAGAAACAGCATCTCATTGGTATAAAAGTACCATGGACTCGCAACGAAGGGCATCACAAACCCCCATCTATATCAGGGAACAAGAACAAGACGCAGCATCTTACTGTTGAGAAAGGACATCTACTCCGAGGTAAAGTTCACTTATTTTTTGTGCATTCTGTTGATAGAAAAACTTAACATTTTAGGACAAAAATATGATTATAATCTTGAATGGATCTGACCATTCTGGGTGATAGATATACTTTTGGTTATGTAGTGTATGGACATCTGCTAGTTGAACTTCTCATTCCACAATCATGGGCATTAATATGGAGTTGGTCCCCCCACTCTTAAGTTTGAGTTTATTTTTTACAGGGACAGTGTACATTAATCAACGTTTTAGTTAAAGTGCCCGTTTTAGCCAGCCGGCAAATTTTCAACAGCAGTCCTTGGGCAGGTTATTAAAAACAATTACAACATTAATACAGACAAACAATGAGCAGTGAGCACATGCAGACGAACATAGGACAAGCAACATGTAGCATGCAGACAGAGCAATAGCACCAAAAGCAGCAAAACCAAATGCATTAAAGCAACAAAGTGTTCCCACACCTCACAAGCTATAGACAACATGGAAAGTGACAATACACAGCTGGTCTGATCCTGTCCCGGCGTTTCCTTCGTCCTCATGGCTTGGCTTGGTTTTTGCTCTGACATGCACTGTCAACTGTGGGACCTTATATAGACAGGTGTGCACCTTTCCAAATCATGTCCAATCAATTGAATTTACCACAGGTGGACTCCAATCAAGTTGTAGAAACATCTCAAAGATGATCACTGGAAACAGGATGCACCTAAGCTCAATTTTGAGTCTCATAGCAAAGTGCAAAGCGTCTGAATACTTATGCAAATGCAACATTTCAGTTTAAAATTATTTATAAATTAGCAAACATTTCTAAAAACCTGTTTTTTCTTTGTCATTATGGGGTATTGTGTGTAATCCATTTTAGAATAAGGCTGTAACGTAAAACAAAATGTGGAAAAGGTCAATGGGCCTGAATACTTTTAGAATGCACTGTATCGTGTATCAATGTATCTTATTAAAATGATGTCTAAATACACCTATATTTCTCTTATTCCAGGGATCATGTGTTGGATAAGAGTTGCTGTCATCTGTGTTCTGATAAGCCTGGTGAAGGCTCAGAAAGAGTGCTTTAAACGTGTTGTATGGAGCGATCTACTGCACAGCTTAAACATCTTGGTAAATATCCTACACAATGGGCAAATATAATATACAACGACACATTTTAAAAATCATGCATAACCATTCCACAAAACATTTTTTGATTTCCTTTCCACATCCATGTGACAATATGCTATGTTCTGTACATCCCATCAGTGCAAAGACATCTCCCACGAGTGTGTGCATCACCACGATAAGGCCAGTCTCTGTGATCCTCAACTGATGCTCGGTCAGGTAAGAGAAACAGGTTGACATTGTCATCAAATAGTCAATCACTTTCCATGTATATGATGTTGACCTCTGTAATAAAATACGGGATCACTCAAATTCACCTGCTCCCTAGATGCCTATTAGTCTGAATCCAACTTCAATTGCTAGGTTTTATCATTGTTGTGAGCAATTAAGTTTGGATCCAGATTGATATGTTTGATAGCCTGCTGATAATTAAATCAGGGAGATACAGAGTTTGAAGTGCTTCTCTCTATTTTCAACAGATGGAACACAAAGAAGTAGTTCTGGCTGACATCATGAAGAAGGCTGTGACCATGTATGAGAAAAGCCCTCAGTTTGACAACTTCAGTGAACAATTGGCCATGTCGCAACATAGGCTAACATCTTGTGTGAGTGGCTACAACAAGTTTTCGCCTGTATTGCAAAGATCATATTCACGTTTTAGTTTTCCACGTGTGTTTTTTTATTTACTTCTAACTCATATTTATTCTGACCATAGGCAGTGGCACAACTCCATTCAAATGCTGACCATGAGCCAGTGACTGCATGCTTTAACAAACTGGAGAATTTCCTCCATCACAAAAAGGTCAGTGTCACAAAATTACAAGTGATACGAGGGTGTTGGGTAGACTGAATGTGATGACAATGTGCAGTAAGCTGATTATAAACTGTTATCTCTTATTCAGGCTCATCTACAGTGTGCTTGGAAGATTATCCACATCACAGTCAGAGAAATCCTTCAGAGATTTGAGAAACGCACCGTCAGAGGACTACGACGAAGAAGATGATTGAATCAAATTGTTCATTACATCAACATTGAAAAAAAGATTGCTTTGTATTTTAATTAATTTGTATTGTTTTATTGGGGGAAATACATGTGTTAGGGCCTGTTTATGAAATAAAAATATGTGGATTTAAATGTTGGAGGTTGGCAATCGTTTATTGTAATGTGTTATGAAATTGTAACTTGTGTTTTTGATATTCTTGCTAGTTTGCGCATTGGCCACCAGATGGCGACAATTCATATTGAACAAATATCCCACTAGAGGGTGCAAATATCTTGCCAAATTCATCACATATATTTTATTATAGTGGCATAAATGTTGTCTTACTTTATAAAGAATAATATCAAATATCAGAATGGCAGTTTAAACTGGTCAGTGTGGAAATACGAGGCTTCATTCCAAACTGCAAAGCCACCCTGATGGACTGCATCACATAGAGCTCCCTTTCTATGACAGGTTTGGGGGCACCACTACAAATAAATAACACACATGAACGAACGCACGCACGCACACACACACACACACACACACACACACACACACACACACACACACACACACACACACACACACACACACACACACACACACACACACACACACACACACACACACACACACACACACACACACACACACACACACACACACACACACACACACACACACACACACTAGGTAGAGATAATGTGAGAGAATGTGTGTTCCCACTGTAAAAAGTAAATGAGGATCAATGTACTGCTCCATACTCCCTATAAACGTGAATATACCCACACACGCTTCCATCACGTGGACTGGGAGATGTTTCATTGCGTCAGACAACAACATTGACGAATATGCTGATACGGTGTGCGAGTTCATTAGAACGTGCGTTGAAGATGTCGTTCCCATAGCAACGATTAAAACATTCCCTAACCAGAAACCGTGGATTGATGGCAGCATTCGTGTGAAACTGAAGGCACAAACCACTGCTTTTAATCAGGGCAAGGTGTCTGGTAACATGACTGAATACAAACAGTGCAGCTATTCCCTCCGCAAGGCTATCAAACAAGCTAAGCGCCAGTACAGAGACAAAGTAGAATCTCAATTCAACGGCTCAGACACAAGAGGTATGTGGCAGGGTCTACAGTCAATCACGGACTACAGGAAGAAACCCAGCCCAGTCACGGACCAGGATGTCTTGCTCCCAGGCAGACTAAATAACTTTTTGCCCGCTTTGAGGACAATACAGTGCCACTGACACGGCCTGCAACGGAAACATGCGGTCTCTCCTTCACTGCAGCCGAAGTGAGTAAGACATTTAAACATGTTAACCCTCGCAAGGCTGCAGGCCCAGACGGCATCCCCAGCCGCGCCCTCAGAGCATGCGCAGACCAGCTGGCCGGTGTGTTTACGGACATATTCAATCAATCCCTATACCAGTCTGCTGTTCCCACATGCTTCAAGAGGGCCACCATTGTTCCTGTTCCCAAGAAAGCTAAGGTAACTGAGCTAAACGACTACCGCCCGTAGCACTCACATCCGTCATCATGAAGTGCTTTGAGAGACTAGTCAAGGACCATATCACCTCCACCCTACCTGACACCCTTGACCCACTCCATTTGCTTACCGCCCAAATAGGTCCACAGACGATGCAATCTCAACCACACTGCACACTGCCCTAACCCATCTGGACAAGAGGAATACCTATGTGAGAATGCTGTTCATCGACTACAGCTCGGCATTCAACACCATAGTACCCTCCAAGCTGTCATCAAGCTCGAGACCCTGGGTCTCGACCCCGCCCTGTGCAACTGGGTACTGGACTTCCTGACGGGCCGCCCCCAGGTGGTGAGGGTAGGCAACAACATCTCCTCCCCGCTGATCCTCAACACTGGGGCCCCACAAGGGTGCGTTCTGAGCCCTCTCCTGTACTCCCTGTTCACCCACGACTGCGTGGCCACGCACGCCTCCAACTCAATCATCAAGTTTGCGGACGACACAACAGTGGTAGGCTTGATTACCAACAACGACGAGACGGCCTACAGGGAGGAGGTGTGGGCCCTCGGAGTGTGGTGTCAGGAAAATAACCTCACACTCAACGTCAACAAAACTAAGGAGATGATTGTGGACTTCAGGAAACAGCAGAGGGAACACCCCCCACCCACATCGATGGAACAGTAGTGGAGAGGGTAGCAAGTTTTAAGTTCCTCGGCATACACATCACAGACAAACTGAATTGGTCCACTCACACAGACAGCATCGTGAGGAAGGCGCAGCAGCGCCTCTTCAACCTCAGGAGGCTGAAGAAATTCGGCTTGTCACCAAAAGCACTCACAAACTTCTACAGATGCACAATCGAGAGCATCCTGGCGGGCTGTATCACCGCCTGGTATGGCAACTGCACCGCCCTCAACCGTAAGGCTCTCCAGAGGGTAGTGAGGTCTGCACAACGCATCACCGGGGGCAAACTACCTGCCCTCCAGGACACCTACACCACCCGATGCTACAGGAAGGCCATAAAGATCATCAAGGACATCAACCACCCGAGCCACTGCCTGTTCACCCCGCTGCCATCCAGAAGGCGAGGTCAGTACAGGTGCATCAAAGCTGGGACCGAGAGACTGAAAAACAGCTTCTATCTCAAGGCCATCAGACTGTTAAACAGCCACCACTAACATTGAGTGGCTACTGCCAACACACTGTCAATGACACTGACTCTACTCCAGCCACTTTAATCATGGGAATTGATGGGAAATGATGTAAATGTATCGCTAGCCACTTTAAACAATGCTACCTTATATAATGTTACTTACCCTACATTGTTCATCTCATATGCATACGTTGATACTGTACTCTATATCATCGACTGCATCCTTATGTAATACATGTATCACTAGCCACTTTAACTATGCCACTTGGTTTACATACTTATCTCATATGTATATACTGTACTCAATATCATCTACTGTATCTTGCCTATGCTGCTCTGTACCATCACTCATTCATATATCCTTATGTACATATTCTTTATCCCCTTACACTGTGTATGACAGTAGTTTTTTTGGAATTGTTAGTTAGATTACTTGCTCGTTATTACTGCATTGTCGGAACTAGAAGCACAAGCATTTCGCTACACTCGCATTAACATCTGCTAACCATGTGTATGTGACAAATAAAATTTGATTTGATTTGATTTGAGGGAGGGAGAGAGAAAGAGAGAGAAAGAGGCTCCCAAGTGGTGCAGCCGGGAAGGGTTTCCTCTCTACACACACACAAACAGCTCGCAAGTGCTTGTAGTGCCAGTTGCAGTTTGACAAAATATTCACACCATTTTAGGAGAAAGGAAATTTACTGAGATAATTGCACACTATCTTAGTACAATATGCATTTCTGTGTAACATTTGACCTCTGTCACCATCAAAATAGATATATTGTCAATAAACTCAGGGGTTATGGATTTAAAAAATATATATAGATCAATACTTTGTTTACTATTGTATAGCAGTATCAAAGTACCTTGAAGAATACACTGATTTCTGCAAGCCCAACAGGTGTGGTATCCCAGAAACCGCATCTATTTGGTATAAAAGTACCATGGACTTGCAACGAAGGGCATCACAAACCCCCATCTATATCAGGGAACAAAAACAAGACGCAGCATCTTACTGTTGAGAAAGGACATCTACTCCGAGGTAAAGTTCACTTATTTTTTGTGCATTCTGTTGATAGAAAAACGTAACATTTTAGGACAAAATTATTATATTCTTGAATGGATCTGACCATTCTGGATGATAGATACACTGCATAACCAAAAGTATGTGGACACTTGCTCGTTGAACATCTCATTCCAAAATCATGGGCATTAATAGTACAATTGGCCATGTCGCAACATAGGCTAACATCTTGTGTGAGTGGCTACAACAAGCTTTCGCCTGTATTGCTAATATCATATTCACATTTTAGTTTTCCACGTGTGTTTTTTTATTTACTTATAACTAATATTTATTCTGACCATAGGCAGTGGCACAACTCCATTCAAATGCTGACCATGAGCCAGTGACTGCATGCTTTAACAAACTGGAGAATTTCCTCCATCACAAAAGGGGAAATACATGCCTTAGGGCCTGTTTATCAAATACAAATACATGGATTTAAATGTTGGAGGTAGGCAATCATTTATTGGAGTTTGTTATGAAACTGTAACTTTTATGTTCTTTGATATCCTTGTTAGTTTATGCATTGGGCCACCAGATGGCGACAATGTATTTTGAACAAACATCCCACTAGAGGGTGCAAATATTTTGCCAAATTTATCACATAGATTTTTTTTATAGTGGCATGAATGTTGTCTTACTTTATATAGAATAATATACAATATCAGAATGGCAGTTTAAACTGGTCAGTGTGGAAATATGAGGCTTCATTCCAAACTGCAAAGCCGCCCTAATGGAATGCATCACATAGATCTACCTTTCTATGACAGGTGCACCACTACAAATATATACACACACACACACACACACACACACACACACACACACTTGGTACAGATAATGTGAGAGAAGGTAAGATACAGTGTATCCCCACTGTAAAAAGTACTGCTCCATATTCCCACACACACACACACACACACACACACACACACACACACACACACACACACACACACACACACACACACACACACACACTTGGTACAGATAAAGTGAGAGAAGGTAAGATACAGTGTATCCCCACTGTAAAAAGTACTGCTCCATATTCCCTAAAAATGTGATTTTACACACACACACACACACACACACACACACACACGGAGAGAGACAGAGAGAGATAGAGAGCGAGTCAGGCAATCTGAATGTAAATACCAGTGGTAGCTTTTAAATATGAAAGCATCTCAGGTATCTGCAGAGTAGGTTGATTTTTTTGCACAACAGTTTTGAGTTTTCAATAACATAGATCCTATACACTGCACCGAACTCATGAAGTGGCCTGTCTTTTATGGTCAGCCTTTATGCATTCAATGTTAGCAGCCATTAAAATGTGATTAGGTCTATTCAATGTACTGTCACATACAGTGGTTTTACAGTCAGGTTGGCCTACTCGTGTACTGCTCATAGGTACCTCCCATTCCATCACCTAATCTGCCCACCCACAAGTCTCCGATTGGTTCAAATACGGAAAGGTCTACGTGAAGCGAAAGTTCATTTGCTGACGATTATGTCAATTTATCGCCAACTTGTACTCTATGCAAATCGCTTACTAGCGTACATGCGGAACAGGCAGTGGGTGAATAGCGGGCACGGGAAGGAAGAGAGGAAAGGGGGGTGGACAGCAATTTTAGCCATCATCAGCGGCACAATTTATACTGTTTTAAATATAACTGTACAACTACCAATTTATTCATAAGAAGAAGTGAAAGCCGCCAAAATGGCACAGCCAGACAACCAAAGCAAGAGATTCTTTGAGAGTCTGTCGGGAGCAGGGAAATCCATCGCAGTGCTGACTAGCGGAGGGGATGCTCAAGGTACTGTGACAGATGACAGTGCAAGAGATTGTATGCTATGACATTGTATCAGTGGAGAGGCCCGTAGAGGGCGAAAAGCACCAATTTGAACTGAAAAGAAACACATTGTTACATCGTATATTGAATCAACTAGCCTTGATACCATGTTTCAATAAAAATAGCAATTCTTTGAAGTAATGTTACAGTAGCAGATATCACAGGCGCATTTAGCATTTCGGTGGTTAGCTAGCTCTGATTACCCACATATGGAGCATTTTCTCACCACTAGGCTAGCTGCAGGCTCCCGTCAAGGTGAAACACAAATGCCGACATAGCCAAATAGCTCGACGTCTATTCGATTATCATGCCAATCATCTGATTTGTATTGATTTTCCACAACATTAACAAAAACGATGACACCGGTCGAAGTGTGGAGAGAGGAGAGGTGATTTAATTTTTCGAATTCTTGCCACTGCATTGCGGAGTTTCGTTCTGTTCGTGTGATCACGTATTGTAGCATTTGTCCCTTAATAATACTGGTATACTTCATAGTAATATGCCACATGATAACATCGGGTTGATAAAGGAATTAGTGAGGATGAATGTTCACGACGACTCCTCCCAACCAGGAAGTCACTAAAAACGATAGTGTTCATGCTGCTATCTTCATCATTTTGAAATGTAATACACGTCTGTCTCTGAAAAGCAGACGTTCACTATTATGATTATTATGAACGAGAATGTAATTGAAATAAGTTATGGGACTGCTATAAGCTTCAGGGATGCCCTAGCCTGTGTGTTGCCTACGTGAGGACCTGCAGGCAGCGTCAGAGGAAACCCATTGTCGTATGCTGCCTACTGTCACTTTATGAATGTGACTTGTGCCTTAGTCAAAATAGGGCCATACCAGCTGTACTGTAATTATTTCAGCAAGTGTACATGCTTTTCAAAAGAGGAATAAGCAGTGGGAATCAGCTCAAACGACTTGATTGAATCATAGAGAAAGCAGAACCGCTTTCAAGATTTGCTGCAGTAGGCCTTTGCTCAAAATGTAACTTTATTACTATAGGCCTACTGCAGCAATATTGACTTATGAGCCATGGTTGGAAGCCTATCTATATTCCACATGGTCCATCACATTGCACTGCAGTATCTATTTGAAATGAACTTGCCCACACACCCCTACAATGATGACCAAATGCCCTTACCCACTGCAGGATACAACATGGTCATCACTGTAAAAATTGTCCCTGTAAATGTACAGCATTATATTGGCGGCAGAGTTGCCAGTTAAATACTGTAGTTTTGCTCCACAGCAGGGTTGCTGTAAAATGTTTTACAATAAGAAAAACATTGTTTTATACAATACAGCAATATCTATCTATATATACAGTATATACCAAATATGTATGAACCACTTCCACTTCTAGAAACCTTAACGACTTCCAAAACAGACCAAGGACATGGCAAATACTCAACCATTCAAGGTTTGAGACTTGCTGCCACTCCAATCTGCCCCCTTTACACATTTAATTGTTGGGGCACTACTACCACATATCAGTGACATTGGTAGCCTCTTACAAGGCATGCCTCAAAATATGTCAATGAGCCAGAAACAACAATACCATGCACTCACTAGTGGTCAAAAGGTTTTTAGCTCTCCAAAACGATGGTAAGGTACTGTATTCTGTGGGGTGGAATTACAGTACCATTTGAAATACAGTACTTCTTTAAAGGAATCTACTGTTAAACCAATGTGTCATTGGGATTTACAATGTATCACCCAGAGTGCATGGCATTTACGGTAATTTAGTGTAAATAATTAATATGGTATGTTGCTGTTAGTTTTATTGTATAATACTGTAAGAACAACATGTTTTAATAGTGTAGAAAGAAAAAAATGATGCGATGGTGTCACGATCGTCGTATGGAGAAGACCAAGGCGCAGTGTAAGATGAATACATACTTTTAATGAAGACGAAGAACACTTAACAAACTATACAGAACAGCAAACCGAACGTGAAGCTATAATAATACTAGTGCAGACACAGGCAACTAGACATAGACAATAACTCACGAAATACCCAAAGAAGATGGCTGCCTAAATATGGTGCCTAATCAGAGACAACAATAAACACCTGCCTCTAATTGAGAACCAATCTAGGCAACCATAGACATATATAAACACCTAGATGGTAAACAACCCCATAAACCTACAAAACCCGTAGACAGTACAAAAAACACATACATCACCCATGTCACACCCTGACCTAACCAAAACAATAAAGAAAACAAAGAATACTCAGGTCAGGGCGTGACAGTACCCCCCCACAAAGGTGCGGACTCCGGCCGCAAAACCTAATCTAAAGGGAGGGTCCGGGTGGGCCTTTTTCACGGCGGCGGCTCGGGTGCAGGATGTGGACCCCGCTCTACCTCAGTCTTAGCCCACTTAGGTGGCGCATCTGGAGCGGGGACCCTCGCAGCGGGCCCCGGACTGAAGATCATCGTAGAGGGCGCCACGGAACTGAGGAGCGGCTCTGGCCGCTCCGGACAGGAGGGAGATTCCAGCATCGCCGGCGTGACAGGCGGCATCGGCAGCTCCTGGTTGGCTGACGGCTCTGGCGGCTCCTGGCCGGCTGAAGGCTCTGGCGGATCCGGGACTGGACGGAGACTCTGGCGGATCCGGGACTGGACGGAGACTCTGGCGGATCCGGGACTGGACGGAGACTCTGGCGGATCCGGGACTGGACGGAGACTCTGGCGGATCCGGGACTGGACGGAGACTCTGGCGGATCCGGGACTGGTAGGTTCCGGACTGCGACCCATCGTGTTAGGTTCCGGACAGCGGCCCGTCCTAGGAGGTTCCGGACAGCGGCCCGTCGCCGGACGCTCTGGACTGGGTACTGTCGCCGGACGCTCTGGACTGGGTACTGTCGCCGGACGCTCTGGACTGGGTACTGTCGCCGGACGCTCTGGACTGGCGAGGCGCACTGTAGGCCTGGTGCGTGATGCCGGCACTGGTGGTACCGGGCTGGAGACGCGCATCTCAGGGCGAGTGCGAGGAGCAGGAACAGGGAGTACTGGACCCTGGAGACGCACTGGTGGCATGGTGCCGGCACTGATGGTACCGGGCTGGAGACACGCACCTCAGGGCGAGTGCGGGGAGAAGGAACAGGGCGTACTGGACTGCCGAGGCACACTATAGGCCTGGTGCGTGGTGCCGGCACTGGTGGTACCGGGCTGGAGACACGCACCTCAGGGCGAGTGCGGGGAGCAGGCACAGCACGTACTGGGCTGTGGAGGCGTACTGGAGGTCTGGAGTGTAAAGCTGACAACCCGTCCTGGCTGGATGCTCATTCTAGCCCGGCCAATGCGAGGAGCTGGAATATAGCGCACCGGGCTAGAAATGCGCACTGGAGACACCGAGCGCATCTCTGCATAACACGGTGCCTGACCAGTTACACGCTCCCCACGGTAAGAACAAGGAGTTGGCTCAGGTCTCCTACCTGACTTAGCCAATCTCCTCGTTTGCCCCCCCAAAAAGAATTATTGGGGCTGCCTCTTGGGCTTCCGTGCTAGCCGTGTAGCCTTATATCGTCGCCGTTCCTCCATTCTCCTGTATCCATCCTCACACTTAACAAACTATACAAAACAACCAACGTGAAGCTATAATAATACTAGTGCAGACACAGGCAACTAGACATAGACAATAACCCACGAAATACCAAAAGAAGATGGCTGCCTAAATATGGTGCCCAATCAGAGACAACGATAAACACCTGCCTCTAATTGAGAACCAATCTAGGCAACCATAGACATATATAAACACCTAGAAGGTGAACAACCCCATAAACCTACAAAACCCGTAGACAGTACAAAAAACACATACATCACCCATGTCACACCCTGACCTAACCAAAATATATAAAGAAAACAAAGAATACTCAGGTCAGGGTGTGACAGCTGGTAATATGGGTAATATCTTCTTAGGGAACTGATCTGTCTGCCCAATATAAAGGATCAAAACTGTCGGAGGAATAAAAATAGCATAAATATTAAAGTATACCAGTTTCATTTGAGGACCAGGATGTGGACAACTGTGCCATACAGATTGCAAAATAGTTGGGAAGAGTTTTTTGATGTACCGATTCCATGGTACAGGGTGTGTGAGTTTATATTTTAAAAAACAACGCAAGATTCAGGGCTTCATGCTTTTCAGCTAAAATTATTATATAGAATCCTTGACACCAACAAAATGTTGAATATTTGGGGCATAAAATCATTGAAGCTCTGCAGATTTTGTTGTGAGGATACAGAATCAATAGACCATTTATTTTGGTATTGCCCTCAGGTAGCCTGTTTCTGATCTCAGGTTCAGGAATGGCTGAAAATGCATAGCATTGATCTAAAATTGACCCTAGAAATAGTACTGTTAGAAGATCTGGAGAGACCGGGTCAGTCAATTACTAATATACTACTACTCTTATTTAAAGTATTTATCTTCAACTCGCAATCTGTGGATTCTATTCGATTACATAGATTGAAATTGTACATTAAACATCCACAGCATAGTTGAAAGTTATGTGTTGCGTAGAAACCCAAAGTGGGTGGCCATCAGAGATAGATGGGATGGGCTGAGGGAAGCTGAGGGTTGGTTTGTGGAATTGGAGACAAGTGGGAGTGGAGTTGCTGTGTGGGAGATAGAATGATGGTCAAAGATGAACGTTTTTTTTTTAAAGTCAAAGTAAAACATAATAAAAAGTACATTTGAATGACACTGATGCAACTAATGCCGGTTTGCCTGAGGCTGATGCCGTGCAGGTGTTTGTACACATGCATATACACACACTCTCATTCAAATAAACACATACAAGAACACACACATACATGTAATAGTGCCAGACATGCACACAAACATATACAGTTGGCATTGCTGTTATGATTTTAGTTGTCATTGATGTCCTTTGTTTAAAATGTATTATTTTGTTTGATTATTTTTTTGCATTGTTGTTTACTGTTTTCTTCTGTCTTTTCCTTCTTTCTCTTTAGTTCATTCTCTTGGTTGTTGGTGCATTGGGGGGTTCTTGGGGGTGGGGAATGGAATTAATTAAATTTTTTATTTTTCTTCTTGGGGGACTGTGGGAGGGGTCTCGAATGGTTGAGGGACAGCTTTTGGGGAACTGTGGGGGGGGGGATCTTGGAGGGTTCGGGTTCACATTTTTAGGCCTAGTGGTAGATTGATCAACGTGCCCTTGAGCAGGGCATTGACCTTGGATGGTTCTGTGTGTCGTTCTGAATGGGAATCAGTTGGAGAACTGGTATGATGTAGTTATTGAGCGGCTTCACTGCAAGTATATTGTATGTTTCGAATATTCAATAAATAAATATATAGAATAAAAATATATTTTTAACTGTTTGGGCAAGAAACAAGCCATTGGCTCTGTATTAATGGTGCAAACCTAACAGTCACGAATCTGTGCTTTATTCACGGTGGCTACTGTACCCAGAGGCTACGGTAGAGCGAAGCCTAATCATTACAATTATTGTCTGCGTGATTCGTTTTTTCTTCATTTGTTGTTGTTGTTGCTAATCTGAGCTTTATGCGTCTCACCCGGCAGCATTAGGTTTGTGCCTGAAACGGAACATTTGAATCTACATTAGGCATACTATAAAGAAATACTGAAATTCTGTTATTTATTCCAATTAATATCAGAAATTTGAGTATTTTACCCATAATGAATTTTACTGTGCATTCTACAGTGTTTTAATATTGAAAAGTCTTACAGTGCAGTCAAGATGCCTTTGACTCAGCCAGGAATGACCAGGAGTACACTGATCGATCCCCTGTGGGAGGCTTTATAATGCCAAAGCAATGTCGTCTGCCTCACTGCGCTGCAGGGTTCACTGTAGCTGCAGGCCTTTACTGCTCAGCCTCTGTTAGGTCCCAAACATAAGTCTTGGGCCTCGGAAAGTACAACTACTGTAGTACTCATCTGGAGGATCAGAGAGCATTCAGGCCAACTGAAAACAACAACAAGAATGTCAGCTTCAGAAAGAAGTCCCACTGGGCACAGATGCCAGTTGATTTAAATTTGGTTGAGTTGTCAACTAATGTGAAATCAACAAAACATTTCAAAATATCATTGGAGTTATTAGATTAAATGTTGGGAGTAAAAAAGAAAACAGTGCCTTACATTGATTACTTTTTGCAAATCCGTTTTGGACATTGATTCAACGTCATCACATTACATTTGTTGTTGTTGTTGAAATGACATGGGAACAACGTTGATTCAACCTGTTTGTGCCCAGTGGGATGAGTCCGTCAGACTTGTAGCTTGCAATACCCATATGTTCTCTCTGGCTCTGCCGCACTCATAATCAGATCGTTTACAAGAGGTAATACGAATATAACGATGCTATTCATATTCATGTAGTTACGCCAACAGAACAGCGATGATCACTTGACTTGTAAAGTGGCAACGGATGATCTCTTTATGATGATTATGGATGAAGAACTATGGATTTGTCATTATGTAATAGCTTTTATAACACACTCGGCCCTATGAGGTTCATTTAGAGAAGTCTGTACCAGTTCTTATTATTTTTTTTCTTCCCTGCTTTCTTGCTTTCTTTCATATCCTCCTGATGGTCAATTTCAGAAGTGTGTTGCTTAGTAACAGCTTAGCCTAGCAACTATTACACTGTGAAACCAAACGTTTATCAGATTGTTTATAAATGCCTTGGCCTCGTCAGCCAAGTTCCACGGATCTGCCTGGTCTAAAGCACACAAATCATTATTCCTACTGTCTAAGAAGTTACAGTAGGTTAACCTGACATTAGAATTGTAGGCACAGAACACCATCTTTACAATTCTCTCCAAGGCAACTGATCATGGCAGTGGGAGACTGGGAGTCCTGCAGTGGAAGCGGACTGCACAGTGTTGGTATTTTTTGGAAGTGAGGCTCTTTCTTATGGTGATAAAAGATTCAGACTTCGGCCTGAAAGGGGGCATGGCATTACATGTTGAGCTATTCACCACTTACGCTCATAAGTGTATGCACAGGACTCATGTGCTTTGGCCATATGTTCTCTTGTTGATTTAATTAGACTACGTAGGACACATCGCTACAGGAGTCTTAAGCAGTATTCAGATGTTGTTATTTAAAAATGCCTTATTCAAGTGAGTTTTCTGTTGGCCAGGAATGAATGCTGCTGTCCGGGCAGTCGTTCGAATGGGAATCTATGTGGGAGCCAAAGTTTACTTCATTCGCGAGGTGAGTCTAGACACTCTGTACACACAGCACTACTTTACAAACAATAAAAAACCTTCCTTTACCCAAGGATACGTCCACAGGTGGGACTATGCGGGCAAAGCAAGACAAGGAGCACTCTGTTTTATTCCCGAGACAAAACACTTTGTAAACACCTCACTGAGCTGAGTATGTTCCTACCATCCAGGGTGGTTTTGTATGTAGACAAACACAGGATGACTGATCAACATTTGGAATCTTCTCAAAATTAGCCGATTAGAGGCTACCGCCCAACATTTGGAATCTTCTCAAAATTAGCCGATTAGAGGCTACCGCCCAACATTTGGAATCTTCTCAAAATTAGCCGATTAGAGGCTACCGCCCAACATTTGGAATCTTCTCAAAATTAGCCGATTAGAGGCTACCGCCCAACATTTGACCAGCTCTTGCATCCATCATGTGGAAGCTGAATTACAAACACAGGGATACATGCCTACAGTAGGCTACAGTACATGGCAATGTTTGTGTTGCATATTCTAACATCTGGATGGAACCAGACCATCTATTTCACATATAACCTACACGCTGACAAATGGGCCGGGTTTCGCTTACGCCTCGGGTCTAATGATGATGCATATGTTGAATGAATTATGATATGTTAAGCCTCTATGCAGCTCACTTCCTGAGCAGGCCGGGGGCCTAAAATGCCTGCTCATTCTGTCATTTGTGTCCATGGTGGCCTACACTTTTATATCAACGACTAAAGGCATTAGTCGACAGATCACATGTGTGTTCCCTTTCGGGTTTGCTCAGGTAATCTGTTTGGCTTCCGTGTCCATTTAAACAGGATGTGAAAGCTAAAGACCTGATACACAGTAGGACATATTTGTTTTATAGCTCTTTGGTTTAAATTGCGACCATTCTGGTTGCATAGGCTATGCTCCAATAAGCATTGGTAGTCTGTGCAGCCTGGAGTGTTTTCATTTGGTAGCACCAGTCCGCCTCGGAAGTATATTCACTCAGATAAACATTGAATGGCAAAATGATGTTTGTGCCATTTGGAGTAGCCTAAGCAAAGTTATTACATTTGTGTCGTTTCTTGTCAGTAGGCCTAAGCAAAGTTACTACATTTGTGTCGTTTCTTGTCAGTAGGCCTAAGCAAAGTTATTACATGTGTATCGTTTCTTGTCAGTAGGCCTACGCTCTGGTTGTTGTTACATTTGTTGAATTATTTGATAAAGTTGGTGCATTGTATCATTTCAACTCACCTGTGAGGGTGAACAGGAAATTCAGCAACTCTTGTAGGACAGTATAAGTTCAAAGTCAAGTTGACAACTTGACAGTGGAAGTTTTACAGGTAAAAAAAATGGAGGCTTTTATATAGTTGAAAATGTCCTCCTATGGGTTCGGGGACCAATTAAAAAAGGTAATTCAAGCAAAACATGATGTGATTGCTAAATTAGTTCCAAAAATCGGACTGAACTTGAAATCACAAAACGTATTGCTACCAATGCTACCCAGTGCTACCAATACATTTTTTTTTAGAGCACTGCTTAGTCTTGGACTTGGACATTTCTAATTTGCAGGGGTAACACGTGACGATAATGATTGATATACAAGCTGCATGCCATGCCAGTCCAGATATTACAGATAGTGGGGTGTTGTTAGGAAGTGTGCGTGCCTGTGCGTGTGTGTGCGTGTGTACTTTGTGACATCTGTGTTGTATCTACAGGGATATCAGGGTATGGTAGATGGTGGAGAAGAGAACATAAAGGAGGCATCATGGGAAAGTGTCTCCAGCATGTTACAAATGGTGAGTACTGTACCATCCATGTAGGACAGAAATAGATGACCACACACTGAATCACAGTAGCCTATTTACAAAACCAGTAGACATAGACAGAGCTATAATTGATTGGTGTGAGTAGGCATCTTGCATCTGGGCTGTATTTTACATCCACTTCAATGTTTGTGTAATGCCACCATGCCAGGGTGGCACTGTCATTGGCAGTGCCCGGTGCAAGGAGTTCCGGTCCCACGAGGGGCGTCTGAAGGCAGCCCACAACCTGGTGCAGCGTGGCATCACCAACCTGTGTGTGATCGGAGGGGACGGCAGCCTGACTGGGGCCAACCTCTTCAGAGAGGAGTGGAGCGGACTGCTGGAGGAACTGGTCCAGCAGGGTGGGGAATGGGGCTGGTTTTGTTTCTACCGGGGACAGGAGAGCGGTTAGGGATCGAAGATTTGGAAAGATTGCAAAGTGGGGACTGGCACTTCAAGCGGGTACAGAAGAGAAGTACGATTGAAAGGGATTGCAGAGAGAAAAGTGTACTGCAGAGGGTTTGTTTGCTGCGGGGACAGACAGGAGCATGATGTAGGGGTCATTGAAAGAGAGCTTAGAGAAAGGTATGGGGCTGTAAAAGAGAGAGGTCATACTGACAGGGTGACATATTGACACTGAAAAGAAGTGGAAATGTCAAGATTGGTATTGTGGTAAGCTGAACAGTCTTAAAAGTGTATTTGCAGATGAGGTAATCCATTGTGAGCTTGCTGCTAGAACAGGATAATAAATCCCCAAATGTTTTTCATCTGAAAGGATTTGTCCGGGAAGACAAAAACTCTGTCCTCTGACATGGTTTTTATTTGAGAATGAATTGGTCTTAGTTTCTCATTGTGTACCCGTGTTGGATGTTTCGTAATCTAATTTAGAATTAAGTTCCAATGTCAAGTTAACCTTTCTGCTTAGAAGTTATGGCTAATCCCACCTCACATTGAAGAGTCAGGGATCTTGGAATAAATTGCTTTCCTTTATTTCAATCTTAGTCACAAAAGTATATAATTGCATTGTTCTTAAACTTTGCCACAGGGTTGATTGATGAAGATGCTGTCCAGAAGTATTCAGCCCTGCACATCGTCGGGATGGTGGGGTCTATCGACAACGACTTCTGTGGCACCGACATGACAATCGGGACGGACTCTGCCCTGCACAGGATCATAGAGGTGGTGGATGCAATCATGACCACCGCACAGAGGTTAGCAATAGTAGCTTTAGCAAATGTTGTTTGGGTTTTTACTTTGTCTGTAAACATATGATTCTCTCAAATGCCATCTTCTCACTCGCTCATCTCTCTTTCAGCCACCAGAGGACATTTGTGCTGGAGGTCATGGGCAGGCATTGTGGGTAAGACAGACACAGACTTTTAAACTTATTTAAAAACTGATATGCTAACACACCTTATGTGTGACCTTGTGTGTGAGTTCAGATCCGTCCTGTGGGGCCGATGGGTGCTGTTGTTTGACTTGTGTGTGCGTCTTTGTGTGTCTGTGTGTGCGTCTCCAGATACCTGGCTTTAGTGAGTGCCCTGGCGTGTGGTGCTGACTGGGTGCTGATTCCTGAGATGCCCCCTGAGGACGGCTGGGAGGAGAAGATGTGTCAGAAGCTATCTGCGGTAACGTATTAACTCAGCAATCCTTTCACCTCACAACACTTACTCACTGTAACAATTAATGCTCGTTCACTATCCAGTTCACTCTGTTTCGTCGTTGTTGTTGTTTATATTGAACAATTTAGAAATAAATGATTACTTTTAGAAGAAAATGAAGTTAGCTTAACCAAGAATGGGAACAAGTTCAGTTCAATGTCACATGAAGGTAACATTGTGATACGATCTAATCTGCAGTTATTTGGTCATGTTACGGTCATTTACCTGTGTGTTATTGTGCTGTTTTCTGTTTGGAAATAAAATGTTATGGTCCAGACTCGCTCCAGGGGTTCAAGGTTGAACATAATCATAGTGGCTGAGGGAGCCATTGACAGACATGGGAAAGCTATAACCGGTAGTGTTGTCAAGGACGTGAGTACCTTAGCGTGTTACAGGGCCAAAACCAAAAGTACGTAGGCCCAACAGTGTCAAAATAGTCCACTGGCAAACGAGCAGAGTATTATGTGTCGACACCAAGTTAGTAAATGATGTGATATTAAGGACATGTTCAAACAAAGAGATTTGTGAGCATTTTTTGGTTAATAAGCCGCCAAAAATCAACACTTGCTCTCTGGTCCATGGACAATGTTTTCACTGTCTGGCCCTCCGTCTTTTGCGAGCCCATGCCAAACCTCTGTTTTAGTTTCTGTCATGTGTCTTCCACCCCCTCCCTCATATAGAACCGGGCAGGAATGAAAAGGCTGAATATCATAATAGTAGCCGAGGGGGCAATTGATTGTAACAACAAGCCCATAACGACAGACCATGTCAAGGATGTAAGTACAGCAACTCAGACCTATAGCAGACAGCTCCTGCTAGGCCTCTATCGCTACCGTGCTGCCCTTGGTGTGGCTTCACTCGCTGACTGTGCACTCTGGTTTGAATGCTCTGACGCGCACACACACACACACACACCCTGCGGTAAGACTGCTTCCTGAGTGGGCTCAAAGTGACTTTACAGCTGATAACCTGCTTTCCCCTCTACCTTCTTAATTTGTTGTGTGACAGCTTTAGCAGATACGTTTTATTAACCTACTGTACATGTCTAGCCAGGCCTATGGAACGTGTTGTAAAAGAGGTACATTTTGTACAAAACGCATCAGTACTTCCGCTGTCAAATACACTATAAATGGAAACTAATTGAGTTGCATGGTTAATCATTTCGAAAATGAAGTCCTTTTATAATCTAGCACAATATGACACAGCATATTACCATTTCATTCTAGGCCCTCAGGAATTGAGGCAAAGCATTTAATCCAGTGTGTGCTTGAATGTCTTATTTATTTATTTGTGTCACATTTTGAAAGTCAAACCCTTTTTTTAAGCTTGGGATCTGTGCATCTTGTAAAGACCCCACAAACATGACTGGAATACGGAGGATGGGTTGCATGTGCATTGTGTTTTCCCTTTGCTCAACTCTTCAGCTTGTGGGAGTATTTTCTCCGTGTTTAGTACAAATGTGTATGTCTAGAATATATTAGGTCAAATAATATCTGATGGTTTTATTGCAGTACGTAAAGATACAACAATACTTGCTTCAGTATTTAGCCTAGTATTAGAGCTAACATTTGCATGAGTGTATCGCATGACCATTACTCCTATACCATTACTATAAGACAGACTTTAAAAGAGTGCCGCTAAAAACCACCTCAATCTAGCTAAAACATGGTTCCTGTTGTCCCAGCTTGTTGTCAGATGCCTGGGGTTTGACACCCGTGTGACAATCCTGGGCCACGTCCAGAGAGGAGGAACCCCCTCTGCCTTCGACCGTATCCTGGTAGGTATTCTGACCGTATTCTGGCCACATTCCTGGCCGTTACCCCACATCTGCAATCGTGTACTAGCCTGGTCCCAGATATGTTTGTGCTGTTTTGCCAACTCCCATGCTTGGCGTGACAAAATGACCATAAAAGCTGACAGGGCAGTACAAACAGACCCGGGACCAGGCTAGTAGTGTACAGCAGTCCCACGAGATTAATCGTGTGGAAGACATACACTCACTAGGCCTGGGGAGGAAACAACTGCTGCTTTTAGGCTAAGCACATTAACAGATTTGAGGACATGGCACATGTGTTGATCTCGGCGTACTGGTCTATCATAGAGAGTGGGAGAAATCCAGGGCTGGCAAGCTCTTCCAGTTTGCCTACATCCTCTGAAATACAACAAATGAAAAGAGGAAACAAGAGAGCATGAGGGAGAGTGAGGGAAACAGAGAGAGGGACGGCGCTAATCCCTGTGTGAGCTCAGGCAAATTTAATTTTTTTTATTTTTAATTTTACCTTTATTTAACCAGGCAAGTCAGTTAAGAACACATTCTTATTTTCAATGACGGCCTGGGAACAGTGGGTTAACTGCCTGTTCAGGGGCAGAACAACAGATTTGTACCTTGTCAGCTCGGGGGTTTGAACTCGCAACCTTCCGGTTACTAGTCCAACGCTCTAACCACTAGGCTACGCTGCCACCCCAAAGAGGAAGAGATGTCAGTATATGTTTAATGTGGTCCCGTTTGGCTCAGTTGCTAAGAGCATTACCCTAGCATTGCCAATGTCTTGAATCCCAACAGGGATCACATTCTGTACATGTACTAACATGCACTCAGTGTATTGTACATTGCTCTGGAGAAAAGTTTCTGGCTGTGGCATCTTTCCTATCTTTATTATGTGTGGCTGCGTGTTCTCTCCAGGCCAGTCGTATGGGTGTGGAGGCTGTCATTGCCCTGTTGGAGACTACAGCGAATACACCGGCCTGTGTGGTCTCTCTGTGTGGAAACCAGGCGGTGAGACTTCCTCTCATGGAGTGTGTACAGATGGTAGGTAGACAAGAGTACTGTAGCCAGGACAAGGCAGCTTGCTACTCGCGTGCACACGCACCCTCACACTCACAAACACACATGGAGGAATGAGAGAATTGCCTGATGGGAAATATAAGTGCATCAAGTGGGTGAATGATGAATGTTGTTTTGTTCTCTGAGCGAGGTGTTTTTTGGTTAATTGCTATCCAAGGCATGTGGCTGCCGGTTGCTTTCACAGAGCAGCTCTCAATGACTGCACTGCAAACCCTTCTGATCTTACCTAGATACGTACCATTAGATTGCATCGACTTGATGTCCTACTAAGGCAGGAATCGCATACACATTAGAAAAATGTATAAGTCACTCGGAATAAAAGCGTCTGCTAATTTGCATGCAAATATGAATCTGCTTTGGTTCACCAGACTCAAGAGGTGCAGAAAGCCATGGATGAGAAGAAGTTCGAAGAGGCTGTGAAGCTGCGCGGCAGGTACAGCCACGTCACCAACCACTGTAGTGGCTTTGTACAGCTACAGCCACAACCACCAGCCCAGTGTGAAATATTAGGGACAGTGACCCGTTTCTCGTGCTGATGTTAGTAGGCCTCTTGACACGTGACCTACTGGGCTACTGACACACACACACACACATACATACACAGAGAGAGCAGCAGCCAGCATGAAAGGACCTGGTCAGGCAGTAAATTAGATCACTATATTACGTCAGGGTCACCCAGTTTGGAATGATTGGAGTTCACTGAGGGACATCCTCTTCACCAGTTAGGACATTGTTTCCCCATTTACAGTATAAAAGTAGTGGGTTAATGTTGAGGAACTTGTTATTATTAGGGACAGGAGATTTTCCTGACCACCTGATCTGGCTAGGAAACACTCTGGACCCTAGTTATAACCTGAAACTACTTCCGAACCTAGAGGTGTTCCTGGTCACGGTGTCATGAATCACTCCCGGCTCCACTTATTAACAGAATGCTAGGATCAATTGAACGGGCTGTAGGGCCCTATTCTATCATTCATTTGGTCTCACTTTGTGCTAATGTGCCTAAGTGGATTTCTGTTCCTCTGTATTTGTGTAATATCTATATTGTAAGACATCTTTCCCTTTTTTTGTCTGATTGCAGGAGTTTTGAAAACAATCTGAAGACATACAAGCTCCTGGCTCACCGTAAACTAGAATCAGAACTCCCACATGTAAGTCAATCACAGGTCATGAGTCCTGCATGGTGATAGAAAGCCAACATTGTTTTATCTTTGCTCAAGTTTCCCCTCCCCATATTCCTGTAAAATCGAAACAGGAAGGATGTTTATTTTGCACACGACTTACACTCCAAGTTCATTTTCCAGTGTTGAGACTGTTTTTCATCAGTGTTGCCTCTTCTAACATTCTAATGTGTCAGCGTGGTCTATCTCTGTCTGAGCTAGCAGGGGGTATGCCTAATGACCTAGCCTTAACATGTGTGCATAGGGCCAGAAAACAATTATCTCCCTGCCCAGCTCTGTTGCCCCTTTCCCCCTTCCCAACCTAGCTCTGTTACCCCCTGCTTAAAAGTTAAATATATATATATATATTTTTTCAGTTGACAGTTTTGGTAATGGTGTATCCTGTTCCCCTTTTCCCTGCAGAGTAACTTCAACATTGCTGTGCTGAATGTTGGAGCCCCCGCAGCGGGCATGAACGCTGCTGTCCGCTCTGCCGTCAGGGTGGGCATCTCTGAGGGACACAAGATGTTCGCTGTCAACGATGGCTTCGAGGGATTCTACAAGGGACAGGTAATCATAAACAGACAAAACAAGTTGTATTCTTATGTTCTTCTAACAATTTATAACACATGTAATTTGGATTAGAAGATGCCACACAGACTCAGAGATTCACTTACAATAATGTACTCTAGATTAGATTAGCTGACAGTCTAGCTGACAGTTGAACATGTCACCTTTAGCCGTCCACTGACTCCATGGCCGTTAATGTTGAGGTGATTGATAGAGAGTACAAGCAGTAGGATAATCTGACCAGATTACTGTAAATCAATTACTTGGTCAATGATGTCACCTCCCCTCCCAGGTAAGAGCAGTACCACTCTGCACCAACAGGGGGCCACGTGACATGGCTGACGCGTAATACAAATACTTCACTGGAGTAGGCTTGTTTTGTTATTGTACCCCAGTGCTATTCGTTTATAAAAGAGGATTCATTCCAATGAAAGACCATGATGTATCTTGTAAATCTAGTTCTACTGGTCTTTCCCTACTTGTACTGAACTAGAAATTCTCAGTCTCAGCTTTAGTTGGATCTAAACTCACTGCGGTAACACGAACAGTTCAGTACATGGATTTGAAGCACCTGCCCAGTAGTCCCTAGATAGCTGTATTTGACAATAATCACTGGTGAGTTTAGAATCCCCTCGTAGGTCTCTTAGACAGCTATGCACAGGTTTCTTAGAGAGGGTTATGTGCAGCTACAGTTGAAGTCGGAAGTTTGCATGCACTAATGTTGGAGTCATTAAAACTTGTTTTTCAACCACTCCACAAATTTCTTGTTAACAAACTATAGTTTTGGCAAGTCGGTTAGGACGTCTACTTTATGCATGACACAAGTCATTTTCCCAACAATTGTTTACAGACAGATTATTTCACTTATAATTCACTGTATCACAATTCCAGTGGGTCAGAAGTTTACATACACTAAGTTGACTGTGGCTTTGAACAGCTTGCAAAATTCCAGAAAATGACATCATAGCTTTAGAAACTTCTGATAGGCTGATTGACATCATTTGAGTCAATTGGAGGTGTACCTGTGAATGCATTTCAAGGCCTTCCTTCAAACTCACTGCTTTGCTTAACATCATGGAAAAATCCAAATAAATCAGCCAAGACCTTAGAAAAAAATTGTAGACCTCCACAAGTCTGGTTCATCCTTGGGAGCAATTTCCAAACGCATGAAGGTACCATGTTTATCTTTACAAACAATAGTACGCAAGTATAAACACCATGGACCCACACAGCCGTCATACCGCTCAGGAAGGAGACAACAGCAAAGGACCTTGTGAAGATGCTGGAGGAAACAGGTACAAAAGTATCTCTATCCACAGTAAAACGAGTACTATATCGACATAACCTGAAAGGCCACTCAGCAAGGAGGAAGCCACTGCTTAAAAACCGCCATAAAAAAGCCAGACTACGGTTTGTAACTGCACATGGGGACAAAGATCGTACTTTTTGGAGAAATGTCCTCTGGTCTGATGAAGCAAAAATAGAACTGTTTGGCCATAATGTCGTTCTGTTTGGAGGAAAATGGGGGATGCTTGCAAGCTGAAGAACACCATCCCATCTGTGAAGCATGGGGGTGGCAGCATCATGATGTGGGGGTGCTTTCCTGCAGGAGGGACTGGTGCACTTCACAAAATAGATGGTATCATGACGCAGGAAAATTATGTGGATACATTGAAGCAACATCTCAAGACATCAGTCAGGAAGTTAAAGTTTGGTCGCAAATGGGTCTTCCAAATGTACAATGACCCCAAGCATACTTTGTGTGGCAAAATGGCTTAAGGACAACAAAGTCAAGGTATTGGAGTGGCCATCACAAAGCCCTGACCTCAATCCTATAGAAATTCTGTGGGCAGAACTGAAAAATTGTGTGTGAGCAAGGAGGCCTACAAACCTGACCCAGTTACACCAGCTCTGTCAGGAGGAATGGGCCAAAATTCACCCAACTTATTGTGGGAAGCTTGTGGAAGGCTACCCAAAACGTTTGACCCAAGTTAAACAATTTAAAGGCAAGTACTAATTGAGTGTATGTAAACTTCTGACTAACTGGGAATGTGATAAAATAAATAAAAGCTGAAATAAATAATTCTCTCTACTATTATTCTGACATTTCACATTCTTAAAATAAAGTGTTGATCCTAACTGACCTAAGACATCCTACCTTTTTACTAGGATTAAATGTCAGGAATTGTGAAAAACTGAGTTTAAATGTATTTGGCCTAGGCGTATGTAAACTTCCGACTTCAACTGTATGTTCTCAAGACACTCAGTGCACGTAACAACACCATACGACTGTAAAGAGATTACCAGGGGATGACATTAACTGCTGCGCTCCACTGCATTGAAATTTTAAAAATAACATTTTGAAAATGTTAAATGGAAAAGTGGTGCGTATTCATCCCCTTTGCTATGAAGCCCCTAAATAAGATCTGGTGCAAACAAGTACCTTCAGAAGTCACATAATTAGTTAAATAAAGTCCACCTGTGTTCAATCCAAGTGTCACATGATCTGTCACATGATCTCAGTATATATACACCTGTTCTGAAAGGCCCCAGAGTCTGCAACACCACTAAGCAAGGGGCACAAAAATCAAATAAAATGTATTTATATAGCCCTTCGTACATCAGCTGATATCTCAAAGTGCTGTACAGAAACCCAGCCTAAAACCCCAAACAGCAATCAATGCAGGTGTAGAAGCACGGTGGCTAGGAAAAACTCCCTAGAAAGGCCAAAACCTAGGAAGAAACCTAGAGAGGAACCAGGCTATGTGGGGTGGCCAGTCCTCTTCTGGCTGTGCCGGGTGGAGATTATAACAGAACATGGCCAAGATGTTCAAATGTTCATAAATGACCAGCATGGTCCAATAATAAAAAGGCAGAACAGTTGAAACTGGAGCAGCAGCACGGCCAGGTGGACTGGGGACAGCAAGGAGTCATCATGTCAGGTAGTCCTGAGGCATGGTCCTAGGGCTCAGGTCCTCCGAGAGAGAGAAAGAAAGAGAGAAAGAAAGAGAGAATTAGAGAGAGCACACTTAAATTCACACAGGACACCGAATAGGACAGGAAAAGTACTCCAGATATAACAAACTGACCCTAGCCCCCCGACACATAAACTACTGCAGCATAAATACTGGAGGCTGAGACAGGAGGGGTCAGGAGACACTGTGGCCCCATCCGAGGACACCCCCGGACGGTGCCAAACAGGAAGGATATAACCCCACCCACTTTGCCAAAGCATAGCCCCCACACCACTAGAGGGATATCTTCAACCACCAACTTACCATCCTGAGACAAGGCTGAGTATAGCCCACAAAGATCTCCGCCACGGCACAACCCAAGGGGGGGCGCCAACCCAGACAGGACGACCACATCAGTGACTCAACCCACTCAGGTGACGCACCCCTCCCAGGGACGGTATGAGAGAGCCCCAGTAAGTAAGCCAGTGACTCAGCCCCTGTAATAGGGTTAGAGGCAGAGAATCCCAGTGGAAAGAGGGGAACCGGCCAGGCAGAGACAGCAAGGGCAGTTCGTTGCTCCAGAGCCTTTCCGTTCACCTTCCCACTCCTGGGCCACTGAAGAGATGAGTCTTCAGTAAAGACTTCAAGGTTGAGACCGAGTTTGCGTCTCTGACATGGGTAGGCAGACCGTTCCATAAAAATGGAGCTCTACAGGAGAAAGCCCTGCCTCCTGCTGTTTGCTTAGAAATTCTAGGGACAATTAGGAGGCCTGCGTCTTGTGACCGTAGCGTACGTGTAGGTATGTACGGCAGGACCAAATCAGAGAGATAGGTAGGAGCAAGCCCATGTAATGCTTTGTAGGTTTGCAGTAAAACCTTGAAATCAGCCCTTGCTTTGACAGGAAGCCAGTGTAGGGAGGCTAGCACTGGAGTAATATGATCAAATTTTTGGGTTCTAGTCAGGATTCTAGCAGCCGTATTTAGCACTAACTGAAGTTTATTTAGTGCTTTATCCGGGTAGCCGGAAAGTAGAGCATTGCAGTAGTCTAACCTAGAAGTGACAAAAGCATGGATTAATTTTTCTGCATCATTTTTGGACAGAAAGTTTCTGATTTTTGCAATGTTACGTAGATGGAAAAAAGCTGTCCTTGAAATGGTCTTGATATGTTCTTCAAAAGAGAGATCAGGGTCCAGAGTAACGCCGAGGTCCTTCACAGTTTTATTTGAGACGACTGTACAACCATTAAGATTAATTGTCAGATTCAACAGAAGATCTCTTTGTTTCTTGGGACCTAGAACAAGCATCTCTGTTTTGTCCGAGTTTAAAAGTAGAACGTTTGCAGCCATCCACTTCCTTATGTCTGAAACACATGCTTCTAGCGAGGGCAATTTTGGGGCTTCACCATGTTTCATTGAAATGTACAGCTGTGTGTCATCCGCATAGCAGTGAAAGTTAACATTATGTTTTCGAATGACATCCCCAAGAGGTAAAATATATAGTGAAAACAATAGTGGTCCTAAAACGGAACCTTGAGGAACACCGAAATGTACAGTTGATTTGTCAGAGGACAAACCATTCACAGAGACAAACTGATATCTTTCCTACAGATAAGATCTAAACCAGGCCAGAACTTGTCCGTGTAGACCAATTTGGGTTTCCAATCTCTCCAAAAGAATGTGGTGATCGATGGGATCAAAAGCAGCACTAAGGTCTAGGAGCATGAGGACAAATGCAGAGCCTCAGTCTGATGCCATTAAAAGGTCATTTACCACCTTCACAAGTGCAGTCTCAGTGATATGATGGGGTCAAAAACCAGACTGAAGCATTTCGTATACATTGTTTGTCTTCAGGAAGGCAGTGAGTTGCTGCGTAACAGCCTTTTCTAAAAATGTTGAGAGGAATGGAAGATTCGATATAGGCCGATAGTTTTTTATATTTTCTGGGTCAAGGTTCGGCTTTTTCAAGAGAGGCTTTATTACTGCCACTTTTAGTGAGTTTAATACACATCCGGTGGACAGAGGGACGTTTATTATGTTCAACATAGGAGGGCCAAGCACAGGAAGCAGCTCTTTCAGTAGTTTACCACCAAGCAAGCGGCACCATGAAGACCAATGAGCTCTTCAAACAGGTCAGGGACAAAGTTGTGGAGAAGTACAGATCAGGGTTGGGTTGTAAAATAATATCAGAAACTTTGAACATGCCACGGACCACCATTAAATCCATTATAAAAAAAAGAAAGAATATGGCACCACAACAAACTAATAGTCCAGGCAAGGAGGGCATTAATCAGAGAGGCAACAAAGAGACCAAAGATAACCCTGAAGGAGCTGGAAAGCTCCACATCGGAGATTGGAGTATCTGTCCATAGGACCACTTGAACAGCCATCGCTTGAAGAAAAAAATAAGCAAAGATGTTTGGTGTTCGCCAAAAGGCATGTGGGAGACTCCCCAAACATATGGAAGAAGGTACTTTGTTCAGATGTTACTAAAATGTAGCTTCCCCACAGTGAAGCATGGTGGTGGCAGCATCATGCTGTGGGGATGTTTTTACTCTGCAGGGACTGGGAAACTGGTCAGACTTGACGGAATGATGGATTTTGCTAAATACAGGGAAATACTTGAGGGAAACCTGTTTGTCTTCAAGAGATTTGAGACTGGGATGGAGGTTCACCTTCCTTCAGGACAATGGCCCTAAGCATACTGATAAAGCAAGACTCAAGTGGTGTAAGGGGAAACATTTAAATGTCTTGGAATGGCCTAGTCAAAGCCCAGACCTCAATCCAATTGAGAATCTGTTGGATGACTTAAAGATTGCTGTACTCTAGCAGAACCCATCCAACTTGAAAGAGCTGGAGCAGTTTTGCCTTGAAGAATGGGCAAAAATCCCAGTGACTAGATGTGCCAAGCTTATAGAGACATACCCCAAGAGACCTGCAGCTGTAATTGCTGCAAAAGGTGGCTCTACAAAGTATTGACTTTGGGGGGGTGAATAGTTATGCACGCTCAAGTTTTCTGTTTTTTTGTCTTATTTCTAGTTTGTTTCACAAACAATAAATAGTGGTAGGCATGTTGTGTAAATCAATACAACACCTCCAAAAATCCATGTTAATTCCAGGTTGTAAGGCAACAAAATAGGAAGAATGCCAAGGGGGTGAATACTTTCGCAAGCAACTGTAAGGGCAACCAATACAAGTTACAGTAGGCTCCAATATTTTCTCAAGCATTTCGCTACATCCAGTAACACCATCTGCTAAACGTGGATGTGACCAATACAATGTGATTTGTTTTGTTTTGATTGTGTTTTTGTCCCTTCAGATAAAAGAGATCAAATGGGCAGATGTCGGAGGATGGACAGGGCAAGGTGGATCTCTGTTGGGAACAAAACGGTAAAGTCTCCATCCCAAATGCAAACTTATTTGATATAATATCACTCACTTGATTATAATATTATAATAGTTTATAATACAGCATTTAGAGAAGCTATATAATTTCTTCCATATAGCCACATTTCCCCTATCAAGGTGTTTTGGTACTTCCCTTATGTGCTGCGCTTTTCTGTACGCTTACTATACAGTCAACTCTATCCTGCCCTCTATGCTTAGTGACAATAGCGGTAGGTGGATCGTTTGTCCAGATCTGCAATAGGTTAACTAGCAGTCACATCGCATAGAAAGTCATTCAAATCTGCACAAATGTTCAATATGAATCCACAAGAAAAACATAGAAGAGTAGCTGATAGGCAGCAGAGAGGCTGGTGCGTCATTGCGCATGAAAGAATAGTAAACACATGAGACACACAGCTCAAAAAGCTCCCGTATTGATCTTGTTTAAGCCATACACATTTCATTTGATATATAACGGATGCCCCTCTTCACATTTCTCAAAATAGTAAAAAAAAAAGAAAAAAAAAAAAGTAAATTACATTTTTATGAAAGTATATATATTTTTTAACAATTCTTTGATGTGCATGCAGTTGGGGTTTGGTTATATCCCGTGAATCGAATGATGGGAATCAACATAATAAATTGTGAATCGCAAACGGTAAAAAAAAATGCTGGGGGCTGTAACTTTCCTTTTGAATTGTTGCTGTAAAACTCATTTTGTATATACTTTAAGTTGATTTAGACATTCTGTTTATCGGACATTGCAAATCGATAGATGCTAGTAGTCAGCCTGTATTGTATTTTTTTCTCTCGCTGACTGTTATACAGTGAAATCTGTTATACAGTGAAATAATTGTGTATGGGACAATATAATTATCCTACCTAGAATAGCCTACAACACTGCAATGCAATGAATATTTGTACAATTATTGTTTTGAGTACAATTCTACTCTAGGCTGTAAACTGCAGTGAAAATGTAATTTGAATAATGGCACAAAAGCCCTGTTATTTAAATGTTTACTTCCATTAATTCCATTTGGAACAGTTGTGGGTCTACTCTCAACAGATTATACAGTCCAGAAAGGCACAGTACAGGACAATCGGTCTGTATTTTTACTTCTGATATGGATGCGCTGTCTGTTGCCCATCATCATTCTTCCAAGTTGTCCTTCGGCCTCATAGGCCTATCTATGCGCACCGCAGGCCCAGTTATTCAGGAAAGCTTAACAAGCGTTCTGCTTCCTTTCCGATCCGAGCGGCTGTTCCTCGACCTAGAACCTAATGTTTCAATATAAAATATTTGTCATTTAAAGCTGCAATATGTAACTTTTTTTGGGCGAACCGACCAAATTCACATAGAAATATGAGTTATATATATATGTCATTTGCATTGAAAGCAATTCTAAGAAGCGCTAGATATGTTCAATGTGCGCTATTTCTATGCCTCCCGTGTTTAACTTTAGTTTGTGTTTTTTTTTCCTTTGTACACCAGCTTCAAACAGCCGGAAACACAATTTGTTTGCGTTATGGAAAATATATTTCACAGCAGTTTAGATGGTACAATGATTTTCTACACTATACTTACTTGTTTTGTCACAAACTGAAATTAGACAAACTATTACAATTTTAGCAACCAGGAAACGGCTGAGCGATTTCTGCATAGTACATCTTTAACTTTTAAAATGTATGACCTTTTTTTTTGTGTGGCATAAACGCAACCAGTCATAATGTTTCAAGCTGATGAGGCTACTTCAAAAGTCTCCTGTAGACTACCGGCACACATTCGACTCCATTCTAATATCATTTCAGCATCCAAACTCCACTCCGGGCCATTCGGTGAATGGAAAGAAACATCTGTCACAAAACACCAGAAAGTTTAATAACATTCAGAGTTTGCCAAGCCTTTGATACTGAGTAGAGAGGTATGTATTTTCTGTAAGTCGAGATTGTCATACTGCATTTGATTGTGGTGTTGAAAATACAAACCGTGATGAAGCGCTCGGAGTCGGTAATCGGTATGCAGTTATGCGTTGCTTATTGGTTGTGTGTGGTGCATTGGCACAGAAACCCGCTGGTGGAAAATCATTGCATTTATTTTATATAATTATAAATATAGCATCAAAATGTAGAAAAACGGATTCCCCCTAGCTGATTATTGTCTGCAGCCGGCTCTGATCGTAGTGTAATGAGACGGGCAGGAAATGTGAACTCGACTGTGGTGGTCAGTGAACCCTCGACCTTCTGGCTCGTAGCCCAGGGTGGCATCGACTGTGCCTCAAAACCATGCTGAAGTGCAATTATTTTTTACAGTACACAGGTAGGGTCTCCTCCCCACCCCACACACTAAATGTAAAACTGTCTAACTCTTCTGTTGCTTTATCCTATTTTCTTTTTTCAGAACTCTCCCTGCAAAGCATGTTGAAAAAATTGCTGAGCAGATGCGAGCACATAACATAAATGCATTGTTAGTTATCGGAGGATTCGAGGTATGTTGACGCCTGTTGTTTTTGCTATATAGTAGATATTATTATTTCATGAATTTCGAGCTTTGTGTTAGATTAGATTTTTTACACATTTTTCATGTATTTTACAATATATACAGTACCAGTCAAACGTTTGGACACACCTACTCATTCAAGAGTTTCTTTATTTGCATTATTTTCTACATTGTAGAATAATCGTGAAGACATAAAAACTATGAAATAACACATATGGAATCATGTAGTAACCAAAAAAGTGTTAAACAAATCAAAATATATTTTAAATTTGAGATTCTTCAAAGTAGCCACCCTTTGCCTTGATAACAGCTTTGCATACTCTTGGCATTCTCTCAAGCAGCTTCATGAGGTAGTCACCAGGAATGCGTTTCAATTAACCGATGTGCCTTGTTAAAAGTCAATTTGTGGAATTTCTTTCCTTAATGCGTTTGAGCCAATCAGTTGTGTTGTGACAAGGTAGGGGTGGTATACAGAAGATAGCCCTATTTGGTTAAAGACCAAGTCCATACTATGGAAAGAACTGCTCAAATAAGCAAAGAGAAATGACAGTCCATCGTTACTTTAAGACATCAAGGTCAGTCAATCCGGAAAATTTCAAGAACTTTTAAAGTTTCTTCAAGTGCAGTTGCAAAAACCACCAAGCGCTATGAGGAAACTGGCTCTCATGAGGACCGCCATAGGAAAGGAAGACCCAGAGTTACCTCTGCTGCAGAGGGAAAGTTTATTAGAGTTACTTGACATGCACCTCAGATTACAGCCCAAATAAATGCTTCACAGAGTTTAAGTAACAGACACATCTCAGCATCAACTGTTCAGAGGAGACTGCGTGAATCAGGCTTTCATGGTCGAATTGCTGCAAAGAAACCACTACTAAAGGACACCAACAAGAAGAAGAGACATGCTTGGGCCAAGAAACACAAGCAATTGACATTAGACCAGTGGAATTCTGTCCTTTGGTCTGATGAATCCAAATTGGAGATTTTTGGTTCCAGCCGCAGTGTCTTTGTGAGACGCAGAGTAGGTGAACGGATGATCTCCACATGTGTGGTTCCCACCGTGAAGCATGGAGGAGGAGGTGTGATGGTGTGGGGGATTTATTTAGAAATCAAGGCACACTTAACCAGCATTGCTACCACAGCATTCTGTAGCGATATGCCATCCCATCTGGTTATCCCATCTGGTTTGCGCTATCATTTGTATTTCAACAGGACAATGACCCAACACACCTCCAGGCTGTGTAAGGGCTATTTGACCAAGAATGAGAGAGATATGGATTGCTGCATCAGATTACTTGGCCTCCACAATCACCTGACCTAAACCCAATTGAGATGGTTTGGGATAAATTGGGCCATAGAGTGAAGGAAAAGCAGCCAACAAGTGCTCAGCATATGTGGGACCTACTTCAAGACTGCAGGAAAAGCATTCCTCGTGAAGCTGATTGAGAGAATGCCAAGGGTGTGCAAAGCTGTCATCAATACAAAGGGTGACTACTTTGAAAAATATTAAATATATTTAGATTTTTTTGGTTACTACATGATTCCATATGTGTTATTTCATAGTTTTGATGTCTTCACTATTCTACAACGATGTAGAAAATACTAAAAAAAATCAAGAAAAACCCTTGAATGAGTAGGTGTGTCCAAACTTTCGACTGGTACTCTGTATTTGTAATTAAATTCATGATTCAAATGAATCATTCACATGTATTATACTGTAGATGTAAAGGATTAATATGTATATATAACTAATATATAACTTTGTAATGTTTATTGTGTGAGTTCATCATAGAAAACATTGTTATGTTGATTTTGCCAACCCTTTCCATCAATCTGCTTCTTTGTAGCGTTGGCTCGTACCCACCTGCTTTAATGCATAGCCATGCACATTATTTGGTACTTGTTGTTGCATCAAGTGCATAAGTAAATTAATAATCAGTTCAATTTAAGAATTCGAAAAAAACAGTTGGTTCATTGTTCCGTTTTTGATTTCAGTTCAAAACCTAGAATAGATCCTTTAGTTGAGGCATTCAAAACATTCAAATGAATAGTGAACCAACGGTCTGAAACTTAAAAGATAAGTGATAATTTGGTCCCACTGGAAAACACAGAATGCACATTAAGTCACACGTCATTTCACGCACACCTGTGCACTAGGCTCACCAGCTTTCTATATATGTGTATGTAAGAGTGTGTTCAATTGAGTTTGTGTGTGTGTGCCTGTGCGCGTGTATGCACACATGTGTAGGAACACTGTGTGTGTGTATGTCTGGAGTGGTACCTGTCTGTTTCACGCTGCTGTCCGTTGTGATAGACTTGGCTCTCCCTTGGCATCCTTTCATGTCTCCTCCTCCCTGACTGTCAGTCTGCTTTATCAGCACCATCTCGTAACTAAAACCCCTGGCTCTGGCTCTGCCCTGCAGGCCTACCTGGGACTCATGGAATTGTTAGAAGCCCGTGGGAAATATGACGAGTTCTGTGTGCCCATGGTCATGGTGCCAGCCACTGTCTCCAACAATGTGCCGGGTTCAGACCTCAGCATTGGCGCTGACACAGCTCTGAACGCCATCACTGATGTAAGCGAGGCTGGGAAAAAAAGAGATAGCCACACCTACTTCCTGGTAGGCTCAGCCAATCACATAAAGGGGCAACGCTGACCTGGACCAACCCCCTCGGCCTTCCATTTACCAGCATCAGCCAATCAGCTATCACGATCAGCTATTTGCATTGATACAGTTGACAGGGCAAAAGGTTTTGGACCTGAATAGGAAAATGTTTTATTTTATCTACTGTACTAAATTTGACTAAATGTAACAATTGATTCAATAACACCGTTTCTGAAATTAACAACCATGCAGTGAATGTTGGCTAAATATTTCCCTCAGTTTATAACTAACAGATAAGCATTCATTACACATAGTTTGAATTTGAATTAACATTATTGATCCCCAGAGGGGAAATTGGATGGCTGGTAAACCAAAGCCGAGTTGTCCCTAGCACTCCCAGGTAAGTGCGTAATGACATGGAGGCATGCTTTGACCGTACCTATGTGTCGTGGTGCCACCATGTTTGCTCCAGCCTGCCCCTTGACTGTGTGTGTACCTACCTCATTAACAAAGACCGATGGTCAACAACGTTCAGGCTTTACACTGCTTAGTGTTTAATAGAATGCTCTTTTACCCTCTAAAAGGCACAAACTAACATGCTGTAGTTGTTAGGTTGTGGTAGCTAAGTAGTTAGTAGCTGTTGAAGCTCTCACATTGATACTACGTGTGTGCTATTGCTAGGTTTGCATAAAACATTTTTTTAGAACGATCCCTTAGTAAGTGTTTTGTGTAAAGATTACAGCAAAATGGTGAACAGTTCTTCTTTTTTTTTTGCACACGGTTAAATACTTTAGTGATTATTCATCCGCCAGAACATGTCCAGTTCGTTTCATTTTTTACAAAGAGTTACTGTACAAGAGTCCGATTTTTAAAGGATTGTATACAGCAGTTAGGCACAACATCACAACGTTGTTGTATGCAGTCCAAACAGCATGTTGTGAAACGACAAGGCAGAGGTCCAGTCTGGGCTACAAGTTGACCGACATCTCTTCCTCCTTCATCTCCGTCCCCCCCTCTGTCATCATCCTCATCCTCTGTTTGTGGACTTGACCCGTGCTTGTCCTGCCACCTGTGTGCCCCGCCTCCAGCCACCGTTTCTATTGGCTGAGGTACTGTAGGCAGTGTCACCAGCTGCATTGAGCTGCGAAACCCAAACAGACCTCTCTCTGCCTCTCCATCAGATGAATCCCTTCGTTTTTCAACCCTCCAACCTCTCCACCCCCTCCTCTCACCTCCCTACCTCTTCTCCCAGCTCCTTACCGTAGCCTTTTCCTCCATCCTTCCCTCTCTCTTCCCTCCCTCCGTTCCCCACCCTCCCCCTCTCTGCCAATGGGAAGCCATAGCTGCTATCACACGGAAAGAGCCCGGAATAGCAGGGTACACTCGATCAGTGTCTCCGAGAGGTGTGTTCGACCGTCTCTCAGTCAGAAGTCTCCCCCTGGTTGTCTAATGCGTGTTGTACTACTGCCTACTGCTTCAGGCGCTTGAGTGTCTTCTGCAGCTGTATGAGGCTCGGTCCAGCTATGAGGAGTTTTGCATCCCCATGTGTATGCTGCCTGCCACCATTAGTAACAATGTGCCTGGCACTGACCTTAGTATTGGGGCAGACACAGCCCTCAATTCCATCGTGGAGGTAAGGGACAAACCCCCGCTAAGATCACACTACTTTGATGTCTTATCGATTGAAATCTCTCTTCTAGATGTTTTACCTCTGTTACAAAATATCACAACATTTAGATGTGCAATGTTTAGACAGTATCACACACTGCATGTAATGTAACATGTTTACCACTAAACGGTATATACGTTTTTAGCCTTCTGCAGGTCTCCAGTCTTTTGGTGAATAGAACATTTTAGAACGAACGGGCCTATGTGTGCTTAGTATAGCAAGCAAGCCGTGTCGTGGTATCATAACCACTCAATGACCTGCGGCAGTATCAGAATGCTTTATGGTTGTCTGCTATGAGTAGGGCGGAGTAACGCTATGATGAGGGATGTACTATCACGAAGCCTGGGTTGACTTATTCACTTCAGATGTGTGTCGTGAACAATCCAGGAATTCTCAACTTATTATGTATGAACAGAATGAGAAAGAAAACGAGTTCACATGTTTTTAGCACCTTCTGTTGTGGCAGTAGTCTGCCTGGAATGGAGTGTTTGTTCACTTGATCTCCCAACTAATGCTGTCGGCGTCTGTCTAACTCTGCGAGTGTGTTTGTGTGTGTCAGACATGCGACCGCATCAAGCAGTCTGCCAGCGGGACCAAGCGGCGTGTGTTCATCATTGAGACCATGGGAGGGTACTGTGGGTACCTGGCCAGTGTCGGGGGGTTGGCTGCTGGGGCGGACGCTGCCTACATCTACGAAGAACCCTTTGACATCAGGGACCTTCAGGTGAGACAAACGCACACTTAAACAAACAGGAATATATGTGCAAGTTAATTCAGAAAAACCTCTCCCAAACCTTCAACTTGAACCCTCATAGCAGTCTCATAACCATGACATACTGTAAATGGAATATGTCCTAAGCAGTTATAACAGCTAACCTCAGGTTATGACCATCTGCCTTTGCAGAGACTGTTGTTTAGGTAAGATACTCAAGTTGCTCTATTTGGCTAGCAGTGCAGTATTATAGTAGAGCATGTGTAAGTGGAACAGAATGGATTTGTGCCCAATATAGATCAATGTTTTTAAAGTGCAGTTATGCTTTTTGCTGGTCAAGAGAAGGAACACTGACTCGTAGCATGTTTTGTTTCAGTCCAACGTTGAGCATCTGACAGAGAAGATGAAGGGAGCCATTCAAAGAGGATTGGTCCTCAGGTAACGCAGTGCACTAACTCACTGGATTTGTCCCAATATCTCCTTTTCGGTGAAGGCAAGAGAAAAGTGTACACTTTGGGAGAAAGGAGAGATAATTGGGACGTATCCACTCACTCACCGTCTCATTCAATCCCTCTCTCCCTCACTCACTCCCTCACTCACTCCCTCACTCACTCCCTCACTCACTCCCTCACTCACTCCCTCACTCACTCCCTCACTCACTCACTCCCTCACTCACTCACTCCCTCACTCACTCCCTCATTCTCATTTTGGTGTGGCAGAAATGAGAACAGCAACGAGAACTACACGACAGACTTCATCTACCAGCTGTACTCTGAGGAAGGGAGAGGAGTGTTCGACTGCAGGAAGAATGTACTAGGACACATGCAGCAGGTAGGTAACCGTAGAATACTCTGTGGTTGCGTCCAAAACAGATCCCTATTTCCTATATTGTCCACTACTTTTGAGAAGAGGAGAATATAGTGACAGCTGTTGTGATTGTTTTGAAAGGGAGGGGCACCATCTCCTTTCGACCGCAACTTTGGGACAAAGATCTCGGCCAAAGCCATGCTATGGCTCACCAAGAAAATGAACGAGACCTTCAGACAAGGTACAGTAGTAAAGACTGTAGTTATGCCAGTAGATTCCTAGTGTCCTCAGAGAAGATTGTGATCGTGATGCAGCACCTTTACCTGGATCTGTCATGGAGTCCTTCAATAACTTTTTGGGTGTTTTCGGTAGTTTTGTTCACAATGCATCCATCACAAAGCAGATTTCAAATTCCCTCCGGGTTCATTAGCGTATTTGTTATTTAATATAATGTGTAAGGACTATGTTGGACACTTTGCATGATGAAATTGCAAGTAACTATTCCATAATAAATGTGACAATTGCACTTATACTGCACTATAAGTGCATACCACATGTAAAAATTTAAAAAATTACTTATTTACTAAGTAAATAAATAGTAAAATAAGTACTATACTAGTTTCGTGATTAAGGCTAACGTTAAAACATTACATTCTTCTTTGTCTTTTGTCTATTTGTTGTGCACATGGATGACATAAGATGAAGGTAAATTACTTAATTAATTGACTCTGGCTCCATGACCATCTATTTCATTAGATCTAGTTCCATGTCCCTTTACCCATCATGCCCTTGTAGTGTTACATGTCTCAAATAGAGTTTAGTTGGTGTTTGTAGCAGTTGGAGGTTCTGTTAAAAAAAACTAGAGCAGGTATTATATTTTGATATAATTTCTGGAACTGTGTATTTTTCTTTGGTTTGCTCTTATTCAGCACACTGTTGCAAGACTCCTAGATGTTTCCTTCTGTCAAACCTAAATTAGAACAGTATTCCCCTTTCCCATTCAAACATTATCCTAGATCCATGTAGACAGTATAGTGACATTCCAATTGTAGGAAGTTGACTTAACAACCATTACCATAATAATGTACTGGAAACTTGGACCATAACCGTGAAGTGGCATATAAACCATGGATGAGTGTGTGACTGCTGACTGTTGTTTTGTAGGGAGAGTGTTTGCCAACACAGAAGACACGTGCTGTCTGTTGGGGATGCGTCGCAGGGCCCTGGTCTTCCAGCCCGTCGTACAGCTGAAGGATGAAACTGACTTTGTGTAGGTCACTTTACCTCTGACAGCTTTTGTCACTGTACAGCACCCCCTGACAGTAACACCTACACCTTAAGTCCTACAAACCTGACTCAGTTACACCAGCTCTGTCAGGAGAAATGGGCCAAAATTCACCCAACTTATTGTGGGAAGCTTGTGGAAGGCTACCCAAAACGTTTGACCCAAGTTAAACAATTTCATGGCAATGCTACCAAATACTAATTGAGTGCATGTAAACTTCTGACCCACTGGGAATGTGATGAAAGAAATAAAAGCTGAAATAAATAATTCTATCTACTATTATTCTGACATTTCACATTCTTACAATAAAGTGTTGATCCTAACTGACCTAAGACAGGGATTTTTTACTGGGATTAAATGTCAGGAATTGTGAAAAACTTGAGTTTAAATGTATTTGGCTAAGGTGTATGTAAACTTCCGACTTCAACTGTACAATCTCTCCCTCTCTGTCTGTCCCCCTGCAGCCACAGGATCCCTAAGGAACAGTGGTGGCTGAAGCTCCGCCCCCTGATGAAGATCCTGGCCAAGTACAAGACCAGCTATGACGTATCTGACTCTGGCCAGCTGGAGCACGTGGTCCGCAACATCCAGCCCAAGGAGTCGGACCCCTCCGGGGCCATGTGAGCATCTGTTGTCATAGGTCTGTCTGATTGTCCCCTTTAGAACAGGGGGCTGTCTGCGTAAAAGAGTACCAACTAGCAACAATCAATAGCAGCGTAAAAGTCCTCTGTTGGTCAGTTATCAGTCACTTTGTTTATTTTTCTGTCTGTCTTTCATTCGTCCCCATTGTATAAGTCCCTCCTGTTTTTGTTTTATTTACAAACCGGCGTATACAGTAGGACTAGGAATGTCTATCTGTCACCATTGAGAGCTCTCCAGCCTAACTCCAGTGCTTCTGTCTGTTTTCACACTGACCCGCCTGCTCCAACAACCCATACCCCCTCAGACCACTGGCAATTTCTATTTCTATGCGACAACTCAGTCGTCATGTCTGTCCCCTGCCCTTGTCAGTCACTGTGGCTGTGTTGTCAATCAGTGACCCTTTGTGTTGAACTGTACTTTCTCCTTCCTCCTGTCACACCCTGATGTCTGTTCCCAAGACTAACCCGTCTGAGAATAGGTAACACCATACGGTAGATCTGCCAGTGTGAAGTTACTGGCCATATTTACGTACCTGTAAGACTGATTGAAATACAATGCTGATATTGGCTGTGAGTTTCACATCACAAATGTTTTGTTTTTGTTTTAACTTCATGTTAATTTGCTTGAAACATGGATATATTATACAACTACTATTTAGACACTACTTAAAAGTAGGAGTCAAATGTAATGCACCATTAATTTTAAATGTGTAAGGCCAATATTCCCCACACAATAAACATTATTAAACATGGAAATACAAAGGAACTGAAGTCGTTGCATTTGTTGTATTAATGGTCACATACTTGTGTATTTACTCAAACATACTAAAAAGTCATTTTAAAAGCCTTATGCAATGGGTTTCATTATACCTTCCTGGGCCTGTATTAATATAGTATCTCAGAGTAGGAGTGCTGATCTAGGATCAGGTTCTCCTTGTTCATGTAATCTATTCATTACTATCTGAAAGACAAAACTGATCCTAGATTAGAACTCCTACTCTGAGACTCTTTATGAATAAGGCACTGATGATGAATCGATAAGATCCCATATGCATTAGATGCGTCATTGGGTTCATTGGTTTTATTTTCTTTGCCACCTGATGGCAGCAAAGTACTGTCTCTGTTCACTATAACATTACCTGCAGTGTAGCCGAGGCTACATTTTCCAACTAGGCGTTTTCCAACAAGCTCCCTACAATTTCTACCTATTCCATTCAGAACCATTTCAGAGCATGGGCTCTTGTAAAAAATATATATATATATATATATATATATATATTTTTTTTTTAAAAAGACATGAAAGCGTGTGCCTGAATTTATATGTCTACATAGCCACCATAATAATGAATTTATCTTTTAATTTAAAGGGAATTTCAATTTCCCTGAGGTGTATTAAATGTGTATACATGTAATAGGGTAATTTTTTTCACACCTAAATGGATTTGCTTTGCTAATCATAAGCAGTTATGTGAGCGTGTATACAGAGGGCTAAGACCACTGCAAAGTGACAGTCAGCAACACGAAATATGAATTCTACTCATAAAAGTTACCCATAACCACCATCTTTATTCCCTTGGGAATCAGCTTTAACTCAAACTAATATGATACATTAAACTACAGTATAAGTCACTCATGCTTTCTTACAAAAGCGCTCTCTTTTTCATCATCATATTGTTTTCCTCACCTTCAGTGATGGGGGCTCGGGTTAGAGGGAGGTATTATTCTCCCATTGCTTCTCTGACCCTCCTACAGCACGAAATTAGCAACTCCAATAATTTGAGTTGATATAAGAATGCAGAGGGAGAGCCTGTGGGGTCATATGCTCATAGGTAATCAATAGTCATTACCTTTCATTTCTCCCCTCTTTCTGTTGTAAAATCACACACACACACACACACACACACACACACACACACACCTGATCTCATCGGGCTGATTAAAGGTTGCAAATGAAGGGTCCTCTCTCTAGTTATGTATCAAAGCCGCAACTTTGTCTTCATTTAATGTAGCATTCTCTTTAACCAAAGGCCCAATTACAAGATGGGACACTGAATCACTGAAATGGGCTGCTATGTTGACCTTTACTAGATGAAAAGCATGTTTTCCTCTTTAAGTTCATACACTTGAATTGAAGGGATAATGAGGAATATTGGCAGAGAATTCTTCTCGCTGTAAATGGTGAATAAAGTATACCCACCATGGGGCTAAAACAGATTACTTTGAAAGGTATTGTGATTACAAGAGTAACGACAGCCAATAAATCTTTGCTTGTGTCATTAAAAAAAACTATATTTTCCTTTCAGATAAATCATGTATAAGTGACATGGGAAAGATTAATATTTAAAAATACTAGCATAGCTAATACATTGCAGCACAAATACCTGCCCCATGAAGGAAAATGCATATTGCCTGTAGCTGTAGCTGTGGTAATGGATTGTAAGTACGAGTACAATTCTTCCGTTCTCTGGATCCATGCAGGATTGGAATAGTGATACTACTGTGGTGCAGGTTGATTTAGAACCACACAGCTCTCGTTCTCAGACCCAGTTGAAAGATATATTGAACATGTTGCAAAACACAGAGAAGTGTAGTGTTGGCTTAGGCAGGTGCAGTGAGTTGAACCTCATTTGAGTATTTTTACAATTTACTGAATGAGTGGATACTGGAGACTGGCCACTGGTCATCACACTTGGCTATTAGGGCTTCCATGAGGGCATGAAAAGCTGTAATTTTACATTGGTCTCTATGTTGTTTAACCTGCTACCTGTCCACTCATCCCTAACATAGTCATCACTCCATTATGTGGCATTTGCCTCAGAATTGATATGAGAAATCTACATGGAAAAGCAATTTTCTTTCATTTCTCTCACACACACTTCAATGGCATCGGACAGATATAAGGAATTGTATTGGAGCCGCTAATGATGTTTGCTCTGCATCATTTAAAATGTTAATCTTTTGAAGAAAGCGACTTGGAGTCTGTGTCTTTATTTACTCGTCTGTATGTGACAGATAGAGAGAACAGAGTAGATGATATTGACGGTGGCGTTGTATTGCTATATTTAATGAAAGGAGAGGAGCTTTAGTTGGCAGTCAGCTCAGAGACTGCAGCTGTCCTTTGATGTATTGGAGTTAATATCATCCTGACATTTCTCAGGACAGATTTTCATCGCAGGATCATCTATACTTTTGGACCTGTATGATAAATGATTCAGGACATTCATTTTCCTCTCTGTCTCATCTCTCCTTTCCTCTGTGTGAAGAATCAAAACTGTGTGTGTGTGTGTGTGTGTGTGTGTGTGGGCGAGTGTGTGGGCCAGTGTGAGCGTGTGCGTGGGCAGGTGTACGTCCGCATGTCTGTGTGTGTGGGTCTGTGCATGACTTTGCGTGTGCGTCTGTGTGAGAGAGAGAGAGCGAGACCCGGCGCGGCATGCAATGAGGAATAGAAGGCAGCATTAATGGAATTGACATTAATTTGACAGAGTGCTCGCTAACATGTGAAGTCACTCGCAGTTCATAAGAATAATATTAACTTGCCATTAGTATGCCAAGCGGCTGTCAAGCTTACCAGACGCCAGGCATTTTGGGAAGTCAGAGCCATGGCCCTGTTTCATTCTGGGGTTATGAGTGCATCCTAAAGCTATGCACAACAAGAAAACCCTCATTCCACTCACAGTCCCAGACGTAAATAGCCCACATTGTGAAAAGATGACAAAGATCCTGCTCTGGTATTGTAACCAATGGATGTATTGCAACACTGATACCCTCTGACCAACAGCATTCTCTGAATAGCTAAAAGCGTTAGTGAAAGGGTATCGATTAGGCAACAGGTTTAAGACCAGAACTAGGGCGGAATCAAGTTTTAATGTCACGTGCACAAGTACGTGACAATGCAGTAATCAATATCAGTGTACACTGAACAAAAATATAAACGCAACATGTAAAGTGTTGGTCACATGTTTCATGACCTGGAAAAAAATCCCTGGAATGTTCCATACAAATTTGTTTATATCACTGTTTGTGAGTATTTATCCTTTGCCAAGATAATCCATCCACCTGACAGGTGTGGCATATCAAGAAGCTGATTAAACAGCATGATCATTACAGAGGTGCACCTTGTGCTGGGGACAATAAAAGGCTACTTTAGATTGTGCAGTTTCATCGCACAACACAATGCCACAGATGTCACAAGTTTTGAGGGAGCGGGCAATTAGCATGCTGACTGCAGGAATGTCCAACAGAGCTTGGGAGTATTTCTGTATGTAATAAAGCCCTTTTGTGTGGAAAAATGTATTCTGATTGGCTGGGCCTGGCTCCCCAGTGGGTGGGCCTCTGCTCTCCCAGTCCCACCCATGACTGCACCCCTGCCCAGCCGTGAAATCCATAGAGTGGGCCTCATTTATTTAATTCAATTGACTGATTTCGTTATATGAACTGTAACTCAGTAAAATCTTTGAAATTGTTGCATGTTCCATTTATATTTTTGTTCAGTATTGTACTAAAAATAACATACACTCTTAGAAAAAGGGTTCCAAAAGGGTTCTTTGCATTGGGATAGGGTTATACCAAGAACTGTTTTGATCAGAAGAATCCTTTTTGGAAGATAAGGGTTCTTGTAAGGCAAAGGGTTCTACCTAGAACCTTTAACACCCTAAGAAACGTTTTTGGAAGAACGGGTTATTTGATGTTTCTTTGGAAGGCAAGAATGATTATTTGGAAGGCAAGAAGGGTTCTACAAAGAACCATATAATATTTCCCGGCATGTGCTAGATTTTCAGAATTTTTTAGTTTTACTCTAATATTTGTGTTTTTGCATTTACATTGATTGGTTAATACATTTTATGCTACACAAAGATAAATAACCTACAGTTTTCTGAACTAATCCAATCTGTTGGATATATTGCACCCATTACTGAGATGGTTGTTCCAGATTTGATGATTGAGGCAGTCTCAACATTCTATCTTCCCTACCCTGGCAGTCATACTGAATGCAGGTTGTGGGTCTTGTTGGAATTGTAATAGGAATTACACATCACTTTGCAAGCCAGCATAATGTGACTTGCAGGCCTAATGTGGCATGTAGACCAGGAGATTCCTAACACCACTCTTTTAGGTTATACTGTAACTAGGCAAAGAAATGCCTTATGATATATATAATGTATTCTCATAGATTATACAATTTTAAAAGCAAATAAGGCTGGTGGAACCGTTCCTAGAGGGTTCTAGGCAGAACCCTCTGCAAAGGGTTCTACCCAGTACCAAAAAGGGTTTCTCTATGGGGACAAACTGAGGAATCATATATGGTTCTACTTAGCACCTTTTGTTTCTAAGAGTGTAAGGTAGAAGAACAAAAACATGAGAAATAAGAAATAATAAGAACTATATACAGGGTCAGTTCCTGTACCATAATTACAATGTGCAGGGATACTGAGGTAGATATGTATAGGGGTAAGGTGACTACAGTAGGCATCAGGATGTATGATAAACACAGTAGCAGCAGCGTATATGATGATTGTATGTGAGTGTGTGTGCGTGTGAGTCAGTATAAATGTGTGCGTGTTATTTGTGTGTGAGCAAATGAAATGTTTGTGCTGGAATGTCAGTGCGTGTGAGTGTGCATAAAGACTGCAAAAATAAAAAATAAAATACAAGGGTCAACTCAGATAATCCGTGTAGCCATTTTGTTATCTATTTAGCAGCCTTATGGCTTGGGGATAGAAGCTGTCCAGGAGCCTGTTGGTGTCAGACTTGATGCACCGGAACCGCTTGCCGTGTGGAAGCAGTCCGCACCACCCTCTGTAGCACCATGCGATTGAGGGTGGTGCTGTGGCCATACCAAGCAGTGATGCAGCTAGTCAAGATGCTCTCAATGGTGCAGCTGTCCACATTCCCTTGACTTGCAAAAGGCTTCAAGTCACACACACACACACACAAAATACACACACACACAATGACAATGTTGAAAGCAGACTTGAATCATGAGCGTTGGGTGTTACAGCCAAATGCCATTAAAGGCCTCCCCCATTAACACTAATCAAAAAACACTTTAGTTGATAAGAACCCTGAGGTGGCCCACTACCTAGTGGCCACATCCCTCTTCAGCTAATATTGACCAGCCACAAACAAGCTGCCAGTACTAACCAGCACCAGGGTGATAAAGAGACGGAAGGGCTTCTAATTGTCCATGAAAAGGCACTTCCTCTCCACTGCAGGTCTTTGGATGGTGTGGATCATGGTGATTTGTCTCTCTGGTAGAAAGGGGACTCATTGGGGCTGCTGGGCTCTCTCTCCATACAATATGGACTCGGCATGGCTGAACTGCTCATGAAAGATGCAGTTATGCAGATGTGGTTTGGAGTGAATGAATGCCACCCATAGGGGGCTGGTGGGTCGACGCGGGAGGGAGGGAGGCTGGTCCTACTGTACTGTACCATCGTGTGTGTGACCTACAGAACCCAGCTAGCACATTTGATTCCTTGGAAGTTGTGGGAACATATGTTTTTGGTTTCACATTGTTGGTGGGAATGAAGCCATACATTTCCTGACCGGTAAAAGTTTTTTGAACATTCTGAAAACAGAAGTGAAAATTTCACCTGTTCTGTATATGTTTATTTTGAGGTTGCAGGGAGGTTTTGAGAACATTTTACTCTGGTTCCTTGAATTTTTCCTGGGAGATTTTATTAACACCGAGAACAGAAATGATAGGTTATTTGAAGGTTTGTAAATAACCTCCTTAAAACCTTCACTGACTGTTTCAATAAGACTTTTAATAACATTGCCTGTTTTGGGTTTAAACAATTCAATTCCAAGCACCGATATGGACATGGAAATTAATTTCCATAAGTATTAATCATGCAAACACATTTATTTTTTATTGTGACACGACATCAGTGATATTCAAACCTATAATCTTCTGTTCTCTATTCATGAAATGAGCCCACTGCGCCACAGCTGTTAATTTTAGTCTATTCAAACAGACACCAATTTCAAAGGAAACAAGCATTCATTAAGATCAAGTACGGCCAATTAGTGGACACCTGAACACACTAAAGTAAGAAGTTAGAAGATGGAGAGAGTTTTGTTGATGACGAGAATGGAATGTATATGTTTTTAAGTAACATTTGTAGAGCGTTCTCTGAACATTTACTAAAGTTTTCTTGTGGTTTTTCTGGAAAGTTTTCTTAACATTCTCAGAAAAATGTGAGAACATGACTTGAAATAGAACCATGAGGAAACCTGTAGATAATGTTATGCTGAAGTACTGAAATTCCCTCTGAAGAATGTTGTTTCTTAACATCCTCTGAACTATTTGAGAACATTCCCAATGTAAAACAAGTTGGAGAACATTCCGAGAACAATCCAAATGTAAATGAAATGTAACCATGTTTGAACATTTTAGAAAATGTTCTGTTAAAGTAATGAAATGCTAAGAAACATTTTTGCTTTTTTTGTCAAGTTATATAAATGTGCTGAGAATGTTCCAAAGCCAAGCAACTATCCTTAGCCATTCACAGAATTTTGTGGGAAAGTTGTATGCTAAATAACCAAGGGACAGCCAGGCTCTCACCAAGCTCTAAGAAACCCATGGTTCTCAGAAATGTATATGCTAGCTGGGAAGGCTTCAGAGCCAGCAGCAGCAAAGACATAACAAACAATGTGTATATATGCCCAACATTTCAGAGAAAGATAGAGACAGGGAACACAGAGTTCCCAATAACTCAATGAGACAGAGACAGAGGAAACTGCCCAGCTAGCACATAATGTTCTGAGAACCATGTGTTCCTTAGAGCTTGGTGAGAGCGTGGTTATCCTATGGTTATTTTGAATACAACCTTCCCACAACTTTCTGGGAATGGTGCAAGATAGTTGCTTGGCTTCAGAACATTCTCAGCACATTTAAAGAACTTGACAAAAAAAACATTATTTTCTTGCTATTTCATTACTTTAACAGAACGTTTCCTAAATCTTCAAACATGGTTACATTTCATTTCAATTTTGGTCATGTTCTAGGAACGTTCTTCAACTGGATGTTCTACTGTGGGAATTTCAGTTCTTCAGCATAGTGTTTCCAACAGGTTTCCTCGTGGTTCTATTGAAAGTAATGTTCTCAATTTTTTTTGAGGAATGTTAATAAAAATGTATATAAAAATCAAAAGCAAACTTTAGTAATGTTCAGAGAACGTTCTAAGAATGTTATTTAACGTTTAACACAGCATCAACAAAACTCTCTATCCTCTAACTTGTTAAGTGTGTTTAAGTGTGTTGGCCACGCACACTAATTGGCTACACCTGATCATAATTAGTACTTGTTTACTTTGAAATGGGGAATGTTTGAATAGACTAAAATTAACAGATTTGTATGAATAAATAAAAAAACATGGCATGCTACAGTAGCTCAATCCTGGCGGAGAAGTGGATTAATTCCATGGATAGAGAACAGAAGATCATAGGTTTGAATCTCACTGACGCTGTGCCACACACAAAAAAAATGTGTTTGCATGAGTAATGCCTAAGCAAATGAATATTAATGTGTCCTGTCTGTGCTTAGAAGTCAAACAGTTAGCCTACTGTAAGCTAGCAGTGTTATTTAAAGTGTTATTGAAAATATTCTCCAAAACGTTATTTATTTAAATACCTACCTTCAAATAACATATAATTTCACTTCTCACAAAGTTAATAAAACCTCCCAGGAAAACGTTCAGGGAACCATTTTAAAAAGTTCTCAGAACTGTTCACTTCCGTTCTCAGAACGCTAAGAAAATCTATGTTTTATACCAGTCAGGAAGCATAGGGCTTTGTTCTCAGAACCAATGGGAAATCAAAAACATACCTTCCCATAACTTCGATCCCAAAACCAATGGGAAACCAAGAATTTAAGTTCCCACAACTTCCAAGGTGGTGCCTTTATTACACTTAGGGACAGTTTCCTGGACCCAGATTGCAATAGCCTGTACCTGCTCAGTGGGACATCACCATTGAAAGCAGGGGTTGGAAAAATACTTTTTAAAAATTCCGTTCCACTGTTCTGACCAGCAAAATAAAGTTCTGAACCAATTCAAACCCCCCAAAAGTATTGGTTTTTTTATCATTCCTTTCTGTTCCTTTAAAGAAAAATGTACTTCCTTTTCATGGAATCCAATTTTCGCTACAACTCCTGTACGGGCTCGGGAGAGACAAAGGTCAAAAGCCAGGCATCCTCCGAAACACAACCCAACCCAACCAAGCCACACTGCTTCTTAACACAATGTGTCACCTAGTTAGCATGCACTGCGTCCAGCCCGCCACAGGAGTCGCTAGTGCACGATGAGACAAGGATATTCCTACCGGCCAAACCCTCCCTAATGACACTAGGCCAATTGTGCATCACCCCATGGACCTCCCGGTCGCGGCCAGCTGTGACAGAGCCTGGGCACGAACCCAGAGTCTCTGGTGGCACAGCTAGCACTGCAATGCAGTGCCCTAGACCACTGCGCCACCCAGGAGGCCTTCTGTTTCTTTTTAAACCTTTGAAATAGCTCAATATTAAATTACTTCACCAATCAGAGCAGATAGATCAGCTGGCTATGGAGTGGGCAAGCTATAGTTGTTTGCGTTACGGAAAGACAAGTGTAGGGCTGAAAATGAATGCCCTGAAAGTTATTATTCCCATGCTTTTAAAACAAAGCTTCTGTTCCGGAACAGTATAGATCACTGTTGTACCCTCTTATGATTTGATAACGTTTTGTTATTTCCCAGTTTTCAGTTCTGTCCCCTGATCCTGTTCCAACCCCTGATTGAAATAACTTTTTGGTGCATAGCAGGGCTCAAACGGTGTCCAGAAAATTGTTTAACTCTATCCAGATGAACATACAAAACAACCACATGAATAGTTTACATTTTGGAACAGAGGTCAACATCAGACTGCATGATGATTGCATGTAGTTCGGTTCTGTATAATGAATCTAATTCAATGCTAGAAAAGGAGAGGATCATGTTGCAAAACACTAACCACATTATGGTGGTCCACATTTACACCCGTCATACATACTGTACATAATTTCATTTATTGTTTCCAATTTCATTTCCTAAATATTCATGGGTAGAAGCTTGGGGCAAAGTTGTTCGTGTTTGGTGGATCAAACCCCTCGTTTTCTTGCATCTGGTTAAGTCCGGAACTCTTTCTTTTTTCCTTTCTTCCTTTTTTAATGAGATCAATAGCAAAATGCTACCCATCTTTCTGTTATACCCCGTCATCCTAAATTAAAGAATGAATTCAAGGTTTGATACAAAAGATGATGAAGGCATATTTGAACATTCAAAGAGAGGGAGACAGTCTACAAGCAGCATTCCCAAAATTATTTTTCATCTCCAGGGTTCATGCATATTTAATAGGTAGCGGTAGAATATCACAGGGTAATACAATCCCAGCATGCATTGAGTCGAGAGGGAGATGGAAAAAAAACTTCCGCGATCGTTGTCATGAGCAATAATTCTCTGCAGAGCTGGGAAACAAAATAGCCAGAATGCTTTGATGAGGAAAAAAGAGAGTGGTAGGATACAGTGGAGGTTAAATACTGAAGAGGACTGGTCCCTTGGATGCTGTCTTTGTTCAGTTGAGACCAGCTCAGAGGCAGAGGAGCATACATTGATTAGTGAGTGACACTAGTTGACAAGCCCAGTGGACACCGTCCCAGGAGTTTATCTCTCTCCCTGCTGCCCCTAACTGTGTAAACACATCACATAATCAGTATGCACACACAAACACACACACACACACACACACACACACACACACACACACACACACACACACACACACACACACACACACACACACACACACACACACACACACACACACACACACACACACACACACACACACACACACACACACATACACCTCAGTTCCCTCACACACCACTGTCCCCTTAAAGATGTCCAGCTTTCAGAACAACAAACACATTCATTATTTCAATGCATTTACACAAGAATCCCAATTCTGATATTTTGCCCAATTATAGGCAAATGTGCTGATCTGATTGGTCAAATGAACAATTAGTGGGAAAAGGTCAGAATTGGGATGCATGTGTAAACACAACCTTAAAGGTTCTGTATCCACTATAGATAAGCATGAACTGTAATGTAGGTGTGGCTATATAATAGTAAATCTGTATCCTAGAACTACCGGTATCTATTTACCCATTGTAGTTACCATGCTTATTAGGCATTCATCACACGTGTGTAAAATGAGCCATGAAACAGCGTTGTCATGCTGAACAGAATTTTAATTACAGATCGTCTCCTCCCTTCCTTTAGAGTACGCTCCAATTGGTCTGAAATAACAGCAGAAAAGGCCTTTCTGAAGGGAGAGACAGTGCCATTAACATTAGCTATCAGGAGTGATATAAAAGCTATATCAGAGAATAATTAACACAGGCAGCAAAGCTACCATTTAAGCTAGCTTAAAAAAAAGAAAAGCAAAAACCTAATCAATTCCTAGCAGGGGAATATCCAGTTTGGAATATTAAGACAGGGAGGGAAATGAAAAAGGAAAACATATTTTTTTTAAAGCGTCCGTTCATTTGCATTTAAAACGTGGGTTTTTAATTGAAATCGGTTGGATAATTAGGGTGTAGATTGAGGAGGAGGAGAAGATGGTGTTTGGTTGGAGCCCTTAGAACATGTCAGCCCAGCAAATGAGTGAAGGGGCCTCTCTCTCTCTCTCTCTCTGTTTGACAAACAGAGATGAGTCCCATATCTCCCCATCCACATAACCCAGTGGACTTTGATTTTCTGCAGGATTTGAAGCCAAGGCTGATCTAAATAAACCCGTTGATTAGCCGACCCTCCCATCCTCCTCCCGCTTCCTCTCCTCCACCCTTCCACCCCCATGCAGAGATCATTGACAGGAGACCTCCACTGACAATAACTCATTTGGACCTGGACCGCTTTTATTTTGACGCTTGATACCTGCTTGTTTTATATCCTGACAGCTAAATTGAGTCGTAAAGACTTGTAAAAATAACGACGGTCCAGAGTCCTGTTCGACAGTTCAAGCCACCCATTTTTATTTTTCCATAGGTCCCCCGTGGGCTGTTAGCTGGCGCATTAAGGCCCTGACACGTTAACAAGTGCGAAGATATTTACGGGAGGCTGACCTCGACCCTAGCTGGCTGGTGTTGTAGTTCAGTCAGTGGTGGTGGTGTCAAAGAGTGCTAAAATGTAATTATTCCCCAGTCATTCACAGTGACCTGTCCATAATCCAGAGGTATGCTGGACCATAGAAATAAAATCACTAGAACGTGAATTCCTATTCAAGTCAATGTGCTGTGATAGGTGGACCAATTTCTGTTTTTTTTTTTACCATTTACCATTCTAGTAATTCTATTTCCATGTATCATCCACACCATCTGATGTGTGGGCTCTGTTTACCCAGGGTGGATATTCCTCTAGGGAGACGGACTGTAAGGAATGCCAATATGAACTGACTCCTCTTCAATGGCTGCTCAGGTTAGGTCCCTGTGTGAAAACAGACGATAAATCCAAAATCACATAGAGTTTTATTTGTCACATTCATAAACAACAGGTGTAGACTACAAATTAAATGCTTACTTACACCAGCAATGCAGAGAGAAAAATAAAATATAGAAACAATTACAAGAGGAGTAAATATACAATGAGTAACAATAACTTGGCTATATACACTGGGTACCAGTACTGAGTCCATGTGCAGAGTTATGAGGTAATTGAGGGAGATATGACAAAGTAAATCATTCTTTTCGTATTCTCTCACAGGGTTACTCGTTAACTCTCTGTCTAAATCCCAAAAGGCACCCTATACCCTATGTAGTGAGTGCACTACTGTTTAAAAGTAGTTCACCATATAGGGGATAGGGTGCCATTTGGAATACAGACTCTAGAACCCCCAGTATCAGCACCATTGATTGGACAGACAAGCAGTTAAAGCGTATTTAACAAAGCACTAAAGGGGAGTGCTGTAACACACTGTAACGAATCGGCACCCCTATTCAGCATTACTGGAGCTAATTTCCCCCCAACTTCAGACACCCCCAAACTTCGGACACTCTCTAGCAGTTGGAGGATTAAATCATCTGGAGCTCAACATTGAAATGGCCTGGAAAACATTTTGCGACTAAAGACAACCTTCTAGCTAGCTGACCACCAATTTTCATTGCAGTTTATGTAAGTTAAGTTCATACTCATTTATATGTTAGTATTAAAACTGTTATCTACTTTCTCAAAACATAAGATTAATCTGTAAAACAAATCATGAGACATCATTTGGTTACAACACTGAAGAAGATGTTGGTGAAGAACCAAGGAGGGGTGCACCTAGCTACGCTATGATAAATTGACAGGCAAGTCCTTTTTTTTTTTACTTGAAGGCTAACCTTCAAGTCAACTGTCTAGTAAACACTTCGAATATGAGGTTGGTGTCTCTTTTTTGAACAAAATTAGGTGGCCAATAACTGGGGACCGACCGTATTTCCACTGATAAGTCAAACATGCTAATTGCTAACCCGTTAGCTATCATTTTTACAACAATAATGATCACAAAACATTGATAGCTTGATCACAAGGTAACACTGTTGACGCTGTTGAATATGCCGATAATACGGGGTGCTACGCTATGGTATTGTGGTGTTAGATTAGATATTAGACAATTGTACTAATCTCATTAAGGTATTTATAAGTCACATTCTTTCAAATCAAATTTCAAGAGTTAAATGTACTTGAAACATGGCAGACTGTGGTATTTAAGATGGTGAAGTGGTCTGGTAGCATTACTCTGGCTAGAGGGTTAAAATGGAGGGGTATATTTGAGTGGTTGAAAAGACTGGACATCTTACAGACTGTGGTTTTAAAGATGGACACTACAGTACAGTCTGATCTGTATAACATGGCTCTCTAGCGAGTTCCTGCCGGCTATCTCTACCCGTATGGAGAAACCATATGAATTTCACGTGAACACGTGGTGTTGTTGAATAAATGTTAAATAAATGTGACAACGGGGATGCAACATTTCCACATGTGATACCATAACACTACACGTGACAACATTTGAGCACGTGAAAACACAAGTGTCAAATGTAATTTAGAGTATTTTACTATGAAAGGCATAATTGAAATGAATTTAATTTAAACAGTCATGGTCCCATGCAGGTTTTGTCTAGCTCCCGGTTTGCTTCAGGGACGTCCCCAAGTAGTTTTTTAATAATATTATGTCATGGTCCCCTGCAGTTTTTGTCTAGCTCCTGGTTTGTTTCAGGGATGCCCCAAGTAGAATTTTAGAATATTATATCATGGTCCCCTGGAGGGTTTTATCTAGTTGCGATGAAAATACAGTACATCTAGTTACTGTATTTTTACAGCTAAATTCAGGTGTTAATGGACAGTATGCAGTTTACTTGGAACTCAACCTCTCTTGGGATTTCCCTGATAGTTACCTTAAGTTAATGATGCTTCACCAGATCTGGGAACATCATGGAGATTGGCAAGAATACCTATCTGCACTTTGCCTAAAGTTGCAGTAAAATAAAGTAAATATATACAACAACTTGAAGGTGTTATTTCTATAAAATAACATTATGCTGCTGTATTCTGATTGGCAGTGCCACCAGGTTCATACTAATTGCTTGGAACATATATTAACACAAAATACAGTGCCTTGCGAAAGTATTCGGCCCCCTTGAACTTTGCGACCTTTTGCCACATTTCAGGCTTCAAACATAAAGATATAAAACTGTATTTTTTTGTGAAGAATCAACAACAAGTGGGACACAATCATGAAGTGGAACGACATTTATTGGATATTTCAAACTTTTTTAACAAATCAAAAACTGAAAAATTGGGCGTGCAAAATTATTCAGCCCCCTTAAGTTAATACTTTGTAGCGCCACCTTTTGCTGTGATTACAGCTGTAAGTCGCTTGGGGTATGTCTCTATCAGTTTTGCACATCGAGAGACTGAATTTTTTCCCATTCCTCCTTGCAAAACAGCTCGAGCTCAGTGAGGTTGGATGGAGAGCATTTGTGAACAGCAGTTTTCAGTTCTTTCCCCAGATTCTCGATTGGATTCAGGTCTGGACTTTGACTTGGCCATTCTAACACCTGGATATGTTTATTTTTGAACCATTCCATTGTACATTTTGCTTTATGTTTTGGATCATTGTCTTGTTGGAAGACAAATCTCCGTCCCAGTCTCAGGTCTTTTGCAGACTCCATCAGGTTTTCTTCCAGAATGGTCCTGTATTTGGCTCCATCCATCTTCCCATCAATTTTAACCATCTTCCCTGTCCCTGCTGAAGAAAAGCAGGCCCAAACCATGATGCTGCCACCACATGTTTGACAGTGGGGTGGTGTGTTCAGGGTGATGAGCTGTGTTGCTTTCACGCCAAACATAACGTTTTGCATTGTTGCCAAAAAGTTCAATTTTGGTTTCATCTGACCAGAGCACCTTCTTCCACATGTTTGGTGTGTCTCCCAGGTGGCTTGTGGCAAACTTTAAACAACACTTTTTATGGATATCTTTAAGAAATTGCTTTCTTCTTGCCACTCTTCCATAAAGGCCAGATTTGTGCAATATACGACTGATCGTTGTCCTATGGACAGAGTCTCCCACCTCAGCTGTAGATCTCTGCAGTTCATCCAGAGTGATCATGGGCCTCTTGGCTGCATCTCTGATCAGTCTTCTCCTTGTATGAGCTGAAAGTTTAGAGGGACGGCCAGGTCTTGGTAGATTTGCAGTGGTCTGATACTCCTTCCATTTCAATATTGTCGCTTGCACAGTGCTCCTTGGGATGTTTAAAGCTTGGGAAATCTTTTTGTATCCAAATCCGGCTTTAAACTTCTTCACAACAGTATCTCGGACCTGCCTGGTGTGTTCCTTGTTCTTCATGATGCTCTCTGCGCTTTTAACGGACCTCTGAGACTATCACAGTGCAGGTGCATTTATACAGAGACTTGATTACACACAGGTGGATTGTATTTATCATCATTAGTCATTTAGGTCAATATTGGATCATTCAGAGATCCTCACTGAACTTCTGGAGAGAGTTTGCTGCACTGAAAGTAAAGGGGCTGAATAATTTTGCACACCCAATTTTTCAGTTTTTAATTTGTTAAAAAGTTTGAAATATCCAATAAATGTCGTTCCACTTCATGATTGTGTCCCACTTGTTGTTGATTCTTCACAAAAAAATACAGTTTTATATCTTTATGTTTGAAGCCTGAAATGTGGCAAAAGGTCGCAAAGTTCAAGGGGGCCGAATACTTTCGCAAGGCACTGTAAGTGTATGATTACCTGGGGTACATGGTCAAAGGCACACTTCACAGGGACACATGATCTCAATGGGGCATTTTTCTACCCAATATTTTGAATATAAGTTATGATCGTCACTGAGCTTTGATAGGTGGGGGCAATGTACTGGTGGGGCTCATATAAAAGGGAATGTCCTCCCTCTGTTCATTAACATTAAGCTTGTACACTGTCAGTTCTGCAGCCTTCATTTATAGCTAGTCACCATGTCATTGTAATAATCACTTTGGTACCAGACCATCAGGTCAGTGAGCGTGAGGAATTAGCCACAGCAAATTACTGTGAATTTTACAATAACTAGTTGACAGTAACTAGTTGACAGTAAGTTATTGAAAGGTAAACACTAACTAAATGAAGGCTGCAGAACTGACAGTGTACAAGCTTAATGTTAATGAAACAGCTGCCATTAAGCTACAGGAAAATGCACAGTAACCTCTTTACCAGAGTTGGAACAAAGTCATTGTTTCACTCAATTGCCAGGTCAAGACAGGCAAGTCCGAGTCAAGTCTCAAGTCAAGACCAACAAGCCTCAAGTCAAGTCTCAAGTCCTAAACTTTGAGTTTCGAGTCCTAAACAAGTCATAATGTGCTCTTCACCAAATGTAATACCATTTCATATTTTTAACAAGAGTAATAGTTTGAATATTACATTTATGCAAATCATGAATGATTTAAAATATATATTTATTACTTTCCAAATAAACTTTATATTTCCATGGAAATACATGGGTAGCCATAAGAAAGACCCCCCTCAATAGCGATAGAGGATCGCTGTGGGGCGCAATCGGGCGATGTAGGCTTGAACACAATCGCCCAACCTTAACACACACACACACACTGTGTGTGTGGTTACAGTAGGCTAACATATAATATGTCAATGGCTTTAGGAACAGCAGTAACATCAGGCAGGATTTAGGCTACCAACTGCCTAGCCAGTTGTAGCTCAATCTTGGGTGCAATGATCATGTTCCCGCACTGACTGACTGTGTGGAGGCCCATTGATTTAATGTTACGTTAGCCAACATGCTACACTAGCAAAGTTATGAATGATATAGCTGTCGGCTATATTAGCCACAACTTACTGTTGTTTGTGCAGCTTCAAATGTCGAACAAAGTTGGAAGTTGTTGCGCCTCCGTCTGTAATTTTCTTCCTGCATGTTTTGCAAGTTGCAATCCATTTTCTGTTGATACAGCGTAGTCTTTATATCCGAAAATAATAATTTTGGGGATCATCTTTCCAAAGGCTCCATCTGAATGGAGCACGCAACTTTTTCTCAGCTGGCACAATTTGATTGGCTGCTGTCCGATTCAAACTGTAATTCGTTAAATGAAGAGTTGATGAGCTGCACACTTTTTTAATAGCATCATTTCTAAATATTTGGACTTGGGGAGGGTATCAAGTCAGTTCGAGTCAAAAGGTTCAAGTCCAAGTTGAGAGTCATTGGTGTTAAAGTCAAAGTCGAGTTGCAAGTCATCATATTTGTGACTCGAGTCTGACTCGAGTCCAAGTCATGTGACTCGAGTCCACACCTCTGCTCTTTACAGTACAGATCTTGAATGTCACAAATTATTACAAAGATTGCAGAACTGACAACGGTTCATCAACATAACAATAACACCACTTAAACTGGTACAACATTTCAACTGACAGGTTGCACAAATACAACGTATTTTAGACCGTGCCCGTAAATATGTTAATGAGCACACCTAATGCTGCATTCATTACCAAGTGGGAATTTACCACATATGACTGGGAAACATGCTGACTTCTGCTGACATTACTCCCACATGCTGACCTTTGAGGTCACCTACAGTAGGAAGGCTGTAATTTCAGTTTATGGTTGACACAGCTTATTGGCCATTAGCAAATTATCGTTTCCCAATGATTTCAAAGCACGTGAATGCATCCAACTTGTATTTATGACTTCACAACTGGTCAATTTCGACCTCCCACATGGTTACGAACACAGCATTATATTTTATATATTGGGTAGAAAAATGTACCATTATACTAAATTATCCGTACCCTATAAGGTACCGAAAACCACCATGTGAGTTCCTATGTGTACCTCTGAAGATACCTTATGTGTACCTTTGACCTTTTTGTACACCAGAGAACAACACTGTACAGTAGCCATACTCTTATTTTTGAGTGTGTGGATATACACTCACCGGACAGTTTATTAGGTACATCTAGTACTGTGTTGGACCCCCCTTTGCCTCCAGAACAGCCGGATGTTGGTCCATGCTGACGTGATGGCATCACGCAATTGATGCATATTTGACAGTGGTACATTCACGCTGCGAACAGCCCGTTCCATCTCATACCACAGATGCTCTATTCTATTGGGTTGAGGTCTGGGGACTGTGCAGGCCGCCCAAGTAAAATGAACTCGCTGTCATGTTCCAGGCTTTGTTTTTCCATTCCTCAATTGTCCAGGGTTGGTGATCGTGTGCCTACTGGAGCTGCTTCTTCTTGTTTCTAGCTGATAGGAGTGGAACCCGGTGTGCTGCAATAGCCCATCCGTGACAAGGATCGACGAGTTGTGAGTTCCCGAGATGTCATTCTGCACACCACTGCTTTACTAAGCTGTTATTTGTCTGTTTGTGGCCCACCTGTTAGCATGCATGACTGTTGCCATTCTCCTTCCACCTCTCATCAACAAGCTGTTTTCGCCCACAGGACTGACACTGACTGGATGTTTTTGGTTTGTCGCACCATTCTCAGTAAACCCTAGACACAGTTTCTGAGATACTGGAATGTGATATGTAATCTACACCTCGATAAGGCTGACAGTAATCCTAAAGATTTTAATGAACGATTTTCAACTTAAGTGTCATTATTTCTGTGTAGCCTACACTTTCTCATTCTGAAATGTGAATGCTAGTAGGACAGGTGTGGCATTCGTGACGTCGATTTGACAGCTCTAACACAGTTACAGCTCCGACACCGCCAAAACACCAGCAATGCGGGTGCTCGGTTATCGCAGTGCAGTGCCATCTGCACTGCTATTTTAGTTATCAGTTGTTCTGACTATTCTTTCGTTATTGATTTAATAGACTTATTTCAGCAATTTGAGGGTTTTCTGTTGGTGAGGCATATTATTCTGTTTTAATGTTACTCCTGAATCAAAATTAAAATATAATGGTTTTCTTGAATGTATTTTTAACAGAGATTTACTTTGACATCCAAAGTGTAGAAATACAGGTGAAATCAGTTACTGACAGACATGGTGGGGTAGCAGGAAGATCAGATTGCCGTGGCCCAAGAGGTTGAGAGTTCAAATCCCAAGAAAGGACACGTTGAGTAATATTTACTGTACAAATAAATGTAACTGAATCCAATCGAGAATCTGGGGAAAGAACTGAAAACTGCTGTTCACAAATGCTCTCCATCCAACCTCACTGAGCTCGAGCTGTTTTGCAAGGAGGAATGGGAAAAAATTTCAGTCTCTCGATGTGCAAAACTGATAGAGACATACCCCAAGCGACTTACAGCTGTAATCACAGCAAAAGGTGGCGCTACAAAGTATTAACTTAAGGGGGCTGAATAATTTTGCACGCCCAATTTTTCAGTTTTTAATTTGTTAAAAAAGTTTGAAATATCCAATAAATGTCGTTCCACTTCATGATTGTGTCCCACTTGTTGTTGATTCTTCACAAAAAAATACAGTTTTATATCTTTATGTTTGAAGCCTGAAATGTGGCAAAAGGTCGCAAAGTTCAAGGGGGCCGAATACTTTCGCAAGGCACTGTAAGTGTATGATTACCTGGGGTACATGGTCAAAGGCACACTTCACAGGGACACATGATCTCAATGGGGCATTTTTCTACCCAATATTTTGAATGTATAAGTTATGATCGTCACTGAGCTTTGATAGGTGGGGGCAATGTACTGGTGGGGCTCATATAAAAGGGAATGTCCTCCCTCTGTTCATTAACATTAAGCTTGTACACTGTCAGTTCTGCAGCCTTCATTTATAGCTAGTCACCATGTCATTGTAATAATCACTTTGGTACCAGACCATCAGGTCAGTGAGCGTGAGGAATTAGCCACAGCAAATTACTGTGAATTTTACAATAACTAGTTGACAGTAACTAGTTGACAGTAAGTTATTGAAAGGTAAACACTAACTAAATGAAGGCTGCAGAACTGACAGTGTACAAGCTTAATGTTAATGAAACAGCTGCCATTAAGCTACAGGAAAATGCACAGTAACCTCTTTACCAGAGTTGGAACAAAGTCATTGTTTCACTCAATTGCCAGGTCAAGACAGGCAAGTCCGAGTCAAGTCTCAAGTCAAGACCAACAAGCCTCAAGTCAAGTCTCAAGTCCTAAACTTTGAGTTTCGAGTCCTAAACAAGTCATAATGTGCTCTTCACCAAATGTAATACCATTTCATATTTTTAACAAGAGTAATAGTTTGAATATTACATTTATGCAAATCATGAATGATTTAAAATATATATTTATTACTTTCCAAATAAACTTTATATTTCCATGGAAATACATGGGTAGCCATAAGAAAGACCCCCCCTCAATAGCGATAGAGGATCGCTGTGGGGCGCAATCGGGCGATGTAGGCTTGAACACAATCGCCCAACCTTAACACACACACACACACTGTGTGTGTGGTTACAGTAGGCTAACATATAATATGTCAATGGCTTTAGGAACAGCAGTAACATCAGGCAGGATTTAGGCTACCAACTGCCTAGCCAGTTGTAGCTCAATCTTGGGTGCAATGATCATGTTCCCGCACTGACTGACTGTGTGGAGGCCCATTGATTTAATGTTACGTTAGCCAACATGCTACACTAGCAAAGTTATGAATGATATAGCTGTCGGCTATATTAGCCACAACTTACTGTTGTTTGTGCAGCTTCAAATGTCGAACAAAGTTGGAAGTTGTTGCGCCTCCGTCTGTAATTTTCTTCCTGCATGTTTTGCAAGTTGCAATCCATTTTCTGTTGATACAGCGTAGTCTTTATATCCGAAAATAATAATTTTGGGGATCATCTTTCCAAAGGCTCCATCTGAATGGAGCACGCAACTTTTTCTCAGCTGGCACAATTTGATTGGCTGCTGTCCGATTCAAACTGTAATTCGTTAAATGAAGAGTTGATGAGCTGCACACTTTTTTAATAGCATCATTTCTAAATATTTGGACTTGGGGAGGGTATCAAGTCAGTTCGAGTCAAAAGGTTCAAGTCCAAGTTGAGAGTCATTGGTGTTAAAGTCAAAGTCGAGTTGCAAGTCATCATATTTGTGACTCGAGTCTGACTCGAGTCCAAGTCATGTGACTCGAGTCCACACCTCTGCTCTTTACAGTACAGATCTTGAATGTCACAAATTATTACAAAGATTGCAGAACTGACAACGGTTCATCAACATAACAATAACACCACTTAAACTGGTACAACATTTCAACTGACAGGTTGCACAAATACAACGTATTTTAGACCGTGCCCGTAAATATGTTAATGAGCACACCTAATGCTGCATTCATTACCAAGTGGGAATTTACCACATATGACTGGGAAACATGCTGACTTCTGCTGACATTACTCCCACATGCTGACCTTTGAGGTCACCTACAGTAGGAAGGCTGTAATTTCAGTTTATGGTTGACACAGCTTATTGGCCATTAGCAAATTATCGTTTCCCAATGATTTCAAAGCACGTGAATGCATCCAACTTGTATTTATGACTTCACAACTGGTCAATTTCGACCTCCCACATGGTTACGAACACAGCATTATATTTTATATATTGGGTAGAAAAATGTACCATTATACTAAATTATCCGTACCCTATAAGGTACCGAAAACCACCATGTGAGTTCCTATGTGTACCTCTGAAGATACCTTATGTGTACCTTTGACCTTTTTGTACACCAGAGAACAACACTGTACAGTAGCCATACTCTTATTTTTGAGTGTGTGGATATACACTCACCGGACAGTTTATTAGGTACATCTAGTACTGTGTTGGACCCCCCTTTGCCTCCAGAACAGCCGGATGTTGGTCCATGCTGACGTGATGGCATCACGCAATTGATGCATATTTGACAGTGGTACATTCACGCTGCGAACAGCCCGTTCCATCTCATACCACAGATGCTCTATTCTATTGGGTTGAGGTCTGGGGACTGTGCAGGCCGCCCAAGTAAAATGAACTCGCTGTCATGTTCCAGGCTTTGTTTTTCCATTCCTCAATTGTCCAGGGTTGGTGATCGTGTGCCTACTGGAGCTGCTTCTTCTTGTTTCTAGCTGATAGGAGTGGAACCCGGTGTGCTGCAATAGCCCATCCGTGACAAGGATCGACGAGTTGTGAGTTCCCGAGATGTCATTCTGCACACCACTGCTTTACTAAGCTGTTATTTGTCTGTTTGTGGCCCACCTGTTAGCATGCATGACTGTTGCCATTCTCCTTCCACCTCTCATCAACAAGCTGTTTTCGCCCACAGGACTGACACTGACTGGATGTTTTTGGTTTGTCGCACCATTCTCAGTAAACCCTAGACACAGTTTCTGAGATACTGGAATGTGATATGTAATCTACACCTCGATAAGGCTGACAGTAATCCTAAAGATTTTAATGAACGATTTTCAACTTAAGTGTCATTATTTCTGTGTAGCCTACACTTTCTCATTCTGAAATGTGAATGCTAGTAGGACAGGTGTGGCATTCGTGACGTCGATTTGACAGCTCTAACACAGTTACAGCTCCGACACCGCCAAAACACCAGCAATGCGGGTGCTCGGTTATCGCAGTGCAGTGCCATCTGCACTGCTATTTTAGTTATCAGTTGTTCTGACTATTCTTTCGTTATTGATTTAATAGACTTATTTCAGCAATTTGAGGGTTTTCTGTTGGTGAGGCATATTATTCTGTTTTAATGTTACTCCTGAATCAAAATTAAAATATAATGGTTTTCTTGAATGTATTTTTAACAGAGATTTACTTTGACATCCAAAGTGTAGAAATACAGGTGAAATCAGTTACTGACAGACATGGTGGGGTAGCAGGAAGATCAGATTGCCGTGGCCCAAGAGGTTGAGAGTTCAAATCCCAAGAAAGGACACGTTGAGTAATATTTACTGTACAAATAAATGTACACAATTTAGTCATGTGTGCCAAATATGTAAGTTAAAAGCACTGTGTGTATCATAGAGACACATTTTTCATTGCAGGGCATCACCTGTGAAATCTCATGTGAAAATGTGAATCCACATGTGAAACGTTGTGTGATCACGTGAAGTCTTCCAAAAACACAAGGTTTCAGATTATTTCACATATGAAAATCCACATCATCACATGTGAAGTGTTCCAAAAACACTCATGCAAAACCTGTGTGTGCGTGTGTGCGTGTGTGCGTGTGTGCGTGTGTGCGTGCGTGCGTGCGTGTGTGCGTGTGTGCGTGTGTGTCCTAGCAGCCAGCCAGGTAATATTACCAGTCCATCTCCTTCTGGGCTCGGCCATGTGTAAAGGACTACACTGCACTCAGTGGCTGGTTAAAAGCCTCACCTGCTATTGATGTCATCCTGGCTGTTTGTAGTTTGCTTACTCATCTGCAATAAGCCTGTTAAATTAAACCAACCGGAGAGATATTTCTCACACACGCACATACGCACACACACACACACAGGAACAACAAGACACAAAAAAAATACAAATCTTTGCAATTCTCTGCCCAAATGCTGTTAATAAGTGAATAGGTGCTATAATAGAGCAGTGAGCACAATAAGACAACATATTGTGGTTGTATTAAATTCATCCCAGGTTGTGAAACTCATCCTGCCATGTCTAGGAGAATAAAGGGTAATAACAGGAATTTGTGGAACACAATTCAAAGGGCTCGTAAAATGTTTGGGGTACTTCAAATCATTCATTTAATCTAGCAGTAACTCTTTTTATTCTCAGGTTTCCATGGAAACTAGTCAGATGGGGCACAGGAGATGAGAGGGTGGGGGGGTAGGGTCCTGATGGGCGGGGGTTGTGGTGAATTTGGGAAGGGCTGGTGGGGAGGGGGGGGTAGTATAGTATAGTATAGTATGATCAACTGACAGAACGAAGAAAAGGTGTGTCTCTCTCTCTCTATCTCTCTAGCTCTCTCTCCTATCCTAACTTCCTCGTCCTTGAAAAGCCTGCCTCCCTCACAACGAAGGTATTTATCATTGGCCATTAATTACCATCCAATTAACTATTCCCTTTGTGGAACCATTGTAATTCTGCACAGTGTCGAGTTCCCTTTCAGCCAACCCAGCAGGCAGCCTGACACCTAAATGTGTTTCGGCTTAGACCAAAAAGAAGAGAGAAAGGGAAAGTTTTTTTTCTCTGTTTTTTTTCAACAAAGATTTAGTCTGCTTAGTAATGTAATGTAACTCTAGGGTAATTAAAACTGGACCATATTGAATGGTTCAATTGTAAAATTCAGAGCTAATTTAGGGGGAGATTTGTCACTAAATATATATATTTTTAATTGGCAAGGCCAGCTTAAGCATTATATATTTGATGTTGCGTGTGACGTCTTTCATGTTAGGAGAGAGAGATACAGCTTATTACTGCTACAGTATGCCCCCTCCACACTTCATGCAACCAAGACCTCATTCATCCTCCAAGGGCTTCAGAAACCTTAGGATCACTTTTCAGGGGCCTGACAGACACAGAAGCCTTTACTAATTGGTTGGCTTTAAGAGGGACCGGGTGGACTACTGCTGTACTGACATGGAAGTGGCATCTCTCGTTTGTTTGGAGGAAATTAGCCCCAGTGCACGAGTGTGAGTGAATTAGACCAAACGTATGCCTCCCTCCAGCCACACACAATCAAATAAGTATGTAACTTAGAGAAAGACCCTTAATGCACATAACTTTCTCTCACACACACACACACATCTCATTATAACATTGGGATAAATACCCGCAAGAGCTCTTTGCTGCTATGTATTTAGCATTCATATCAAATAAAATCTCACAACAAGCTTAAACTGTTTTACTCCAAGACACATCCCAAATCTTTTTTCTCTCACAGAGTATATGGGTTATGATTATATTTAGAGATATACAGTACAGTATATAGACTAGACAGTGATTACATTAATTCTAGAGCTCCTTTATGAAGGGGGGGTGCAGCACTGTGGGGGTGTGTGGGCACCACTGTGGGGGTGTGTGTGTGTGTGGGCACCACTGTGGGGGGGTGTGCAGCACTGTGGGGGGGGTGCAGCACTGTGGGGGTGTGTGTGCAGCACTGTGGGGGTGTGTGTGTGTGTGTGGGCACCACTGTGGGGGTGTGTGTGCAGCACTGTGGGGGGGTGTGTGCACCACTGTGGGGGTGTGGGGCGGGGGGTGTTGATGATTATGTTCTCCGGCCCACTCCAGTACATGCGGACCCCCTGTACCAGAGTGTACAGTACGCTAACACACACACACACACACTGAGTCTGTCAGACGTGTGTTGTGCAGCTGGAGTAGGGTTTTTTCCTTACTTCACTTCCAACGTTCAGACAAAACAGCTGTGATGTGGTAAGGGTGGCGGTAGGGTCGGCTCTCTTTCATCTGTCCAGATACAGGTCAGTGTTGGTAAAAGAGTTGATAGCAAGCACACTTCAACACATCACAGGAGAGCTCTCAATATCAGCTCAGACTAACAGAAAGTATGAACTCTCGCTAGACGTTAGCTCCACTTCTGGTGATAGCATGTGTTGGATGATCCCATACAGTATATACAGTGGCAGATCAGTATTAAAATACTTCATACACTATAAAGAATCTTAATTTATTTAGCTTGATCTTTGCTGCTCAGGTAAATAACTTGCTACACCTATTTTAGCTAGAAAATGCTGGACCTGACTTAATTCAACATTTGCAGGAGCAGGGAACCATATAAACAATGATTTAATTCAATTATGAGATTGCTTTGCTCAGATAAGCTAATAGTTTGTTCAAAAATATTGTTCCCTGTTACAGAAACATAAATTGTTATAGTTTAGCGTGCCATTCTTCATATTATTTTAATATATGTTTGCAAATCGAATATCACTGAACTCTATAAACGTCACAGTCACAATCTCCCTTCCAATGGGCAAAACATATCAGTTGCCATGGATACTAGGTTCATTTAAAAGTGCACACGTACAGTTGTCCTTGGTATGAAACAGTTGTCCTTAGTATGAAATGGAAAACAAGGTCATTTCCCCTCTTCTGAGATGCAAAGAGAAGGGGGTAAAAAATCCCTGTTGAAAAGAAATATATTCAAAGGAGTGATTACCCAACTCTCACATGACCTTTATCTGATGACACACTAATCGTATCATGTAGTAAATAGATGATAATGACGGTGGCGGTGATGATGATTATGTTGGAAATGATGACTATTATTGGCTGTAGTAGCAGTATGGAGATAACATCTAATAGGAGTAAAGGTAGTTTAAATGGTGGTTGTAGTAGCAGTCAAAGATTTTTGCAATTAATAATGTAAGAACGTGGGACATAAAATAAGAATAGAGAATTGCCTGAAATTGCCGTCATCTAGCAATCACAGTGCACTGCATTAGTGATGGAGATGAAATAACCATTATAGGAACAATATACAGACCCATTAGTAAGTGAGAATGAACTAGAGAGCTACAGAGCTCCCAAGTAATAGGCAGTGAACAGACCCATGAAGTTTTCACTGCTGTAAAAAACAGAATCCACCTCTAAACAGCCACCCAGACACATCATCAGGTGAACAGGTTTAGTTGATGGCGATGCCACATGGTGCTGGTAGAGTGAAATGATTGACATAATCAACATCTAAATAATTGCTACGGAAATAACAACTGCCAATCAAGCAATCATGTCTCTGTACAGACGTTAGCTACATTCAGGGTAATTGGAAATTTGTTGGCTGACTGGCACTATCAGCATGTGCAGCCCAAAGTAGCACCTGGTTCCATTGCTTAAAGCCAGGCTCTAGCCTAGCTAACACCATGACAATAACAATCACAGATACTCCTTTCATAGTAACCAAACCAAAGTGTTAGTGTTAGTGTTATGTTTTTATTTCACAAAGCTCATGAGTTTACTTAATGTAAGATCAATGCCAGCCAGGTAACAAAAACAAGGACCAAATTGTTTTTATTCACAAGGCTTAGGAGACATGATTGCTTGTACTATCCATACCGACACCAATCCCAGGTAACACAAAACCGGTCTGGAAATCATCCTTCCTCAACTAGCCGTTCACTGTGGCCTCAAGTTGACTCAACCTCAGGTTCACCCCTGTTACACACTCCCATTTCCTCCGGGGGGTAATCTCCTGGCTGCATGTTACAGCCAGCTCTCAGTGTTTGTGTCGGGCTTCAACTCTCAACTCACAGGGCGGGTGGTTGTAATGGGCTACAAGAAACAACATCGAACCCAAGTCCCACGGATCAAGATGAGAAAAAACAGCTCTGTCCAAACCCCCCAAAATTTGTCAGAATCTTTTAGAGCCACAGTGATTTCATTGGAGTGGCAGGGCAGCCTAGTGGTTAGAGCGATGGACTTAGAAACCGTAAGGTTGCAAGTTCAAACCCCTGAGCTGACAAGGTACTAATCTGTTGTTCAAACCCACTGTTTCTAGGCCATCATTGAAAATAAGAATTTGTTCTTAACTGACTTGCCTAGTTAAATAAAGGTGAAATATTTAAAACATTTGCGGTCGGTGTTCTTAATCAAAATAAGCTAATAGTGCTCTCCCATAAAAGTACATTTTTTTGCGTGAAAAACAGTGAATAAGCAAAAATGGTATGCCTCTGCATACAAAAACATGTATGAAGCTTAGTTTCATTTGTTATTTTATGCTGTTTTTTTTGTCCAAACTGGTGGCTTGGTACTAATGTTCAGCCTGTGTAAACCACCCAGATCAGCAGAACCCAATTCTCTGAGAGAAACAGACAGTATCTGCTGTACTCCAGTGAGATAAAACTATTAAAGCTAACGCTTAAAACCACAGTAGTTCACCATTTCTATCTCTAAACTGCATCTCACCATTTCAGGAGCTTCCACTCCACCAAGGCAATTTGTAGCCAAAGTGTCTCCATCTGCGACAGTCGCTTTTGCAAGGCAGTAGGGAGGGAGACTAGCTAGAGACTGTGTGTTCTTGAGTGATTCAGTGCATGCATCAGACTCTGTCATCAAATGCTTTCATGGTTTCGTGAGTCCCTTGAAGAAACCACATATTTCATCAGTCAGCAGTTTCACACAGACGCAGGGGGAAAAGCTTTGTTTTAAAAGCCAACCGTTGTCTCCTCTCTTACTCCTTGTTCGTTAAAGCTTATCCACCTCCTCACCCACCCAGTCAAGAAAAGCACTATGAAACACTTTTCAAATAGAGGAGACACACTTTGTTGTCTTTTTTCAAATGTATTTTTAGCATCGCCATGACAACCTGACACACCACAAATATTTTTTCATAGATGATTTTTCCTCCTGGTTTTACAATAAAACAAATTATGTTGCACTTGAAAGAAATGTGTGATTATTTGTTGCTTTCCTTGGATTGAAGAAATTGAATCGTCTATGTCGATATTGTTTTGACAAAAATGCAATTCTCCTTGATCTAGGCTACGCTTTATCTTGGATTTGTCTTTTTTGAGAAATTAATTCTGGTTAGTTATTAAAGAATAGATAGTTATATCAAATGAGCTCCAATACCTTTCCTTCAAATAACACTGTAATGTTAAAAGATGATACTATGACACAAGAAAGTTAGCTAAGGACTTTCTAAACTGTTGAGCAGAGGGACTTATGGGAAAAGAATATTAATGATTGTCACCAACATTGTTTGTGATTTAAACAGCAAATGTAGATGAAAGAAAAATGCACCTAAAATGTCATTTTGTTATTCCTTAAATAGCCTTTCACTGTTCTTTTCGACTAATCATTTGGCTTAAATCTAATTTATGTGAATAATTATCCATAATCATATTTAATTATGCACTTAATGCTAATACGACTATTAATTTGATTTAAATGAAGACAGCCTTGACAATCATAATTTACCAGGACCAGATTAACATGCATTGCATAAGAATCGCAAAAATGCATTTACATTTACATTCATCAAAGCGTATCAGCTTAGCACCCCCCCAAACCCCCACTACACAACACTCAATAAATGTGTATGTGTTATTTTTAAAATGAAAAATATATATGGCAACAAGAAAGTAGCAATTGTTAGGGTTGTTCTATACAAACAGGTGACCTTCTGTATTGTACATATACAGTAAAGAAATCAATGGTCATTTTCTATATTGGCTAAAATTCATGTCACATCTCGCTGTTAGGGGGCTAAAATGAAGATGGTTGTTGTGGGTTACCATGCATCTCAATGAATCGCCTGTGTTCGACTACTTTGGCGGCACTATATATGGAATAAGAAATAGGGGGCCATTTCAAATGCAGCCCTGGTCTACAGAAACCATGTGTGACCTTTCCTAAAGAGTGGCAACGCCATTAGCTAAAGGTCAACCCAAAAGACACATTAAACATCACAAACTGCCCCACTGTCAATGGCACAACCATGTAGCAGGATTACATTACTACACTGTGTTCATGCTTTGTAGCAGGGCTGTATGGTAAACTATACATGGGCTGTCTGCTATCAATTAACACTGAGAGGTTGATAGGCACTTCTTCTTCTGAAATGTAAACTCCATCAATGTCTGTATTTCTGCATTGAGGTTCAGGGACAGTTCCATGCATATCATAGTAACCAAAGTCTTGTAGATTGATGGACACACTTCCTCAATGTCTTCTGTATTTATGCATTTAGGTAATTGCACCTTTGTGACCTTTTTTTCCAGACAGCCTTTCTGTGCTGTGTGCTGCTTGCGTCTAGCTCTCTGACGCCTGGTTATTGACCTGTAACACTTGTGACATTACAGTGCTCAGATTCAAGAGGATAATAGAGGGGAGGGCGACCTTTATGATAAATTAATAATTAATAAAGTAATTGGTCTGGCGGGTGACTGGGCCATAAAGCACAAGGCCGACAGCTTTGTCTGCCCACTACTTTCATTCAGACGGCCTGAATGATTATTCTGGTCTGTACGCTGGCAAAGGGCAAACAGAATATCAAATATTCACCATGGAGAACACACACACAATTATTTCAGACTTAATGAAGTTTACTCAGGAAAACTATTTCTAGAAGCATTAAATGGAGCACACGCGTGTGCATGCGTACACACGCACACACACGCACACTTTAGGTCACCTTGAGAGGATGGCATTGAGTCTACCTACTTAACTAGAGGCCAACAACATGAAAATTTGGCAATCATCGAGATCCAAATTTTGGACATTTCTCAATCTAGCATTGTCAATAGAGTAGCAGAAACATGATTAAATATGAATCCTCTCTGAGTACTATATGTTTCACTGGACACAATTGCTTGATAGGAAACACAGACCTCACAGTTGAGACTGGTGCCTCCCCCCTCTAGCATAGTGTTGATAAATGCATTCTGTCAAATTGTCCTTAAATGCTCCTGAGGTCTGCAGATCAACTTTAGACAGGCTGGCTTTGATATCCATTAAGACATAATTATGTTAAAGATCTTGTATTATTTGATGCTTAGCTGTGCAGGCTAAATTGCTGCGAGGTCAAGCTCCAATCGAAGCCCTGCATTTGTAACTCTGAGTGCTTCGGAAATGTCATAATTGGCCTTTTGAACGGCTAATGGCATAGCATGATTGATGTGCTCTCAGAATTGAGTCTTGTCATACGCATAATGCGTATCAAGAAAGTTACGTTGGAAGGAGAAAAAGCAAAGCACGTCAGTTTTTTTTAGCATAAAAACAACGTCTGTCCGGCTGAATAATTTCTCAGCTGTAAAGAAAATGGGCTTTAGTCTGGCTCTCACCGACTGCCTGGTATCTTTATGATAAAGTACCATGTTTTGGTTCCCCATCTGTTTTGTGTGTATGGAGAGTGGGTAGTGGGGGATATGCCATATCCCAGAGAGGGAAACGGTTTTGTTGGTATTCTACAGAACCTGACTTGTTAGGCACATCACTGCATATTCACTGGATGCTGCTGGATGTCTCACTCATTGAATGGCTGTGTATGAGGAATCATTTATATTTGTGTTGCATGCACAGCACTCCCCCCTTCCCTACGCTATAGCCCCTCATGCATTATTTGTTACGGTATTGTTTTCCAGCTGTGAAAGTATTCAATGCATTGCACCAGGAGACCTAGCAGGCTGTTGTCTTGCTTTAGCTGCTTTTATCTACAGTGCATTCGGAAAGTATTCAGACCCCTTGACTTTTTCCACATTTTGTTACTTTTACAGCCTTATTCTAAAATGATGAACTAGTTTTTTTCCTCATCAATGATAGTAAAACATTGATTGGTTTGTAACAGAAAACGCCACAGAGGAGCCATAGCCGAGTCTTGCTATTTGAAGTATTTCTACAGGTGCGGTGCGTGGATCTCCTTCTGTTTATTTATAAGATGCTATATCTACACATTTTTTACATATGTGTTTGGACACCTTCATGTGTGTGAAAAATATTTACTGTCCTCAGATGATTTATTCATAGATTTGAGCAACATATACATTTTTTTGCTAGAATGGAATGTTCGTATCCTTTATATAACATAAATTCATCACATCATAAATCTAGCCTCATGCTATAGGGTTTGGTTAGAGTTAGTCCGTGTCCCAAATGGCACCCTATTCCATATATATAGTGCACTACTTTTGACCAGAGCCCAGATCTCATATTACTGTATGTATATTTTTTTATGTATATGTATATATGTAAATATTGATTTCCATAATGTATCATGTGTACATTGTAATTATTTGTCACATTTGACTGTGTAAAACTAACTGTTTTCTCTGTGAGTGAGGCAGATATATATGACTTCTTGTCTCACTTGAGTGAAACCATCAAAGTGATAGATTTTAAACAGATACACTACTGGTCAAAGTTTTAGAACACCTACTCAATCAAGGGGTTTTCTTTATTTTTTTTTACTGTTTTCTACATTGTAGAATAATAGTGAAGACATAAAACTGTGAAATAACACATATGGAATCGTGTAGTAACCAAAAAAGTGTTAAACAAATATTATTTTATATTTGAGATTCTTCAGTGTCACCAGCAAAGCACCCCCACACCATAACACCTCCTCCTCCATGCTTTACGGTGGGAAATACACATGCGGAGATCATCCTTTCACCCACACCACGTCTCACAAAGACACGGCGGTTGGAATCAAAAATCTTACATTTGGACTCCAGACCAAAGGACACATTTCCACCGGTCTAATGTCCATTGCTCATTTTCTTGGCCAAAGCAGGTCTTGTTTTCTTATTGGTGTCCTTTAGTAGTGGTTTCTTTGCAGTAATTCGATCATGAAGGCCTGATTCACACAGCCTCCTCTAAACAGTTGATGTTGAGATGTGTCTGTTACTTGAACTCCGTGAAGCATTTATTTGGGTGCCAATTTCTGAGGCTGGTAACGCTAATGAACTTATCCTCTGCAGCAGAGGTAACTCTGGGTCTTCCTTTCTTGTGACTGTCCTAATGAGAGCTAATTTCATCATAGCGCTTGATGGCTTTTGCAACTGCACTTCAAGAAACTTTCAAAATTCTTGAAATGTTCCACATTGACTGACCTTGATGTCTTAAAGTAATGATGGACTGTCGTTTATCTTTGCTTATTTGAGCTGTTCTTGCCATAATATGGACTTGGTCTTTTACCAAATAGGGCTATCTTCTGTATACCTCCCCTACCTTGTCACAATACAACTGATTGGCTCAAACGCATTGAGAAGGAAAGAAATTCCACAAATTCCACAAATGAACTTTGAACTAAAACGGCTCTCTAAGGTCAGGGCGTGACAACCACATCATTCACCGGCTTCATTAATAAGTGCATCAACGACGTCGTCCCCACATTGACTGTACGTGCACACCCCAGCTAGAAGCTATGGATTACAGGCAACATCCGCACTGAGCTAAAGGCTAGATCTGCCACTTTCAAGGAGCGGGACACTAATCCGGACACTGATAAGAAATCTCACTATGCCCTCCGGCGAACCATCAAACAGGCAAAGCGTCAGAACAGGACAAATCCTACCACACCGACTCTGAAGCTGCCGGTGACACAAGCCTACCAGATGAGCTAAATGCCTTCTATGCTCGCTTTGATGCAAGTAACACTGAACCATGCATGAGAGCACCAGCTTTTCTGGAAGACTCTGTGATCACGCTCTCTGTAGCCGATGTAAGACCTTGTAACAAGGCCACTAAAGTAAGAGCTTTAAACATTAACAAGGCCGCTGGGCAGACAATTAGGACACATACTCAGAGCATGTGCTTACCACCTGGCAAGTGTCTTCACTGATATTTTCAACCTCTCCCTGACCCAGTCTGTAATACCTACTGGTTTCAAGCAGACCTCCCTGTTCCCAAGAGCGCCAAGGTAACATATCTAAGTGCCTATCGCCCCGTAGCACTCATCTGTAGCCATGAAATGCTTTGAAATGCTGGTCATGGCTTACATCAACACCATCAAACCAGATACCCTGGACTCCAATTCGCAAACAGATCCTAAGATGATGCAATCTCTATTGCACTCCACACTGCTTTTTCCCGGACGAAGGGAACACCTAAAGTTGAAGTCGAAAGTTTACATACACTCAATAAGTATTTGAAAGCATTGCCTTTAAATTGTTTAACTTGGGTCAAACATTTTGGGTAGTCTTCCACAAGCTTCCCACAATAAATTGGGTGAATTTTGGCCCATTCCTCCTGACAGATCTGGTGTAACTGAATCTGTTTTGTAGGCTTCATTGCTCACACACGCTTTTTCAGTTCAGCCTACAAACTTTCTATAGGATTGAGGTCAGGGCTTTGTGATGGCCACTCCAATTCCTTGACTTTGTTGTCCTTAAGCCATTTTGCCACAACTTTGTAAGTATGCTTGGGGTCATTGTCCATTTGGATGACCCATTTGCAACCAAGCTTTAACTTCCTGACTGATGTCTTGAGATGTTGCTTCCATATATCCACATAATTTTCCTACCTCATCAGCCATCTATTTTGTGAAGTGCACCAGTCCCTCCTGCAGCAAAGCACCCCCACAACATGATGCTGCCTCTCCCATGCTTCATGGTTGGGATGGTGTTCTTCGGCTTGCAAGCCTCCCAAACATAACAATGGTGATTTTTGCCCAACAGTTCTATTTTTGTTTCATCAGCCCAAAGGACATTTCTCCAAAAAGTACAATCTTTGTCCCCATGTGCAGTTGCAAACCGTAGTCTGGATTTAGAGCAGTGGCTTCCTCCTTGCTGAGCGGCCTTTCAGGTTATGTCGATATAAGACTCTTTTTTACTGTGGATATAGATACTTTTGTACCTGTTTCCTCCAGCATCTTCACAAGATCCTTTACTTTTGTTCTGGGATTGATTAGCACTTTTCGCACCAAAGTACGTTCATTTCTAGGAGACAGAACGTGTCTCTTTCCTGAGCTGTATGGCGGCTGCGTGGTCCCATGGTGTTTATACTTGCATACTGTGTTGTTATGTGTTAATAACATTTAGACTACATTACCCAGCAGGCTATGCGGGAGGCAAATGGTTCAAGAATGCCTTGCATGGCTAAACATGGAGTTTTCTAGCTGAAGTATATGTTCATTAAAAGTAGTTAAACCTACGCCCCGGTTTGTCATTATATAAGGAACAAACATAACATGCTGTCAGACTGGTAGTCGTTATGACGAGACAGAGAAACGAAAGAAGTAACTCTGCAAATTTCCTGATGAAAATTGAACATTCTACCACAAGTCAAGTGAGGTGAGTAGTCGAAGATGCTAGCTTGCAAGAGCGAGGACAACGAGCCGCAGCAGCGAGAGTGACAGCAGCGAGAGCGAGGTACCATCTATACCATTCATACTTTACAAAATCATAATTCTCATTCATTCTTAATTAATTCTATTTACAAAAACATCAAACAAAAACAAACCTCAGGGGAGCATCGTCCCTCCCCGTCATACCTAACCAATACCTAACCCTTTCCCTATCTCCCTTCCCTAATCTATCCCCTTACAAATCTCACTCTAACACTCCCATCCCTAATCCCCCTTCCACCTCTCCCGTGCCGCATGCTGCCCCCACTTCCTCTCCTCCCTCTTCATCCTCCCCCTCAAATCACCTTCCACCCTCCTCACTATCCCTTCCACCCCCAATCTCTCCCTGTCTTGACTAAATTCTGCCTGGCTTCCCACAGTCCCCTTTTAAAGAGACTCATGAGAAGCCAGAGCAGAAACCTGTCCCTATCCGTTCCCCCTCACTCTCCCTACGCCCTCTCTAGCCTAGCCCATGTCAACACAAAGTCACTCCTAACCACACCTAGCAACACCCGTGCCCTAGCCCATACTAGTCCGGCAAAGGCACAGTCCCAGAAGGCATGGCGCACAGTCTCCTCCCTGCCACAAGCAGATCTTGGACAGGTGGGGGATCGCGACAAACTATGCCGGTACATGATGGAACATACCGGCAAGCACTTGTGGAGGCTCAACCAATTCAGGTCCTTGAGCCTGTTGTCCAGGCCCCGCGCCTGCACTCCCTCCCAGACCACTGACGAGATGCCCGCTACAGGCGCAGGACTCCCTGCCTGCCTGACCTCCTCGTACAGGTGCCTGTGGTCTAAACCTACTCGGGCAACTTCAACCTCGGGGTGCGCACGCAGCCACTTGGCCGCATGGCCAAAGTGCCACGGCAGCTGTTCTGCCCGAGGACCCGCGTTAGACCACACCATTACGCTTCTCGCCTGATACGAGAAGAACACCCGCAGGAAGTAACCGGACGGGTGTATAACCGGATGAGCAAGCTCCGTCAACAAGAAAGAAACAAAAATCGCGTCCAGCTTGAGGGGGAGATGTGGTACCCCCCTACCTCCCTCCCCGATGGGACAGAGCATGCGCGCCCTGGCGACCCACTCGTACCTGCCACCCCACATGAACTGAAACACAAGCCTCACTAGAGACCTTCTCAGACAAGTCGAATGGGTAGATGTATGCCAAATACAAAAGAGATGGCAATACATCCACCTTTAGTACCAGGACCTTGCCCATAAAAGACAAAGACCTAGCCTTCCACATTGCTAGCTTCTTCTGAACCACTGCGATACCCATGTTCCAGTTCAGCGTCGCTGAGCCAGAGGTCTCAAAATGGACCCCGAGAATCCTCAGGGCCCCCTCACAGAGAGATAACCCCCGGGCACATCCGTCCTACCGCGCCATCTTCTGAAAACTTAACGGAAGACTTTGCATGATTCAGAACCGCCCCGACGCTTGGGTGAAATCCCCAATGATGGCAAGAGACCTTGTCAGGCACGAGTCCTTGCACAACAGCAAGGAAGTGTTGTCGGCGTACTGCGTCATCTTAACACGCAGCCCACTGCTCCCAGGGATCAACAAGCCCTCCACCCCTGTGTCTGCCCTAATGGCAGCCCCCAGAGGCTCCATGTACAGAACGAAGAGGAGAGCCGAGAGTGGGCATCCCTGCCTGACCCCAGACGAGAGGTCAAAAACGTCACCTAAGTGACTATTTACACTAACTCGGCACCCCGCTCCGACATATAATGTACGGATCCATCCTATGTACTTCTCCCCAAAACCTAATCTACCTAACACCCTGAATAGAAAAGATCTATTCACGTGATCAAAAGCTTTCGCCTGATCTAGCGCTGCTACCATTAAAGGCAGCCCTCTATCTTCAACCCAGGCGATGGAGTCCCTGATCAACTGTAGGTTCCATCTTATAGAGCGGACCCTCTACCCCGCACGTCTGATCCTCGGACGACGTAGGGAAGGGCTGTGCGCAACCGGTCTGCTAAAACCTTTGCAAGAATCTTGTAATCTACGCACAGCATGGTCAATGGCCGCCAGTTGCCAAGGTCAGTTGCTTCCCCCTTCTTATAAAGAAGTGACAGCACACCAACAGCCATTGATCCCCCGGGACCCCGTCTCAAGGATGGCCTTCAAGACTTCGAGAACCACTGGTCCAAAGTATACCCCAAAACTTGAGGTAAAACTCAGCCGGCAGCCCATCCATCCCAGGCACCTTCCCTTTTCCCATCCTCCTAAGAGCGCTCTCAACCTCTTCTAGTGAGATCTGGGCCTCCATCACGTCTCTAATGTCCTCTGGCAACCGCTGGGACAAGTGTTCTAAAAACACGTTTCCCTGCTCTACATCTATTTCCCTTTCCTTAAATAAACCTTGGAAATGATCAGTTGTCACCCTGACCATTTCCTCTGGTTTACTTACTATACTACCATTTTCTTCCCTAACTCCATGCATTACCTTCCTACTCTGCCTGGAACCGACTTAAAGAACATAGCGGAACAAGTCTCATTATGTTCTAGAAAGCCACTATGCGCACGCTCCAGGAAAGCTCGAGCCTTCTGCTCCTGCAGCTCCCTGAGCTTCGCCTTTAGGGCTGCGAATCTCTCCCAGTCAATCGACCCGCCGAGGTTGCCTGCCTCGTGCTCGAGTTCAATTAACCTTTGGATACGATCCACCTCCCTCCTTTCCTCCCTTTTTTTCCTTTTACAATATCCTATTATAAAAGCCCTAATCCTCACCTTAACTAAATCCCACCACTCTAACACCCCCTCGCACATGGACCGGAGGCCGTCAAGCCTCCGAAAGAAACAAAAAAATGCATCAACGAAAGCCTGCTCCTCCAGTATATCCCGATCTAACTTCCAGTACCCCCTACCGAAGAGGCAGACTGGTGACCCTACCTGCAGGAACACCCCGTCGTGATCCGTGAAGAAAACAGGCACCAGCCGCCCAGACAACTGACCCAAAGACCTGGATACAAAAATGTAGTCGAGCCTCCGCGCAACCCCCCTGGAGTTGCGCCATGTAGGACCGACCATTGCCGGAGTAGTGTGCAGGCCACCATCAACCAGACCATGGCAAGCCATTAGCCCAGTGATGGCGCCTGCACTGCTATCACCACCTACCCCTAAATCTATATTAAAATCCCCTCCTATCACCAAGTGCCTGTTTGTAACACACAGGGGTGCCAGACAGTCCACCATCTCCCTCCTGTCTGCCGCCACCTGTGGCCCATACACCCCAATTAACCTATATCTAGCTTCTCTATACTTAACATCTATCCCCAATACTCTACCCTGCATTATTACAAAAGTGCTCTCTATCTTAACCTCTCTATTACCACACAAAATTCCTACTCCTGTTGAGTGCACCCCTCCTATGCCCCAAAAGGATTTCCCCTTATCCCACTCTCTCCTAAATCTACACACATCCCCACCATCCCTCAGGTGAACCTCCTGTAAAAAACAGAAATCAAAACCCACACCCTCTAAAAAACAAAAAACCGCCCTCCTTTTAACACAATCTCTTAACCCCCTAACATTTAGACTAAAAAAAGAAACAGAACTATTCATTTAATAATTAACAACAAATAAATTAATCCCAAAAACCACACAAAAATAAAAACAGGAGACTCACCCGATGCTCCCCTGGCCAATCTCCACCGGCGGGGACGTCCTCTCCTCTCCTGACGCCCCCGTCCTCCTCCATCTCTCCAACCCAGGATGCAGGCAGTGTGTTAGGCAGGGTGCCCTGCACCCTGGGTTTCTCACCACCACCACCCACCCTCCCCCCTCCCTGTTTGCCTCGGGGCCGTATGTAGGGGACCCCAACTCCTCACACAGGAGTTGGGATCCCTCTAGCACACCGCCCACAGACCCCTCACTGGAGTCATCCCCCCAATAGGATGTAAGGGGCTGAGGCAAACAGGGAGGCCAATGTACCCCCTCCCCCCGCCGATCTCTAGCCCCCCCCCCTCCCCCTCCCACCCCCTCCCTCTCACTACCTGCCAAACTTCCCCTCTTCTTCCCCTTCTTCTTTGGTGAAGGAGGTAGCGGGGAGACACAACGTCCCATCCCCGCTAACCCCTCCACCAATTCCCTTGTCTCGTCCTCAAAGAAACTTGGCAGGCTGTCCCCCCCTCCTCCCCTCCCCCCCTCCCCCCCCCCTCCCCCTCCCTCCGTCCCCATTACTGTCACCGTTCCCTCTTCCACTCCTTCTCGCACCACTGTCCCTCTCTCCCTCTTCTCCGCTCCTTCCCGTTCTTCCGCCTTCTTTTTCTTCTCTCCTTCTTTTTCCTTCTTTCCATCTTCACTCCTCTTTCTTCTCGCCTCTTCCTTCTTCCAATCCTCTTCTCTTGCCGTCTTTTCCCCTGTGCCATCCGTACAATCCGCACGCGTCCTTTCTTTCCTCCCCCCATCCCCCGCTCCCCCCCAGCTGCAGACGCGTATGACCTGTGACGAGCCGGGCAATCACGCCACAGGTGTGCTCTCGAGCCACACCCGTGGCAAGCCTTGGGCTCGTCACATTCCTTGGCCTCATGCTCTTCCGACCAAAAAAACAACATTTCTTGGAGCAGCACGAGGCCAGGATATGGCCGTAGGCCATACAACGCCTGCAGAACGGGGGCTGACGGGCATAATACAGCGTCCCCCTGTCAGCCCCCAGGGAGAACATCGCCGGAGGATGGAGGTAGCCATCCACACTCTTCGGGGACTCCCTGAGTAACGCCTGGAAACCTCTTCTCCCGTTCCAGAAACCCAGGGAGTCCCTGAGGTACCTCGCTGAGGAGACATTGTCCATGTACCTCCCCAGAAAGGCCCTCACTTCTTCATCCTTCACGTGCGGATTGTACATGGTTACGGTGACCACCCTGAAGCTGTTCCTTGCCAGGCTGGTCACCGTGTAATGGCACAGGGGTTCGCTCCTTTTCCTTCTCTCACCTTCTTCATAACTTCGTCGTGTTTTTCTTCCACTTGTAACGTCACATCATATCCTTTCTCGATGGGATTCCCTTGAAGGCATAGTACATATTTTACTTCCAGCTGTAGGCATCCCATCAGAACATTTCTCCCGAAGGTCTCTCTCCCCCAGGGCTCCTTCTCCTTATCCAAGAGAACCTCACGGTATTAACCAGACCAATCCCAGGTACCCCTTTGTGGGGATTTTCTGTGCCATCTTCACAAAAAAAAGCTCTCTTTTACACAGAAGCCAATAGAAACAAAAAATGAAAAATCTGATAAAAATCAGATTTTTAGAAGGACAATCATCTTCTTTAATAAGACGAAGAACAAACTAGAACAATAAGAATATGGACAATGACAAACTCAAAAATATGGCCTAAATATGGTTCCCAATCAGAGACAACGATAAACACCTGCCTCTGATTGAGAACCACTCCAGACAGCCATAGACTTTGCTAGATAACCCCACTAGCTACAATCCCAATACATACACACCAAAACCCCAAGACAAAACACACCACAATACAAAAACCCCATGCCACACCCTGGCCTGACCCAATACATGAAGAAAAACACAAAATACTTAGACCAGGGCGTGACACAGAGATTCAATATCTATCTAGCAGCCAGTGGTGCAGGGGGAGATGATGACAAATTGAAACTTCCATTTTTCTGCATGTTATTGGAGAGGATGCATTGGACATTTACAATAGCTTTCAGCAAGATGAGGCAAACTTGACATTGACTGTGCTAATGGCTAAATTTGAGGATGTACTTTGTACCAAGCCAGAACGTCACGTTTGAGAGATAAACGTTTTTCTCTCATGATCAGAAACAGGGAGTCAGTTTTGACCAGTATTTGGCTGAGCTGAACACACTGAGCAAAACGTGTGAATTTGAAAATCTGAAAGACTCACTAGTAAAAGACAGGATAGTCTGTGACATACTTGATAATGGACTCAAGGAGAGATTGCTGCTTGAGCAAGATTGAACTTTGGATAAAGCAGTGAATATGTGTCGTGCAGCTGAAACCACCAGAGCACAAGCTAAAGAGCTGCGCAGGGATGAGACGTCAGTGTATGAAATAAAAAGAGAGGAGCACCACACACATCGCCTTACAAAACAAAAACAAGCAAAAGAGAGAAATCAAAACACTACATTTGGAAAATGTGGATTTATCCACAAGCCAAAAAAATGCCCTGCATATGGCAAATCATGTAACAACTGTGGGAAAAATAATAATTTCTCAAAATGCTGCAAAGCTGAGGCTACAAAGAAAAAGGTTCACACAGTCAAGGAGATTGAAGAATTCTTTGTTGATTCTGTGGAAATATGCAATGCAGTAAATGCTGAATGGCTTGCGCCATTGACTGTGAATGAAACTATAATACCATTCAAGCTTGATACTGGAGCACAGGTAAACCTGTTGTCGCTGGATAACTACAAAACACTGAAGGTGAAAGAAACTATAATACCATTCAAGCTTGATACTGGAGCACAGGTAAACCTGTTGTCGCTGGATGACTACAAAACACTGAAGGTGAATGAAACTATAATACCATTCAAGCTTGATACTGGAGCACAGGTAAACCTGTTGTCGCTGGATGACTACAAAACACTGAAGGGGAATGAAACTATAATACCATTCAAGCTTGATACTGGAGCACAGGTAAACCTGTTATCGCTGGATGACTACAAAACACTGAAGGTGAATGAAACTATAATACCATTCAAGCTTGATACTGGAGCACAGGTAAACCTGTTATCGCTGGATGACTACAAAACACTGAAGGTGAATGAAACTATAATACCATTCAAGCTTGATACTGGGGCACAGGTAAACCTGTTATCGCTGGATGACTACAAAACACTGAAGGTGAATGAAACTATAATACCATTCAAGCTTGATACTGGAGCACAGGTAAACCTGTTGGTCGCTGGATGACTACAAAACACTGAAGGTGAATGAAACTATAATACCATTCCAGCTTGATACTGGAGCACAGGTAAACCTGTTGTCTCTGGAGGACTACAAAACACTGAAGGTGAAGAGCAAAATACACCCGGTGGAAATGAAGGTTACTGGTTATACTGGGGAGAACGTACCAGTCAAAGGTAGCTGCATAGTAACTTTACAGCACAAAGGAAAACCGTTCAGAGCACAGCTGCTGATTGTGGAAAAGAGTGTACAGCCTATTCTAGGAATCAATGCATCTGAAAAGTTCCATTTGTTGAAAAGAGTGTATGAGGTGACATCACAGACTGAAAATGACCAAGAATCGCTACTGGCTGAGTATGAGGATGTGTTTGAGGGTCTTGGATGTTTACCAGGAGAACACAAAATATGTACTGATGACACAATTACTCCAGTTGTGCATGCATGCAGAAAAGTTCCATTTGCACTGAGGAAAAAGCTCAAAGAGGAACTCGGACGCATGGAAAAGATGGACGTCATCACAATAATGGATGAACCTACAGACTGGGTAAGCTCACTGGTTATTGTGGTGAAAAAGAACAGCAATCTCAGGATATGTCTAGACCCGAGAGATCTCAACAAAACAATCAAGAGAGAGCATTTCAAGTTGCCAACCAGAGAAGAGATAATGTTGCAGTTTGCTGGAGCAAAGTGGTTCAGTAAGCTTGATGCCTCATCAGGATTCTGGCAAATGAAGCTAGATGATGCAAGCTCAAGGCTATGCACATTCAACACACCTGAGGGCAGGTACATATTTCTTCGTCTACCATATGGGATTCTCTCAGCGCCAGAGGTCTACCACAAGACAATCCACATGATCTTAGAGCACATTCCAGGAGTGGAGACTATGATCGATGACATCATCATCTTGGGGTCCACAAAAGAAGAACACGATGCGAGAATGAGACAAGTGCTGGACCTGACACAAGGACAAATGCAAGTTTGGTGTGAAAACACTTACCTTCGTGGGAGATGTACTTTCAGAGGACGGAGTCAAACCAGATCCGAGGAAAACATCAGCCATCAACAACATGGAGCGCCCGAAGAACAAGGACGATGTGAGACGCTTCATGGGCATGATCACCTACCTTGCAAAGTTCATACCTCAACTGTCAGCACAGTCCGCTCCACTCAGATGTCTTCTGGAACAGAACAATGAATGGGAATGGTCCCATGAACAGGAAAACTGCTTCAAAAACCTAAAGAAGACAATCACAGAAGAGCCAGTGCTCAGGTTCTATGATCCAGAGAAAAGCACAAGGATTTCTGCAGACGCGTCACAGTTTGGCCTGGGAGCAGTTCTTCTGCAACAGCATGACGATGTGACAGGTTAAAGGAAATATTTATAGCCTGTTATACATTAAAAAGTATTAGTAAGTTCATAGTATGTGAGGATCTTAAAATATCTAAGGTTAAAAAGAAGATGCATTCAGTATTAGTTGATAGAGATTGATAACATTCATATAATTGTGTTAAAGTTAAAATCTGTCAAAGGGTACGAATTGTGAGAGTAATGTGTAAACGTTATATTGATTACTTTATTTTGTGGTGCCTAAAAGTGTTAATCTGTCATCTACGAAATGCTCTTAATCTATGAGCCGGAGATCGATTGCTCTGGTCTCCACCCATATTCCTGGGGAAATCGCGGTCTTTTCTCATTGAACTAAAAGTTGAATTGAGAAAACAATACCGTATCACTCTCGTGATTATTTCTCCCCTGTTTTCAGGTACTTTATTGATGATAAAAAAGAGTAATTTAAATGTAATAACTCGCTAACGTTAAGAGTGTTTAAGGTGTGTCTTAGTAACGTCTTGAGGAAGTTAGAGTTAAGTTTGCAGAGAGTATATTAGCCCTGCTCCGTTGTAGCGAAGAATAGCATCGTACTGAGAGTAGCTGCCATCTTATGTCGATTGTGAATGAACATGTGCGTTGTTAATAAGATATTTTGATGTGTTATTTGTATAATGGTTTTTCTGTTGTTTTGTAATGTGTTACTTTTGTGAAATGATTGAACTAAAAGTTGAATTGAGAATACAACACCGTATCACTCTCGTGATTATTTCTCCCCTGTTTTCAGGGGCGTAACAACGACACATGGCAACCCGTCGCTTATGCGTCCAGAGCCTTGACAGGTGCAGAAACAAGGTATGCACAAATAGAGAAAGAACTACTGGCAAGCACATACGCTTGCGAAAGGTTTCACCAATAGGTCTACAGACTAAACTTTGAAGTAGAAACCGACCACAAACCATTGGTGTCAATCATGTCTAAGGCACTGAATGATTCTCCAATGAGAATCCAGAGAATGTTGATCAGACTGCAAAAGTATGATGTGAAGATGATCTATACCCCGGGAAACTTCATGTTCGCCGCCGACACTCTTTCTCGAGCCGTTGACAAGAAGGAGAGCTTCGACACACAGAAAAATTCTGCGATTCAGGCCTACGTCGACATGATTGTAGCATCACTTCCTGTGTCTTCTGAGAGAATGGAGCAGATCAAAACAGAGACCGCAGCTGACCAAACAATGACAGAGTTGAAAGAAACAACTCTTATAGGATGGCCTGCACAGAAAAACAACTGTCCAAGGGGAATACAGGATTACTGGATGTGCAGAGCAGAGCTCACCGTTGTGGATGACATAGTGTTCAAAGGCAACAAGATTGTCATTCCCATGACACTACACAAAGAAATGGTACAGAAAATACACAAGGGCCACTTGGGTGAGGAAGAATGCAAACAACGAGCACGAGAAGTAATGTACTGGCCAAGAATGAACCAGGAAATCAGCCAGACCACTGCTTCATGTGAACTGTATTTTACCTACAGGCCAAAGCAGCAAGCAGAGCCGCTAATGACTCATCCAGTACTCAACAGACCCTACTACAAAGTTGGAGTTTACCTTTTTGACTGCAATGGCAAAAGTCACATTGTTGTTACCGACTACTACTCAAACTACCCTGAAGTAGCAACACTGCCAATTACCTGAAATCAGTCTTTGCAAGACATGGGGTTGCGTCTGAATTGTACACGGACAATGGCCCGCAGTTTTCAAGTTCCGAATTCCGATCGTTCGCAAACGACTGGGGATTCCGACACAACACCTCCAGCCCCAACTACCCAAGGTCCAACGGCTTAGCAGAGAGTTCAGTCAAAATTGTCAAAGGTCTGATGAAAAAGGCACACGATGGAAAGGAGGATTTCCTAAAAAATCTGATGATCTACCGCAGCGCACCACTGCAGAATGGACTTTCACCTGCACAAATGTTGATGGGATGTCGCATCAGAACCAACGTTACCCATCCATGAGGACTTGCTAACACCCAGAGGTGCTCACAAAGTCAAACTCGCAAAGGACAAACAGAAAGACAAACAAAAACAGCGACATGAAAGAAATGCAAGACACTTACCTGAACTGAAACCTGGAGATCATGTACGACTCCGAGACATCACTACAGGAACCTGGATTCAGCAAGGGTGTGTGCAGAGAGAAGTTGCAATAGAGAAATAGAGCCACAATAGAGTATTGTTGGACAGACTATATTTAGTTGAAAAAAATAAGAAGTTTTTTAAAGAAAAACATTTGGGGAAAGAAATGTGTATTATTGAAAATTGCATGTCATGCAGGTTGAGTAAACAAATGTGATGTGACATGTGTAGTTACGTAGAAAATTAGGTTTATTTTAAAGGAAAGAAGATGTGTTGTTATGTGTTAATAACATTTACACTACGTTACTCAGCAGGCTCTGCGGGAGGCAGATGGTTAAAGAATGCCTTGCATGGCTAAACATGGAGTTTTCTAGCCCCGGTTTGTCAAATACTATTGTTTGTACAGATGAACGTGGTACCTTCAGGCGTTTGGAAATTGTTCCCAAGGATGAACCAGACTTGTGGAGGTCTACAATTTTTCTTGGCTTATTTCTTTTGATTTGACCATGATGTCAAGAAAAGAGGCACTGAGTTTGAAGGTAGGCCTTGAAATACATCCACAGGAACACCTCCAGTTGACTCAAATGTCAATTAGAAGCTTCTAAAGACATGACATCATTTTCTGATATTTTTCAAACTGTTTAAAGGCACAGTCAACTTAGTGTATGTAAACCTCTGACCCACTGGAATTGTGATACAGTGAATTATAAGTGAAATAATCTGTCTGTAAATAATTGTTGGAAAAATTACTTGTGTCATGTACAAAGTAGATGTCCTAACCGACTTGCCAAAACTATAGTTTGTGAACAAGAAATTTGTGGAGTGATTGTTAAGCAAGTTTGAATGTGTATGTAAACTTCTGACTTCAACTGTATGTGAGAATGCTGTTAATTGACTTCAGCTCAGTGTTGAACACCATACTGCCCTCCAAGCTCATCACTAAGCTAAGGACTGAACACCTCTCCTCTGCAACTGGTTTCTGGACTTCCTGACAGGACGCCCCCAGGTGGTGAGGGTAGGCAACACACCCTCAAGGCAACACACCCTCACACACCCTTCTTCACCTCTTGTACTTCCATGACTGTGTGGCCATGCACAACTCCAACACCATCATTAAGTTTGCCGATGACGACGAGACACCCTATAGGGAGGAGGTCAGAGACCTCTCCCTTAAGGTCTTGAGGTCCAAAAAGCTCCTTAACAGCTTCTACCCCCAAGCCATAAGACTGCTGAACAATTAATCAAATGCCCTCTTTTATTATTACAATGCTTACCCTACCTACAAGTACGAATTACCTTGACTAATCTGTACCCCAGCATATTTACTCGGTATCGGTACCCCTGGTATATAGCCTCATTATTGTTATTTTATTTAGTAAATATTTTCTTAACTTTACTTTCTTAAAACTGCATTGTTGGTTAAGGGCTTGTAAGTAATCATTTTACGGTACACCTGTTTTATTTTGCGTATGTGACAAATACAATTTGATTTGATTTCACTTGAATCATTGCCTATGCGACATGCAGTCCTCAACCAACAGTGCAGACGGCGGCGGCAGCGCCTCCGTAAAACAATGTATACTTGTGAAACCCTCTGCTAACTTCACAAGGTTTCTGCAATGGCTACTAAACAGAGAGTGCCGTCATTGTGCAGATTAAAAGGAGAACTGCGAGTGGAGTGGCATTGGAGTGGCATTGTGTTGCTGTCACACAGTATTCTCCTTGCGATACAATTAATATTTTGTGACTACGCTACTGCAGACTGGTTTATGTACAAGGACGATCCGTCTGCCACTTTGGCATTGTCTACATGCTATTCCATAGTCGTTACGATATGTGTTCACTCCAGTCAACATTGTGTCCCCTATTGTATCTAACCGTATGTGCAGTGTATTAAAAAGTATATATTATACCATAAACTATGATACAACTGCATATTTGTAAAGGGGTCAATGACATCATTAAGTTTGGACAGAACGGACGGATGAAACGGATGGACGAACGGATGGACGAACAGAAGGTTGGTCATACAGGGGCGGCAGGTAGCCTAGTGGTTAGAGTGTTGGACCAGTAAGCAAAAGGTTGGGCCAGTAAGCGAAAGGTTGAATCCCTGAGCTGGCAAGGTAGAAATCTGTCGTTCTACCCCTGAACAAGGCAGTTAACTCACTGTTCCTAGGACATCATTTTAAATTATATTTTGTTCTTAACTGACTTGCCTAGTTAAATAAAAAATAAACACAGGCAGACAGTGCTTTTTATGAACATTTTTCCAGACAGGCAGACAGACAGACAACTATCCATCCAGACAGACAGTGTTGTTTTATGTGTCATTATTTCAGTCAGTGTGTGTCACAGTGGAATGGGACACTCAGCAGGTTTCATTAAATCCCTGGTCCGGTCCAAACACCTCTCTCAGGGACAGCCAGGTCTGAATAGGGGGTTATTAGAGGTAGGTGACAGTAAATGACGTCTGTGTTTTGGCCTGGAAAGGTTATTATGTGGAATCAATGTAAGTTCACAATAGGACACAGTGACTGACTCTGAGCTCTTTCTTTCTCTTTAATATCAAGCGTACTGATATCCACCTGGACAGACATTTGAGGGTTGGAGTGCACAATGATCTACTGGCCAATCACACATCAATGTCCAGTTGGTAGAGAGAACATCATCTCACAGAACATGTATAATTGTGTATTATTCTGTCTTTATTCTAATCATTGCCTACATGACATGCAGTCCTTAACCAACAATGCAGACGGCGTCGTTGTGCTATCCGGTGTAAGATAATGTATACTTATAACACCCACCACTAATTTTACAAGGTTTGTGCAATTGCTACTTATGAAAATGAAAATGCAATATAACTTACAATGGAACAGTCAGTCAAGGATATTCCACAGCTTGAGGGTTTCAGATTTACAATAGAGCCTAGAGTACTCTGCATACTGATTATTACTCAGGTAAGGGATATGTGTTAAACTCTCACTAGACACAATAGAGGAATTAGGATTCAATCCGCCTGGTTTTAGACTAGAGGTACTCTTCCAAATGAGTATCTATTATACCAGAACCCTTCAGGCTATTGCCAGCCTGCTAGATGGGATACCTCACAAGGGAGGTACACCCAATACGCCGTGTGTATTTCGCACCACTACAGCAGATGGTTATGATATGGATTACCATGACAGTAAGTCAATAAGACAGAGATCCAGGTTTTAGCAGGATTAGTCAACTCTCTCTCGGCTCTATCAGGGTTTTGTTTTCAGATACGTCATTGTTCTCCAATCTCCACATGCTCTTAAATTAAATGTGTGTTCTGTCCTGGTTTGTTTGGGCCCGTCTATGGCTCAGAGGCATAAGTTATGCAACATTTACTCAAAACATTCTGCTCCAACAGACTGCCAGTGTTCTGTCAGGAAGAGTTTGATGATGATAAACAATAATAATATATATATTTTTAAACATAAATGGGCAGCAGTGAGTGTGTACAAAAAAAAGGTATCTTATAAAGGACCTGTGATTTGTTGCATTCGCACCACCGTATGTTTCCATTTCTAATGCTTTAGAACCGCTCATTCCCTTCTGTCACAGAGACACAACTGGTTATAATTAAACTCCGACCAATAAGAATGGGTGACAACTCCACCTCTCATTTCCGTGGGAGTCTGGACGTGTGATCCAGTGTGTGTTTCATTAAGAACACCTGCCCTGCGTTGGCTCAGAGCTGGGCCCAAATCACTAATTCAACAGCGGCTCTGCAAATTCAAATCCAATTGGATTTGTCACATCCTTCATGAATAACAGGTGACAGCCGTGGTATATCAGACCATATGTCACGGGTATGACGAAACATTTATTTTTACTGCTCTAATTATGTTGGTAACCAGTTTATAATAGCAATAAGGCACCTCGGGGGTTTGCGGTATATGGCCAATATACCACACCCCCTCATGAATTGTTGCTTAAATAACTACTGTAGAAAGTGACAGATGAGTCAAAAGAGTTAGTGCAAAAAGGGTCAATGCAAATAGTCCAGGTAGCTATTTGAACATACGGCTTGGATATAAGCTGTTCAGTGTCCTGTTGGTTCCAGATTTGGTGCATCAGTACAGCTGCCATCCGGTAGCAGAGAGAACAGTCTATGACTTAGGTGGCTGGAGTCTTTTTTGTACAATTTGTAGGGCTTTCCTCAGACACCGGCTGGTATAAAGGTCCTGGGTGGCAGGGAGCTCGGCCCCAGTAGTGTTCTGGGTCGTACACATTACCCTCTGTGGTGCCTTGCGGTTGGATGTCAAGCAGTTGCCAAACCAAGCGGTGATGCAGCCAGTCAAGATGCTCTCAATGGTGCAGCTGTAGAACTTTTTGAGGATCTGAAGACCCATGCCAAATCATTTCAGCCTCTCGAGAGGAAAGAGGCATTGTCTTGAACTCTTCACAACTGTGTTGACGAGTGTTGACCATGGAACTTTAAGCTCTCGGCCCGCTCCACTACAGCCTCCGTTTCCTGTAGTCCATGAGCAACTCCTTTGTCTTGCTGATGTTAAGGAGCCTTTTGGACCTCAAGACTAAACTTGGCACTCTGGTACCACTTTCCGTGCGTTAGCAGAGAGAACATTCTATGACTTGGGTGACCGTAGTCTTGGACAATTTTTAGGGCCTTCCTCTGACCCCACCTAGTATATAGGTCCTGGATGGCAGGAAGTTTGGCCCCAGTGATGTACTGGGCTGTCTCGCACTACCCTCTGCAGCACCTTACGGCCGGATGCCAGGCAGTTGCCATATCAGGCGGTGATGCAACCGGTCAGGATGCTTTCGATGATGCAGCTGTAGAATTTTTTGAGGATCTGGGGACCCATGCCAAATCTTTTCAGTCTCCTGAGGGGGATTATAAATTTTTGCACAAACTGTCAGAAACTGTCTAAAGGAAGCTCATCTGCATGCTCGTTGTCCTGACCAGGGTCTTGGCTTGACTGCAGTTCGGCATCGTAATCGACTTCAATGGGTAAATGCTCACCTTCGATGGCCACTGGCACACTGGAGAAGTATGCTCTTCACGGATGAATCCCGGTTTCAACTGTAGTGGGAAGTTGTCAAACGTATGGCGTCGTGTGGGCGAGCGGTTTGCTGATGTCAAAGATGTGAACAGAGTGCCCCATGGTGGGTTTATGGTATTGGCAGGCATAAACTACAGTCAATGAACACAATTGCATTTTATCGATGAAAATTTGAAAACACAGAGATACCGTGATGAGATCCTGAGATCCTTTTTTTAAGGTATCTGTGACCAACAGATGAATATACTGTATCTGTATTCCCAGTAGAGAAATCCATAGATTAGGGCCTAATGAATTTATTTAAATTTTCCGATTTCCTTATATGAACTGTTACGCAGTAAAATCTTTTAAATTGTTTCATGTTGCACACAATATATTTTGCTTCAGTGTAATTGGAGTGTCCCGGAGTCCAGTTTGATATTATTGAGAAAAAAAGAGCTCAGGTGTGATTGACCAGTAGACCATTGTGCACTCCAACCCTCAAATGTCTGTCCAAGTGGAAATCAGCACTGTCACGTATACTCCCTCTCCGGCCTCTAGGTCATCAGGCTGCTGATTATTCCACACACCTGTCACCACTGTCTTGTGCACCAGCGCCTCATGACACTCACCTGGACTCCATCACCTCCTTGATTATTTCCCTTTATGTCACGCCCTGACCGTAGATTGCTTTATATGTTTCTACTTTTTGTTTGGTCAGGGTGTGATGTGGGTGGGCATTCTATGTTGTTTTTCTACGTTTTCTTTTCTATGTGTTTGGCCTGGTATGGTTCCCAATCAGAGGCAGCTGTCTATCGTTGTCTTGAACCATACTTAGGTAGCCTTTTCCCACCTGGTGTTTGTGGGTAGTTGTTTCCTGTTTTGTGTTTTCACCTTTCAGGACTGTTTCAATTTTCATTTCTTACATTCACTTTGTTATTTTGTATTTTCATGTTCTGGTATAATACATAATCATGGACACTTACCACGCTGCGTTTTGTTCCGATCCTTCCTACTCCTCATCCGATGAAGACGAAGATTGTTACAGAACTACCCACCACCAACGGACCAAGCAGCGTGGTAAGGAGGAGCAGAGGGTTCGGGACTCCTGGACTTGGGAGGAGATACTCGACGGTAAGGGACCCTGGAGTCAGGCTGGGGAATATCGCCACCTGAAAGCTGAACTGGAGGCGGCGAAAGCTGAGAGGCAGCAATATGAGGTAAGGCAGCGCAGCAGGCACGAGAGGCAGCCCCAAAAGGGGCACATGGGAAGATTGGCGGAGTCAGGCGATAGACCTGAGCCAACTCCCTGTGCTTACCGGAAGCAGCGTAGTACTGCTCAGGCACCGTGTTATGCGGTGAAGCGCACGGTGTCGCCAGTGCACGCTCATAGCCCGGAGCGCTATAGTTCATCCCCCCGCAAGTGCCATGTGAGAGTAGGCATCCAGCCAGGGCGGATTGTGCCAGCCCAGTGTGTTTGGTCTTCGGTGCGCCGTTACGGCCCAGGGTATCCTGCGCCGGCTCTGCGTACCGTGTCCCCGGGGCGCTGGGAGGGTGCTGTTCGTCCTATGCCTGCGCTCCTCCCGTGCCGGGCGAAAGTGGGCATTGGGCCTAATGGAGAGGTGCGAGTGGTAAGCACCAGATCTCCAGTGCTCCCCCACAGCCCGGTTCGACCTGTGCCTGCACTCTGGAGGGGCCGGGCTAAAGTGGTCATCCAGCCTGGAGGAGTGGTGCCAAGGCTGCGCACCAGAGCTCCAGTGCTCCCCCACAGCCCGGTTTATCTGTTGCCTCCTCTACGCACCAGGCCTCCTGTAGGTCTCCCCAGCCTGGTGGGCCCTGTGGCAGCCCCACGCACCAGGCTGTCTCTGGTCTTCTCCTTCCAGAGTCTCCGGCGCCCGTCTCCCGCCTGTCCTGCCAGGTCTCACGCCTGTCCAGCGCACAGTCTCCCACCAGAGTCCGCACCTTTGGGGAGGGGGGGGTGTAACTGTCACGCCCTGACCGTAGATTGCTTTATATGTTTCTACTTTTTGTTTGGTCAGGGTGTGATGTGGGTGGGCATTCTATGTTGTTTTTCTATGTTTTCTTATCTATGGGTTTGGCCTGGTATGGTTCCCAATCAGAGGCAGCTATCTATCGTTGTCTCTGATTGAGAACCATACTTAGGTAGCCTTTTCCCATCTGGTGTTTGTGGGTATTTGTTTCCTGTTTTGTGTTTTCACAAAACAGGAAGATCGTTACACTATATCTGTCACTCCCCCTGGTTCTTTCCTCAGATGTTATTGACTCTGTTTTCATGTCGGTGCGTAGTTTGTGTTTCGTGTTTGTTTCTTTTATATATTAAAACACTCACTCCTTGAACTTGCTTCCCGACTCTCAGCGCACTCATTACAAGCACACTTGATGATGAGGAGAAAGAAAGAGCTCAGAGTCAGTCGTGTCCTATTGTGAACTCACTGTGATTCCACATAATAACCTTTCCAGGCCAAAACACAAAGGTCATTTACTGTCAGCCACCCCTAATAACCCCTATTCTGACCTGGCTGTCCCTGAGAGAAGCGTTCAGACCAGACTGGGGGATTTAATGAAACTTGCTGAGTGTCCCATTCCACAGTGGCTCACACTGACTAGAATATTGACACAAAACAGCACTTTCTGTCTGTCTAGATGGTTGCCTACTTGTCTGTCTGTCTGCCTGCATTGAATAATGACACATATAACAACACTGTCTGTCTGCCTGCCTCACTGTCTTTCTGTCGGTCTGACAGGCTGTCCGTTCAGCCAACTGTATGTCCGTTGGTCCATCTGTTCGTCTGTTCGTTCGTTGGTCTTCTGTAGGTCTGAATGGCATGAAAAGTAGACAATGCCAAAGTGGCAGGACTGATCGCCCTTGTACATAAACCAATCTGCAGTAGCCTAGTCACAAAATATTAATTGAAGCACAAGGAGAATACTGTGTGACAGCAACACAATGCCACTCCAGTGCAGTTCTCCTTTCAATCTGCACAGTTACGGCACTCTCTGTTTACTAGTTTTGTCCTTTCATTTTCAATTCCCCGTGTGAGTCAAGGTCCAATCTCATGATTTGAATGTCTCTCGTTCTGCCAGATGAAACTCTAGAAATGAAACTGGAAATACTGTGTAGTGAACCAAGGTTACAGTCCCAACAGTGGACAGGCTCTAGTGTATACTGTGTTCAAACAGACTATTTCCCATTTTTTTGGTCTCTGTCTAAAACAACAGACTGGAAGGTATTTAGTTGAAAATGTAGAGTTTGACATTTTCCCAGAAACAAAACCATCGCTTGGAATCACAGTTAAAATGCTATTTTAAGTGTTACACTTTGATGTTGGCTGTAACTAAATAAAGGGGAACCCAAGAGGTGAAAGAGTCACTATATTTTCCAGACAAGTTATTGCCTGCAAGGCATAGTTATATAGAGTTATATGGATCCATAAGGATATCCTGAACAGTGCAATTACAATGAGCTCATCCGATCTGTTTGTTTTTAGTGTTCGGGCGCCCACATCTAATCCTATGCAAAGCAAGGTAATTGAAAGCCTTGTGGGGAGCCCAGCTATCACCTGCTCTTGAATCACAGAGGGGAGCAAATACATTACATCACCATGGAGTTAACAGAGAATACTCTGCAGCACCACCAAGGAACAATTAAACCACAAGTGCTGAAATACAGTAAATCACTGATTTGGGGTTTTCCTCAGAGGCATATTCACTTAGATCTCTTTAATATACAGAATGAGCACAAGAAGACTAAAAGAGAGATGATATGTGAAGCATTCAGACACATAGAGATGGGCACCACACATATCCACGCTAATGAAGATGAAGCAGTTTTTCACAACCACAACAGAGTAATGTTATCTGGTTAGCTGTCTGGGATGGATTAATGGTGAGGAGAAACTTATAAATTGAAGTTAAGAGAAATCCTTCCTTGTTCTGAGTCATTATAGATCAGCTGCTCTAAACAGTCAACAGTGTGTGTGTGTGTGTGTGTGTGTGTGTGTGTGTGTGTGTGTGTGTGTGTGTGTGTGTGTGTGTGTGTGTGTGTGTGTGTGTGTGTGTGTGTGTGTGTGTGTGTGTGTGTGTGTGTGTGTGTGTGTGTGTGTGCGTGCGTGTGTGCACGTGCGTGTGTGTGTGCTCTTAGCTATCAGCATGCTCCCAGCCATCCCAACTATCAATCAGTGGTCTCTCTGTAAATGCCAAGGCCGATAATTAATGATAGATTTACAGCGCTATTGCTAATGAAAGATTTACAGGCGTAAAGGATACTTGGCAACAGATAGCCCGTAGGAAGCATCTGAGCTATGACAGCCAGCCACCACATCAATTTCTTCTGGGAGACAGGTGCACATAATGGGCCAACAGTCAAGGCAATGACAATTGTAGGAGAGAAAAAAAAATGTACGTGTGCGTGTGTGTGTAGAAAATGTGTGGCAGGCCGACAGTCAGTGACACGCAGCAGAAGGTAGTAGCGCATCGCCGTGACAACGCCGACAGCCAGTTAACCTTCAGCCCCCTCCAGATGCCACGGCGACAAGCATCATCAAAACAGTTTGGACCCTCACTTGACAAAATACTTAATTCTGACTTCTTAAGGTTATTTCACAATAACACTACACAGACACAATCCCCCCTTGTCCTCCTTCCTTTTTTCTAGTTCTTCCACAGCTTTTAATTTATTTCCTTTAAAGCCATGGTTCACTGGTTACTGTATAGTTTGAAATCCTCTACAGCTGTTGGCTTATTAAGTTACTATGGCAACCTGCCGCATTCACTTGTGTTCCATCCCGCCCAACTGGGACCCCACAGGGTAAACCTTTAAGCGGAGAGCCGGGAGGGAGCTCCATCGTGGATTTTGGGTTGGAGACAAGGAGGGAGACGAGGCATGGATTGGGTTAGGGAATTGCTTATTTCTCCTTTCCTAGCTCCATTTAACTGACTATTGAGCACAAAAGCTGTTCCTTTTTGACATCGGTGGTGGATGCCTTAATTTTACGAAACATAAAAGTGTATTGACAAAACGTCAGAGTGAGAAAATGTTAGGTCATAAAATATAGAGCTCTCTATTCGTACAACCAACATGTTTATGAATGACAATTATACCTATCACATATTGCACAAATAGCTTGCAAAAAGATTCATAGGTGTCCCTAACCAATGACTAAACCAAAAAAATTTACTCCATTCTTGTCATTTATACTAACTACATTACATACCCCTTTCCTTTCCCTCACCCCTCTCTCAATATGTAGGCTTGCTAATGAGTCACAGCGCAATGATTAGATCATACATTTTCATTTCATTTCTTAATTATCAATTCGACTGTGTGAGTTTTATTGAAAAGAGAATTGATATAATCTTATGCAATATAAGTTAATAATTCTAATTTGATTTCACATTTTATGTGCATACTAAGTAGTCTTGTTAAGACATCTTTCTCGCCAAGAGATAATTAATTATTCTAAATGCAAAGCGATTAATTTTTCTTATCTTCAAATTGCTATTGAAGGTTTTAAACCGGATTTATTATTTCAAGTCTTATTTGATGCAATTATATTAAGACCTAGGTCTATATATCATCACATTAGGAAAGACCAAAGATATAATTTTCCTTCACAGAAGCAAACACTGCTCCATTGCAACCTACGGACTTTGAAGTAATGGGTTCAGTTACTGAACCATTTAAGTTAAAAAATATGACTTCCTCTATGAATATTAAAGCGTTAATTTGTTACCTGATCGCCTCAATGTTTCTGTCATTGGCAGCTATGCTAAGAACCCATGAAAGGACCATAAAAACTGAGCCAAAGGCATTATGTACATAAAACAATGACGTCCATGTAATCAACCCATCGGAGTACACGAAACACATCTATGGAATCAACGGAACACACAATGGAACATCTGAACGAAGGCAGATCTAATATTTGGCTTGGAACACTTTGAACACCCTGTTCTTTATGAGTCAACATGGATCTCGCTCTCAGTTCTTCTACTCATAACAGACATGGATCTCGCTCTCAGTTCTTCTACTCATAACAGACATGGATCTCTCTCTCAGTTCTCCTACTCATAACAGACATGGATCTCTCTCAGTTCTTCTACTCATAACAGACATGGATCTCTCTCTCAGTTCTTCTACTCATAACAGACATGGATCTCTCTCTCAGTTCTCCTACTCATAACAGACATGGATCTCGCTCTCAGTTCTTCTACTCATAACAGACATGGATCTCTCTCAGTTCTTCTACTCATAACAGACATGGATCTCGCTCTCAGTTCTTCTACTCATAACAGGCATGGATCTCTCTCTCAGTTCTCCTACTCATAACAGACATGGATCTCACTCTCAGTTCTTCTACTCATAACAGACATGGATCTCTCTCAGTTCTTCTACTCATAATAAACATGGATCTCTCTCTCAGTTCTTCTACTCATAACAGACATGGATCTCTCTCTCAGTTCTTCTACTCATAACAGACATGGATCTCGCTCTCAGTTCTCCTACTCATAACAGACATGGATCTCTCTCTCTCAGTTCTCCTACTCATAACAGACATGGACCTCTCTCTCAGTTCTCCTACTCATAACAGACATGGATCTCGCTCTCAGTTCTTCTACTCATAACAGACATGGATGTCGCTCTCAGTTCTTCTACTCATAACAGGCATGGACCTCTCTCTCAGTTCTTCTACTCATAACAGACATGGATCTCTCTCTCAGTTCTCCTACTCATAACAGACATGGATCTCGCTCTCAGTTCTTCTACTCATAACAGGCATGGACCTCTCTCTCAGTTCTTCTACTCATAACAGACATGGATCTCTCTCTCAGTTCTTCTACTCATAACAGACATGGATCTCTCTCTCTCAGTTCTTCTACTCATAACAGGCATGGACCTCTCTCTCAGTTCTTCTACTCATAACAGACATGGATCTCTCTCTCTCAGTTCTTCTACTCATAACAGACATGGATCTCTCTCTCAGTTCTTCCACTCATAACAGACATGGATCTCTCTCTCAGTTCTTCTACTCATAACAGACACGGATCTCTCTCAGTTCTTCTACTCATAACAGACATGGATCTCGCTCTCAGTTCTTCTACTCATAACAGGCATGGATCTCGCTCTCAGTTCTTCTACTCATAACAGGCATGGATCTCTCTCAGTTCTTCTACGCATAACAGACATGGATCTCGCTCTCAGTTCTTCTACTCATAACAGACATGGATCTCTCTCAGTTCTTCTACTCATAACAGACATGGATCTCTCTCTCAGTTCTTCTACTCATAACAGGCATGGATCTCTCTCAGTTCTTCTACTCATAATAGACATGGATCTCTTTCAGTTCTCCTACTCATAACAGACATGGACCTCTCTCAGTTCTCCTACTCATAACAGACATGGATCTCTCTCAGTTCTTCTACTCATAACAGACATGGATCTCTCTCAGTTCTCCTACTCATAACAGACATGGACCTCTCTCAGTTCTTCTACTCATAATATACATGGATCTCTCTCAGTTCTTCTACTCATAATAAACATGGATCTCTCTCTCAGTTCTTCTACTCATAACAGACATGGTTCTCTCTCTCAGTTCTTCTACTCATAACAGACATGGATCTCTCTCTCAGTTCTCCTACTCATAACAGACATAGACCTCTCTCTCAGTTCTTCTACTCATAACAGACATGGATCTCTCTCTCTCAGTTCTTCTACTCATAACAGACATGGACCTCTCTCTCAGTTCTTCTACTCATAACAGACATGGATCTCTCTCTCAGTTCTTCTCCTCATAATAGACATGGACCTCTCTCTCAGTTCTTCTACTCATAACAGACATGGATCTCTCTCTTTCTTCTTAATGACAAAGACAGTAAAAGCAATCCCACCACTGTGTCACGTTCTGACCTTAGTTCCTGTGTTATGTCTTTCTTTTAGTTTGGTCAGGGCGTGAGTTGGGGTGGGTAGTCTATGTTATTTTTTCTATGTTTTGGTTTTGTGTTTGGCCTGGTATGGTATGGTTCTCAATCAGAGGCAGGTGTCGTTCTTTGTCTCTGATTGAGAATCCTACTGAGGTAGCCTTTTCCCACCTGTGTTTTGTGTGTGATTTTTTTCATGCCAGTGTTTGTTCCACACGGGACTGTTTCGTTTGTTTCGTTTATTCACGTTGTTATTTTGTATTTCAGTGTTCAGGCAAATAAACATCATGAACACGTACCACGCTGCGCATTGGTCCGATATTTCCTACTCCTCCTCAGTCGAGGAGGACGAAAAGCGTTACACACTGTTGATGTTTAACGTCAATACGTCAGATGGTAATTACTGGATTGTTAGGAGGATAAAAAACAAAACAGACATATCTTACAGTGATTATTGAGTCAATAGTCTTTCTCACACTGTGTGTGTGTCTCTGTATGTGTGTTGTCTCTCTAAAGGTCAATCAAGGTCAATGGGGGCCAGAGAGAGTCTGGGGTAGAGTCTCAAGGCTGCAGAATTCACTGGCCTGAAGTACAAGCGGACTCCGCCCCCGAAAAAAGATACTTCATCATCTCCAACCCATTACGTTGTATATTGTTATATGGCAACACCCCACCACCCACCCCCCACTTCTATATGACTCCTTTCTGATAATATTAATCAGTAATCTATTGCCTGTGTGTGGAAATTGCTATTGAAGCATGTGACTTGATTGTAAAGGCTTGGTCAGCGAGTCATGGTTTCTCCACACCTGGGAGGCTCCTGAGAGGAAGTGGGTTTAGATGTGGTGGCGTCAGTAGGGGAGGAGGAGGAAGACAGAAGGGGAAGAGGGAGCGAAAGGGAGGGGGGGTAATAACTGATTCACTACAGTTTATCAGCGACTGTCTGGGTTGTAAATACCACCCGCTATCTATTCATTCCCTACTAACAGTCCACAGAGCACAAAAGGGACATTCTGACAGCGCTGGACAGTGATCTCATCTCTGAGATATCTCTCTCTGTGGTGTGGTGGCAGAAACTCGGCAGGGCATTGGCTCACCCTCCGCCGCCTAGCATGGTCCCAGATCTGGTTGTGCTGTCTTGCCAACGTGACTGCTGTTATTGTACAGCAATGGAGTGACACGAATAGATAAGGGACCAGGCTAGGTGGTGGAGGGATTGTCAATGGCACAACACAGCAATGGAGTTGGCAAGACAGCACAAACAGATTGTGGACAGCTGGCATTTGTAACTAGAAAAGGACTGGACAATGTATTCTGCATGCACCATTTCCTAATATTGCTATTCAGCACTGTACTGTACTGTACTGTATGTCAACTTACTTCAGTGCTGTAGGAGGCCTACCCATCAGCAAGCGCCAAGACGTGTGTGGCTGTTCGTCCACGACTTTGTGTGTTTGCGATACTAGGGAGATGGGAAAGATAAGAGGTGGAGTACAGGGAGGGAGGGATAGATAAGAGGTGGAGTACAGGGAGGGAGGGATAGATAAGAGGTGGAGTACAGGGAGGGAGGGATAGAGGGATGGGTGGATAGGAGTAGAGAAGGTAAACAGAGAGAGGGGAAAATCATTTTACGGTGTATGGAACAATGGTGACACCTACGTTGTTTATTTGCAATACTAGGAAGATGGGAAAGATAAGAGGTGGGTGGTGTGGATAGAGGGATGGAGGGAAGTAAAGAGATAAAGAGGATAGAAAAACCCTTTTCCGTCGGTGTGTTGTGGAGAAACAGCAGCAGAACTAACACACATTCCATTAGACAGTCAATATTGACTCAGCGGTGAACAACTGGGTTCTATTGCACAGCGACAAAAAAAAGCATTGTGTTCCTGGGTACTGGGCCTGCTCAGGCTGAATGGCCTCTGTTTGCAGATTATGCTGATGGTAGGTTGATAAGTGGGCCTAGCTGGGCTCTGTAATGTTCACCATGTTTTTTTCAGCTACAACAGGACAATGACCAATAAACCTTACCTCACTGTCAGTCTTCTCATAGCCATTCATTCCGGGGGCTGTCCCTCCCAAGTGATTTAAGGTGAAGTGGTCAAGTCTCTGTTGTTAACTAAACAATGAAACCCACAGACACAGACGCACGCACGCATACACGCACATGCACATGCACACACACACACACACACACACACACACACACACACACACACACACACACACACACACACACACACACACACACACACACACACACACATGCACATGCACACACACACACACACACACACACACACACACACACACACACACACACACACACACACACACACACACACACCACCCATATTAGGGAATGAACATTATTTATAATAAAGCAGCACAAACATATCTTGGACAGATGGCATTTGTAACTGGAGAAGGACTAGCCAGTTTATTGGCAAGACATCTATGGCAAGACCTGAAATGGTTGTCTAGCAATGATCAACAACCAATTTGACAAGGCTTGAAGAAATCTGAAAAGAATAATGGACAAATATTGTACAATCCAGGTGTGCAAATCTATTAGAGACATGCTCAGAAAGACTCACAGCTGTAATCGCTGACAATGGTGATTCTATCATGTATTGACTTAGGGGTGTGAATACCTATGTAAATGTGTTATTTCTGTATTTAATTTTCAATACATTTGAAAAACTATTCTAAAAACATGTTTTCTGTTTGTCATGATGGGGGTATTGCGTGTAGATGGGTGATAAAACATTTTTTTAAATCTATTTTGAATTCAGGCTGTAACACACAATATGGAATAAGAAAAGGGGTATGAATACTTTCTGAAGGCACTGTAAATTTCGATTCATCCCTTAGGCTAGATATTTCAGGCACATATACTATACTATATATGATACTGATCATCAACATTGTGTACGCATCATAGTGACTTCCCAGCAAACCAAAATTGGTTGTGTGAACGTTCACAGAACATTCATTAGGTTGCTCCAAAGTTCTAATAACACAAAGACTGCCCAGTTGTGCTAATGATTATACAGTGTTTGTATAAAACTTTTGCCTGATATTGTAAGAACGTTCCCAGAACAAATGTTGTTATTACTTTAGCTGGAAACCTAATAAGTGGTTGTTACAGATGTTGCTAACATTTTAGTGAATTTTAGTGAATATGAGGAGAATATTCCAAGGATATATAATTTCCCATGTTCTGGGAATGTTCCCGGTTTGCTGGGTTGCAATGTTATCCCCCTGTGTAATAGTTTGTGAGATAAGTTTGTCCAACACACAAAAGCCAGTTGTACACAACATGGTGTCTGATGGTGTTGAAAGAATAGCCTATTTCACCCTTGAACAACCTTTGTCAAATGTTTTCATACCTTGGGAGTGTAACTTTGAGCTGTGTCCCACTCTCCCACAACAAAAAAAAATCAGTTAAATAATTGGTTGGAAGGTGAACTCCTAAACTACCTGTTCACATCTTGTTCTCAAGCCTTGAATTGATATATATTTTGTTTCATATATTCAAATTAGCATTAGTAAATTTCCAGTTTGTCATTCAAATTTTGCATACTGTCGTTTGCAATTTTTTTGCGAGAACTTGGAACCTAGCAAATTAGTCATGCTAATTACATGGAAACTACATGTTGATATGAATTGCAGGAAAGAAAAACCAACCTTTTTTGCATTTATTTTGTACCATCATCTTTGAAATGCAAGAGAAAGACCATAATGTATAATTCCAGCCCAGGTACAATTTAGATTTTTGCCACTACATGGCAGCAGTTTACATGCAATGTTTTAGACTGATCCAATGAACCATTGCATTTCTGTTCAAAATGTTGTCTCAAGACTGCCCAAATGTGCCTAATTTGTTAATTAATAACTTTTCATGTTCAAAACTGTGCACTCTCCTCAAACAATAGCATGGTATTCTTTCACTGTAATAGCTACTGTAAATTGGACAGTGCAGTCAGGTTAACAAGAATTTAAGCTTTGTGCCAATATCAGATATGCCTATATCCTGGGAAATGTTCTTGTTACTTACAACCTCATGCTAATCACATTAGCCTACGTTAGCTCAACTGTTAGCCTACTTTAGCTCAACTGTCCCGCAGGGGACGCACCAATCCTGAAGTTTTAACTGACTTGCCTAGTTAAATGAAGTGTAAATACCGGACCATATTAGTATTTTTTCCATTCCTTCTGCGAATCAAGACGCTTTTATGGATACAGCCACAAAATAAATGCACTGGAACATTGACACAGTTTGACTTTAGGACACTCCAAAGGTATGAAAACGCATCACAAAGTTTGTTTCAATCTGGATGAGGGCTTGGTCATGAGGATACATTTTCACCTTTGAACCCTGCAGGTAGCTCTGCATCTCTGTGAATGATTTGTAAAGTGATGGCAAAATGTCTTTGGCTTTACGTGTCTGGTTCACACCTACATCCTGCAATGAAGTAATGATGTATGACTGTGGAGTATTGCACCACATGCAGGTATTCACCTACACCATGCTCTCTCAAGCAAGAAGACATGCATTGTTGTCTCACATTAGGATTGCTGCAATACGTGTAAGGTGATACTGGAATCTCTTCTGTCATACAGTCCCAGTCAGTGTTGTGTTGATACTCAGCAGTGAGTCACACAAGTGTTCTTTTGTGAAATTACTGATTAATTCCTTTACGTGTAGTAGGCCTACATCTTACCTGTAATAATTCAGTGTATACGTGCAGGTGTTAATTCCGGTCTGTGTAAATGTTACCTGTGACAGACAAGTCAGTGTACATGAGCAGGTGTGTGATGTACTGACAATGTTTGTGTCAACATGTGATGTGTCCTAACAGCTGTTCTCAGAGGAACTGAACTGCGTAGCAAGCGGAACCCGTTAATAACATCCAGTGTTGAGTCCTGTAATATCATGTACGATTGAAGGCTTTAATACTGTCCGTGCTGCACTGCAAAGACAAACTGCAGGAAAAATGAAAGCCAACTCATAAAGCACAATGTGTTCCTGCGATAGCTCTCTCTCTCTCTCTCTCTCTCTCTCTCTCTCTCTCTCTCTCTCTCTCTCTCTCTCTCTCTCTCTCTCTCTCTCTCTCTCTCTCTCGCAATTCAATTTCAATTTAAGGGACTTTATTTGCATGGGAAAAATATGTTTACATTGCCAAAGCAAGTGAAATTGAAAATAAACAAAAGTGAGATAAACAATAAACAATGCACAGTAAACATTATAATAAAGACATTTCAAATGTCATATAATGTCTATATACAGTGTTGTAATAATGTGCATATAGTTAAAGTACAAAAGGGAAAATAAATAATCATATTTACAATGGTGTTTGATCTTCACTGGTTGCCTTGAGGCAACAGGTCACAAATCTTGCTGCTGTGATTGCACACTGTGGTATTTCACCCTATAGATATCGGAATTTATCAAAATTGGATTTGTTTTCGAATTCTTTGTGGGTCTGTGTAATCTGAGGGAAATATGTGTCTCTAATATGGTCATACAATTGGCAGGAGGTTAGGAAGTGCAGCTCAGTTCCACCGCATTTTATGGGCAGTGTGCACATAGCCTGACTTCTCTTGAGAGCCAGGTCTGCCTTCGGCGGCCTTTCTCAATAGCAAGGCTATGCTCACTGAGTCTGTACATAGTCAAAGATTTTCTTCATTTTGGGTCAGTCACAGTCAGGTAGTCTGCCACTGCGTACTCTCTGTTTAGGGAAAGATAGCATTCTAGTTTGATCTGTTTTTTGTAAATTCTTTCCAATGTGTCAAGAAATGATCTTTTTGTCTTCTCATGATTTGGTTGGGTCTAATTGTGTTGCTGACCTGGGGCGCTGACCTGGGGCGTTTGTGTTTGTGAACAGAGCCCCAGGACGAGCTTGCTTAGGGGGCTCTTCTCCAGGTTCATTTCTCGGTCGGTGATGACTTTGTTATGGAAGGTTTGGGAATCGCTTCCTTTTAGGTGTTTGTAGAATTTAACGTCTCTTCTCTGGATTTGGATAATTAGCGGGTATCGGCCTAATTCTGCTCTGCATGCATCATTTGGTGTTTTACGTTGTACATGAAGAATTCTGCATGCAGTCTCAATTTTGTCCCATTTTGTGAATTCCTAGTTGGTGAGCATACCTCAGACCTCACAACCATAACGGGCAATGGATTCCATAACTGATTCAAGTATTTTTAGCCAGATCCTAATTGGTGTGTCGAATTTAGAATGCCCCTCTTGCCTTGTTTCTCAGATCGTTCACAGCTTTGTGGACGTTACTTGTGGCACTGATGTTTAGGCCGATGGTGCATCATTTTTTAGTGTTCTAGAGCAACAGTGTCTAGATGGAATTTGTATTTGTGGTCCTGGCAACTGGACCTTTTTTGGAAAACCATTATTTTTGTGTTACTGAGATCTACTGTCAGGGCCAAGGTCTGACAGAATCTGTGCAGAAGATCTAGGTGCTGCTGTATGCCCTCCTTGGTCGGGGACAGAAGCAGATCATCAGCAAACAGTAGTAATGTGGTGTGCTGCAGACTGTTCTAGTGCCCTCGACAATTTGTTGATATATATATATATATATATATATATATATGTTGAAGAGGGTGGGGCTAAAGCTGCATCCCTGTCTCACCCCCCGGCCCTGTGGAAAGAAATATGCGTGTTTTTTGCCAATTAACCACACACTTGTTGTTTGTGTACATGAATTTTATCATGTAGTATGTTTTTCCCCAACACTACTTTCCATCAATTTGTATAGCAGACCCTCATGCCAAATTGAGTCTACAGTTTTTTTTAAATCAACAAAGCATGTGTAACGGCTTTTCTTCCTGAGAAAGAGAGGACCAAAGCGCAGCGTGGTGAGTGTTCATCTTCTTTAATAATAAATCCCAACTGAACACTTCAAATTACAAAAGAACAAATGTGAAAACCGAAAACAGTCCTATCTGGTGCATAGACACAAAGACAGGAAACAATCACCCACAAACCCCAACACAAAACAAGCTACCTAAATATGGTTCCCAATCAGAGACAATGACTAACACCTGCCTTTGATTGAGAACCATATCAGGCCATACACAGAAACAGACAAACTAGACACACAACATAGAATGCCCACACAGCTCACGTCCTGACCAACACTAAAACAAGGAAAACACACAAGAACTATGGTCAGAACGTGACAGCATGCGAAGACTTTGCCTTTGTTTTTTTGTTTTTTTGTTGTTGTCAATTAGGGTGTGCAGGGTGAATACGTGGTTTGGAGTACGGTCATTTGGTAAAAAGTTGATATTTGCTCAGTACATTGTTTTCGCTGGGGAAATGTACAAGTTTGCTAATGCAGAGGATTTTCCCGAGGTTGCTGTTGACACATATCCCCCAGCAGTTATTGGGGTCAAATTTGTCTACACTTTTGTGGATTGGGGTGATGGTTCCAAATATTGCGGAAGTCCTTGGTTCCAAATATTGGGGAAGATGCCAGGGCTGAGGATGATGTTAAAGAGTTTAAGTATAGCCAATTGGTGGTCTGTATATTTTATAATTTCATTTAGGATAACATGAACCTCACAGGCCTTTTTGGGTTGGAGGGTTTGTATTTTATCATATAGTTAATTCAATTTAATTGGAGAATCCAGTGGGTTCTGGTAATCTTTAATAGTTGATTTTAAGATTTGCATTTAACCTTTATTCAACTAGGCAAGTCAGTTAAGAACAAATTCTTATTTACAATGACGGCCTAGGAACAGAGGGTTAACTGCCTTGTTCAGGGGCAGAAGGACAGATTTTTACCTTGTCAGCTCAGGGATTCGATCTAGCAACCTTTCAGTTACTAGCCCAACACTCTTACCGCTAGGCTACCTGCCGCCTGCTACCTGTAGCCAACCCAAATAGGCAACACAGAGCAGGGATTGAAAGATGTTATCCAGAAGTTTGGATCTGACTTTGCCATCCTCCCTTATCTCCTCCACCTTAACCTTCCAAGGAATCCACTCTCAACCAGCTAGGTCTTTGTTTGACCTGACTGGGTACCCGGAGCCACACATGGGTCTTGGGCAAGACCCAGGTGCTTGATATTGAAGACCGAGGTGGGAAAACCCGGTTCACTGGCAACCACCGATCCCCTTCACCGTGCCTAACAGGGAAAGGGGGATTTGAGCTGGTCGAGCTACCTGCTACCTGATCATGTATATGTTTTTGCTGTTTGTTCTTTGTCATAGAGCCAGAAAGATTGGAGAAGTGGTTTATCCATACATCTCTGTTTTGGATAGATAACTCTGTGTTGTTGTTTGATCAGAGTTTTCACATTTTCCCAGAAGTGGTTCGATTCTATGGATTCTTCAATTACATTGAGATGATTTCTGACGTGCTGTTCCTTCTGTTTCTGTTTTTCTTTTTACCTCCCTCTCCCCTCTCTACTCTTACTACTAGCATCTCTCTCTCTTTCTCCATCCCCCTCTCCCCCTCTATCACCCCCTCTCCCTCTCTAGTCTTTACTACCAGCGTGTTCTTTCTCCCCCCCCTCTCACTGTCTCTCTGTGTGCTCAGCATGCAGGGACAGGAACTGCATAGTAGCACATTCTGTGTGATAAGAGGGATCTGGCGTGACCTTTTTATTGTTCCAGGGAAGCCACGACGACAGCGGCTGGAGTCCCTCCAAATTAAATATTTGATTCAGAAACAAACTCCACAGCCGAGGGTCCGAGGAGGTGTAATCCCCACAGGAATAGAAAGGCCTTCGATTTCTGAAGAACATGATGACAGGGCAAAAAATCCTCCCTCTTGTCGGACCGGCATTAGGGTCTCTCAGCTCTCACTCACACTGCAGCTTAATGTCAGGTTTTAGTATTCAGCTGAATTTTTTTTAACATCATTTGAATAATGTTTCTGTCAGATGCTAGGCTTGTAGTTCACCACATGTCCCCTGGGAGAAATCTTCTACGATTTACTGCAACAGCACCAGCTACATGCAGCCAGTACGCCAGGCTCCCTTCCCTTCTACTCATACCATGGGAATGATGAGGGGTTGTTTTGTACTGGGTTGAATTTCAAAGTGAACATGGATTTATTTCCTGCTGTTTTAGCCCATGATATAGTGATTCCTATTGCAATACATTGGGATCGAAAATTATGGTCATTTCAAAGGCCACTGCTGATATTCTGGCTGAATATCAATGTTACCCTCAGATTTGGATCCAATGGGGAGCTGCTGTGTTCTTGATATTTGGTGAAAAAGGTTCACGCTCGAGGCAAGGTTTGATACAAGCCTATTCCGCGTAACGCACAAAAGGATACTCATGCAAATGTGTCATGGGTATGCTCTTTATAGAGTTCACAATACAATCAGATAACAGATTATGAATCAAATCAAATCAAACTTTATTTGTCACATGCGCCGAATACAACAAGCGTAGACCTTACCGTGAAATGCTTACTTACGAGCCCTTAACCAACAGTGCAGTTCAAGAAGAGCTATGAAAATAATGATCAAATAAACTAAAATTAAAAATATTAAAAAGTAATACAATAACATAACAATAACGAGGCTATAAAGAGGCTATAACGAGGCTATATACATGGGGAACCGGTACAAAGTCAGTGTGTGGGGGTACAGGTTAGAGGGTGAAGTGACTATGCATAAATAATAAACAGCGAGTAGCAGCAGGGGGGGGGTCAATGTAATAGTCCAGTGGCCATTTGATTAGCTGTTCAGCAGTCTTATGGCTTGGGGGTTAGATACTGTTAAGGAGCCTTTTGGTCCTAGAATATAACATAGACAGACAATCAAATTAATTGATGCTTGAGGTAACATAAACAATATGCAATATAAACATTCAAATACCCAGGGAAAGCTAAATAATATATTGTTAGAGATAAATACAGAGCAACACAATGCTCAAATGAAATTATATTCCTTTTACATACACTTCATTGAGAGTGCATTGTCATTTAGAGCAACGACCTGGGGAAGAGTACACTGTATTGCCTCCCAAAAGACACCCTATATAGTGCATTGCTTTTGACCAGACCACCATGGGTCCTAGTGCACTATAAATAGAAAATGGGGTGTCATTTGGGACAAATCCATTGTTACAGCGTTGAGCTCAGACTTTAAACGTTCAGCCATTAAGTAATTCGTCAAATATAAAAAATTCCCTTACTAGCTCTGACTTTGTTGACAGCTACACTACCGTTCAGTTTGGGGTCACTTAGAAATGTCCTTGTTATTGAAAGAAAAACAAATTTTTTTGTCCATTAAAATAACATCAAATTGATCAGAAATACAGTGTGGACATTGGTTGCCTAGAAGGCCAGCATCCTGGAGTCGCCTCTTCAATGTTGACCTTGAGACTGGTGTTTTACAGGTACTATTTAATGAAGCTGCCAGCTGAGGACTTGTGAGGTGTCTGTTTCTCAAACTAGACACTCTAATGTACTTGTCCTCTTGCTCAGTTGTGCACCGGGGCCTCCCACTCCTCTTTCTATTCTGGTTAGGGCCAGTTTGCACTGTTCTGTAAATGGAGTAGAACACAGGGTTGTACGAGATCTTCAGTTTCTTGGCAATTTCTCGCATGGAATAGCCTTCGTTTCTCAGAACAAGAATAGACAAGTTTCAGAAGATAGGTTTTTGTTTCTGGCCATTTTGAACATGTAATCAAACTCCAGATACTCAACTAGACTAAAGAAGGCCAGTTTTTTTGCGTCTTTAATCAGAACAACTGTTATCAGCTGTGCTAACATCATCGCAAAAGGGTTTTCTAATGATCAATTAGCCTTTTCAAATGATAAACTTGGATTAGCTAACACAACGTGCCTTTGGAACACAGGAGTGATGGTTGCTGATAAATGGCCTCTGTACCCCTATGTAGGATTTTCCATTAAAAATCTGTAGTTTCCAGCTACAATAGTCATTTACAACATTAACAATGTCTAAATTGTATTTCTGACCAATATAATGTTATTTTAATGGACAAAAAAATGTGCTTTTCTTTCAAAAACAAGGACATTTCTAAGTGACCCCAAACTTTTGAACGATAGTGTACTTTATTGAGGAAAGATTATACTTACTATGACTGTGATATGTGGTTGTCCCACCTAGCTACCTTAAGATGAATGCACTAACTGTAAGTCACTCTGGATAAGAGCGTCTGCTCAAACGTAAATACAGTATGTCAATGAGAGAACCCTGGAGCTGAAAATAGTGCTGGTACCATACTTCTGGGTAGGACCAATATAACCCACCACCACTATTACGCAGCTGTGTCAGTGAAAGGACTGAGTTATCTCTGGAGTCTGGACCACACGTACAGGCATAGTGTACTGTAACTTTAACCCTTAGTCACCAGGAGATCTGGGTCCAAATACAATTTGAAATCATTTCAAATACTTTAGCTGGGCTTGATTGAGCATGCCTGGAACAATGCAACCAATAGAATAGTCACAAAACCGCAAACCCCACCCATCTGACACTTCAGGCAGGCTAGAGCAAACACTCAAAGCATTGAAAAGATTTTGAACAGTATTTGACCCCAGGCCTGGTCAACAGGGCCACAACATTTACACTCAGATAACATTGAGTCCTGGGAGACCCCAGTACTGTGTGTAGAGTATTACGGTATACTGTAGCATGACATGGCATTGTATCCCCAAGACTTACTGGAATTAAGTCTAGAATATAAATTATATGACTCTTATTCTTAGCCTTGAAATCTATTTTCCTTCACATTCATGCGTTTATTAGTCGAGCACTTGCATTGAGCTGTCCACCTACAAGCCATGGGTGAATTCAAGCCACGGGTTGTCAGGGCATATGGGGGTGGCAGGTAGGTAGCCTAGTGGGAGTGGCAGGTAGCCTAGTGGTTAGAGTGTTGGACTAGTAACCGAAAGGTTGAAATATTGAATCCCCGAGCTGACAAGGTAAAAATCTGTCATTCTGCACCTGAACTTGGCAGTTAACCCACTGTTACTAGACCGTCATTGAAATTAAGAATATGTTTATAACTGACTTGCCTAGTTAAATAAAGGTCAAATAAAAAGATGACAAAATTGTCATTTTGTGACATCATATACAGTCCATATACAGTACTGTACACTGCAGCTCACGCAGCTCTGCAGAATAACTGGGGTAGAATAAATGTAGTGCTCAAGCAGAAGCATCTTCTGATCATCCTGGGGTGGCAGGTAGCCTAGTGGTTAGAGCATTGGACTAGTAACTAAAAGGATGGAAGAGCAAAACCCTGAGCTGACAAGGTAAAAATCTGTCGTTCCTCCCCTCAACAAGGCAGTTAACCCATTGTTCCTAGGCCGTCATTGAAAATAACAATTTGTTCTTAACTGACTTGCCTAGTAAAATTTTAAAAAATCCACTGATCAGAGGAACAGTAGTAATTCCACTATAACAGAATAATGCTGACACTCAGAATGTTCACTTCAAAAATGTGTGCCAAACCAACCAACTCTATTCACAAGTACAACTTTTAAAGTAACTGTCCAGTGTTTCCAGATTCCTATGAAATATAACCTACATTTAATTATAATATAAGTGACATATTTTTCCTTCCATTTGTTTTGTTTTTTGAAAGTATGTTAATGGTGTGTTTTACTTACAGCTCCGTTCTGCTTTGTGTGCATATGGAGTCTCCTGGGGGCAAGAATGGTCTATCCATCCCATCCACAAATTATTTATTCATAGTAGTACACAGGGACTCTCTAAATTACATTCTCTGCTGATTACAATTACTCATAAACCATTCCCTTCCCATGTCTCATGGAAGAAAGACCTCTCCCTGTGTAGTACTGTGATCAGAGTTTGGTCCAATATATCAATTTAATCTAGAAACACCAATGTCCAGATTATACATTACATTTTTGCACATAATTCTTGCTGCAGCCTATGCAAACGATTCAAGATGAAAGCTAGACAATCCCCAAATTGCTCACTGCGCCCTCCAGGCACATATGGTTTGGGAGTGTACAGGGGTTTTACGTTTCTGGAGTTGTATTTCATCCTGTTCCTCTGACATAATGTGTAGAAATGTACCATGTTCACCATCTATTTTATTGTTAAGTGATGACACTACTTTAGACCTATCTGTCAAACAGCGATGTATTTGGCTGGCTGGATTAACAGCAGCCAAAAAGATGATAACCTCACGTTGTCATCCTCCTCATTCTTTATACAGACAGCAGTGGCTGCTATCATTCATGAACATCATAAACCTGGAAATGTCTGCAGGATGCATGCATGGGGAGGGTGAAAGTAATATATTTGCTCTTTCAGTGACGTATGACTGTAAAAAGACTGCTATTGTGAACCACTAATCTAACTTTGGGTTGGGGAAGTCCTGTGGTTGGGGGGTGGGATGGGAACGGTTTGTCTTGTTTGGTCTTGCCACTTGTTGCTCTGTCCATGTGTACCTGTTTTGTTAACCTTACTAAAAATAATAAAAACATTTGATCACCCAATAAAAAACAGAATGGTGTGGCCGTATACCGGTAATTAAAAATGTTCATGCGAGTAGACCGCTGATGACATCATCCTCTATTAGGAAATAGCAAGCATTTTTTAAAAGGTCTGTTTGAGATTCAAGTTTGAGGTGTTTTTTTGTTGATTTGGACACAAATACTTTCGGATGAGTCAACAACATTATTTGTGTATGAGATACAGGGCACTGTGGTATTAAAGGCTGAGCTGTAGTCAATGACCAGCATCCTCTCATAAGCTTATTACAAAGCTCACAGCCCTGGGTCTGAACTCCTCCCTGTGCAACTGGGTCCTGGACTTCCTGATGGGCAGTCCCCCCAGGTGTTTAAGGTAGGCAACATTACCTCCTCGACACTGATTCTCAACACGGGGGCCCCACAGGGGTGTGTGCTCAGTCCCCTTCTGTATTACTTGTATATTCATGGCTGCGTGGCCTCACATAGTTTCAACTCCATCATCAAGTTCACTGATGACACAACAGTAGTAGGCTTGATTACCAATAACAACAAGACAGCCTACAGGGAGGAGGTAGGCACTCTGGCAGCGTGGTGCCATGTAAACAACCTCTCCCCCAATGTTAGCAAAAACAAAGGAGCTGATTGTGGACTTCAGGAGGAACCAGGCTGGACACGCCCCAATCCTCATCAACAGGGCTGCCGTGGAGATGGTCAATAGCTTAACATTCTGTGGCATACCCATCTCAGAGAAGCTAAAATGGTCTAACCACACGGGCACTGTGGTGAAGAAGGCATGACAGCAATTCTTCCACCTCAGGATGCTGAAGACACTCGGCCTGACCCAAGGGCCCTCACAGTGCTCTACAGTAGCACCATCGAGAGCATACTGTCGGGCTGCATCACAACCTGGTACAGCAACTCCAAGCCGCGGACTGCAAGGCGCTTCAGTGGGTGATACAGTACGTGCAGCCGAATGCACCGTTGGGTGCACACTGCCTGCCCTACAGGACTCCCGCAACACCAGGTGTCACAGTAAGGCCAAAAAGATCATCAGGGACCCCAGCCACCTAAACCATGCCCTGTCTTCCCCGCTTAAATCACTCAGACTCGACACACACATAAACAAGGATAGCTAGCAGCACGGTGTCCGAGGTGCTATCCATGTTGTAGTAAGCTCATTCGCTACAAGTATTTGTTTACTCTGCTTCTAGCCACAGTGAGTTTAGAGACTGTGGAGTGTACCAAACTCTCGGATAGTGAAGAGACCTTGATAACGTACAGCTGGAAACGAACTCCATGCCCTACAACCAAGTAAAGTTGGCAGACTACACCTAGAGGTGCCCCCTGAGATTAAACCAAGGAAAAGTGGATGCAGGGGAAGTGTACGACTACGAAACAATAGGAGCGGAAATAAGCCCTTGTGGAGCTGGATGGTTTCAGGATCATCAGAGCTGACAGGAGCTCTGAACCTTCGGTGAAAAGTAGGGGGAGAGGTGTCTGTATGTGAACAATCAATGGTGCCACACTAATCATGTTCCAATGAAGGAGAGAGTCTGTTCCCCCCATGTGGAGCTGTTAGCAGTGGGCTGCCGACCCTACTATATACCTAGAGAGTTCCCTAGCGTGATAGTGATTGTTGTCTACATCCCGCCGTCTGCACACGCCAAACTGGCTACAGACGCCACCCACAAAGTCACCACAGACCTACACAATCGATCACCCGAGTCGGCTGTTGTTATCTCTGGAGATTTCAATCACTGTTTGCTGTCAGCGACTCTTCCTACCTTCAAACACTATGTTAAAGTTCCAACTCGTCTGGACAAGACCATTGACATTCTCTACTCCAATGTGAAAGATGCCTACTACTCAACTGCTCTGCCTCGACTGGGACAGTCTGACCACAACCTCATCCAGCTACTACCAAAACACAGCCCACTGGTTCAGAGACAACGCGTCACTCATGCGGTGATTCACGAATGGGCACCCGAAGCTGGAGAGGCACTACAGAGCTGCTTTGAAGGTACAAATTGGAATCTATTTATAGACGACTGGGAGGAGGATCTTAAGGGTCTCTCTGAATGCGTAATGGTCTATGGTAACTTCTGTACTGATAATGTTGTGCCAAGCAAAATGGAATGCAATGCAAATAATCATCCTTGACGTCACAAAAGTCAGTAAGTCAGCAGGGCCGGATGGGGTTAAAGCCAGTGTACTCAAGATATGTGCTAATCAACTGTCTTTCGTACTGCAGAACATTTTCAACCTGTCCCTAATAATCTCCGATATTCCTACTAAATGGAAAACATTCTGCATCGTGCCCATCTCAAAGAAAGCAGGGGGGACTGCACTGAAATACTTTAGACCAGTGGCTTTGAAATCACAAGTCATGAAAAGATTTGTGTGGGTTTTAATACCCTTTTTAAGAGTTGAGGTGGCAGCCTATCTGGATCCTTTGCAATTTGCCTACCGCCCAAAAACGGAGTATATGAGCACCTGGAGAAGGCCGGCTGTGTGGTGAGAACAATGTCCTTTGACTTCTCCAGTGCTTTCAATACCATACAACCCCACCTGTTGGTCCAAAAGCTAAAGGACATTCACGTAAACCCACACACAATGACCAATAGACCACAGTTGGTAAGACTGAACCAGGCAGTATCAGATTGGATATGTACAAACACAGGGGCGCCGCAGTGGATGGTACCGTCACCTTTTCTGTTTACCCTTTACACAAATGACTTCACACACAACAACGAACTGAGCAACTTTACAGAAATTCTCTGATGACTCTGCTATATTAAATGAAGCTTTGTCATGAGAGGAGACAACGCTCATCACAGGGACATAACAGAGTCCTTTGTGAAATGGTGTGAGGCCAATTACTTGGAGCTGAATGTACTGAATGAAGACCAAGGAGCTAGTGATAGATTTTAGGGTTTTTATTCATGGTGATGAGATTGGCACTGTTGACTCATAAGTACTTGGGCGTAATAGTAGACAACAAACTGAACTGGAAGGAGAATTCTCACAGTGTCTACAAAAAAGCCCAATCCAGACTGTACTTTTTAAGGAAGCTTAGATATTTTCATTTATGTGACAAAATGCTTCGTATGTTCTATAGCGGTGTCGTGGCGATTGTAGTGACCTATGCCATTGTGTGCTGGAATGAGAATTTAGCTATGGAGGACTGTCATGACGTTGGCCTGGGGGATAGGTTTATGACAGTCATAAATACCACTTCCCCCCTTTTTCCTCTCTCTACCCTACTGATGTTCCATTTGCAAAAATCACTTCCCCCCCTTTTTCCTCTCTCTACCCTACTGATGTTACATTTGCAAAAACCTTGGTTAACATAGAGATTCTGGGAACATCAGAAGGTGGGGGGAAATGAACTATATTCTGGTAATCCGAACAATTGAACATATGCGGTGGTACTTAATGAATATGATGTCAGTTCGGTTGTCATCTGAGACATTCTCATCAATGATAAGATGACATAAACTCTACAGTGGAAAGTCTACACATCAAAGTTATCGGATTCACATGGAATTGTTGTTCAATTTAAATGTCTGAATATGAAATTATTCGTGATGGGATGAAATGTGATTTTAGCTTCTAAAATGTGAGAATTGCGTTTTCTTAAGACAGGGCTCTGCTCAATCAGTGGCCCGCCCCTGTGAAGGGATATGGGCTATAAAACTTTTCAAACACGACCTCCTCTCCCTTCCTATATAAGCCCTTGATGACAATATAACTTCCTGTTCCGATGATGTGAGGACGACGGTCCTATGTCAGAATGGTTCAGATAATAACTACAGAACGAAGCCAACATCAGCATGAGCTTTGGTTGCGAATGGTGTGAACTTTGAACTCTTATTCACTACAGAAGTGATACCTCCTAGCCGTTGAGTTAGCAACAGCAGATGCAAAGAGGGTTAGGAAGGAACAGACAGAGTATCCCGTCTATCACCCAACGATGTTAATACAACGTATTCAATTGACAACCAGAGACATTCTTCAAAGGACTCGGTTTGGCAACACGGCCTTCCATCTACCACCAACCTACCGAAGCGCAGCTCAGAGTAAATATTTATTGCATTTTCCTTTTCCAAATGGGCGGTAATTTAGAATACATCAGATACTGTATTTACGATAGCACAGCTTCTCCCTGTGTCTCTCAGTCTTCCCGCTCTTTCACTCAAACCCAGCCATTTTCCTTTGTGTAACAAGCTGTCATATCTGTTCCGCCCTCTAGGGACGTTTTCCTGTATGACGAAATTTGTAATCAAGTTATGATTCAATTATGTGTATGTGTAATTCTGTGTGATTAGTTAGGTATTTAGTAAATAAATAATTAAACCCAATTTTGCATTGCTGATTCAAATTGTTAGCCAGGGTTCGTATTTACAACTTTCAGGTGAGACTGAATTAAGATGACGATTGATATTGACTGCTATTGATGTAAAATATTACTAGGTCTTTAAGAGTTTATTTGGAAGATAACAGCTCTATAAATATTATTTTGTGGTGCCCGACTCTCTAGTTAATTACATTTACATGATTAGCTCAATCAGGTGATATTAATTACGGAGAAATTATTTTATAGAATAACATGTCATATCACTTAATCCGGCATAGCCAAAGACATGACAGGACTTAAACAAGCTTGACCAAATCCTTAAGAAACCAGTGCTACAATTGGCTGCATCCTGAAATCACTGCAGGACATTGGCTGCAAGTAAAAAAACACATGATTTAAAATATCTTTCACCTTTATTTAACCAGGTAGGCCAGTTGAGAACAAGTTCTCATTCACAACTGTGACCTGGCCAAGGTAAAGCAAAGCAGTGCAACACAAACAACAACACAGAGTTACACACGAAATAAACAAACATACGGTCAAGAACACAATAGAAAAAGTCTATATACAGTGTGTGCAAATGAGGTAAAATAAGGGAGGTAAGGCAATAAATAGGCCACAGTGGCAAAATAATTAAAATTGTGCAAATAAACACTGGAGTGATAGATGTGCAGAAGATGAATGTGCAGGTAGAGACACTGGGGTGCAAAGGAGCAAAAAAATACAAATAACAGTATGGGGATGAGGTAGTTGGATGGGCTATTTACAGATGGGCTATGTACAGGTGCAGTGATCTGTGAGCTGCTCTGACAGCTGGTGCATAAAGTTATGAGGGAGATATGAGTCTCCAGCTTCAGTGATTTTAGCAATTCGTTTCAGTCATTGGCAGCAGAGAACTGGAAGGAAAGGCAGCTAAAGGAGGAATTGGCTTTGGTGGTGAGCAGTGAAATATACCTGCTGGAGTGCATGCTACGGGTGGGTGCTGCTATGGTGACCAGTGAGCTGAGATAAGGCGGTCAAGGACAATGACACCCACCAACTCCAAGGCACTCTAATGCAACACAGGAGCAGCTTCAGTAGCAGGTCCATCCTGCCCAGATGTTCCACAAAGAGGTTTAAGATGGTCATTTTTACCCACAGCCATGAGGCTTTCTAATGAGTGTAATTAATTAACTGTTTTATGAGGTCATCCTATTGGAAAATGTTGTTGCCTGTTCTTTCCCCCAGAGAAGGATAGAAAACAGCACTTGAATCAAACTATTATTTTAGGGATACTATGGTGCATGGGCCTTTATGTGTCTCAATTTTGATAATGTGTTGGTCATTGTTGCGTGTCCTGCCATTGTAAAGTCATTGATGATGCATACTGTGATAAAACAATTTCCCAAACTGGGATTTCCCAAACTGGGACTCTCCTCCCTCTACTCTACTCTCTACTCTATTCAGACACAGGCAGTACAGGAGCATAATGGGGAAAAATGGAAGACTGGTCAATAGTTTCTACCCTCAGACCATCAGGCTGCTGAATAGCCACCACTAGTCAGCTACCAGCTTCACCCCCTCCCTCTTCTACTCCCCCTATTGACATTCCCCCACCCCACTCAACAGCCACTTACTTTACATGCTGCTCCCCCTATGGACATTTTCCCACTATCCCCCCAACAGACTTTTACTCTGCCCCCACTGCAAAGGCATTCATCACTGTTGCAGTTGTTAATATGTAGATTATAGATTTTTTATTATCATTTGTATTGTTTTATTTCCCTTGGTCCTCACACCCCCTCAATGGACATGCTGATCCCCCTATGGTAATTATCCCCCCTACCCGCCCACCCAACAAACTCTGCCTGCATCCCAATGGACATTACTGTATTTATTCATCACTTCTACAGTTGTTATGATGTATATAGTGCTATTTCTATAGTTGTGTATTTTTTTATTTCACTTAGTCCTGCATGTTGGAGCTCGGATTTTCACTGTCACCTGCAATCACATCTGCAACCCTGTGACTATTAAACATTCTGAATCTCAATCTGAATCTAAGTTTAACAGAATATGAACTTTTAAAAGTGTGATTTTCACTGGACAATTACTTCAGCAATTTCCACAGAAAATTTGACAAAAACACAGAATTGATGGCACAAACGGCACAAACCGTCATTCTGTTACCAAACATTGCATCAGCACTGTTCTTCAAGTAAATGTGTTTTTGTAAAATTGTCAATGTAAATTGTTAAAAGTTGCACTTGTGCATAGATTTGTTTGGTTTGTTTAACTTTGCAATCATAGGTTTATGTTTGAAATACTTTTTAAAGTTAAAAAACTGAGTCTCTGTATAATTCTGTTTACGTGGAATTGCCCCTCAGCTAAGCTCCAAATTGTTTTCGTGATGCAATGTCCTTGGCAACTAGCTCTCGGTTAGAGAATCTTGTCTGCCAAGAGTAAAAGAGACAGAACAAGTGATTCTCCTTCTGACTGGAATCCAAATTACTTTCATCTTCTTGTTCTCACTGCTTAGAGAATCATTATTTCTTCATTACTTCCTCGGAGTCACGTACACATTCACATAGCTTAGACCATTCCTTAAAACAAGGAGATAGTGGGGTCATCTTCTCATATTTTTCATCTGAAATTCAAAGTTCCAGGGCATGTTCCTCTTAATTGAACCCAATCCTGTTGTCATTGAGGTGCACAATCCATATTTCAAACACTTAATTTCTGGAATTACATTAGACCCCCCCACCCCCTCCTCCTCCTCCAATGTATTCCGTGTGCTGAGTTGTGCCAGAATTAGAATGGATTTTAATTGAAAGACAGGGAAATCTATATTAACTCATCACTCCGTAGTGGTTTTAATTTGATTACGTGAGTTATCATCCGTACGACCACACAAATAAGATATACACGGCGTATAGCTGGTGTATATTTACAGTGTGTATGTATGTTAGGTCTCCATGGCAACTGAGATTAAATTAGGACAGAGTAAAGTACATACTGTAGGTACCGTCTGGTATGCAGGCTACATTATCATGTTTACTAGGACTGGAGCAGGCTTCTGCATATATCCAGAGGGCTCAGACAATCCTTATATGGTCAAATAATGTTTTTTCTTCCCTTTTACAGGGTCTATACAGTAGGTCTTCAGTGGTTTGTGTAACACTTCATAGGCCTTTAGGACCTGGTGTCTTATCAGACAAAGACACCAGTAAATAACTGGAGATGTTTGGCTGAGCTGTTGCTATGAGTAAGTTTCAAGGTGTGCAGGGAAGTTAACAACACCATCCCACCTTTGACCAATATATGATTCTAGTGAATGGGTGTAAACTGTACAGAGATACACCCACTGGCTTTGTCTATCTTTGGGTTATCTTCCAAATGAAGGCCAAGACATGAGTAAACACTGACGTCAAGGTAATATAGAAGGGCAATATGACATTCAGACTGCACTCTGCTGGGTACAGGAATACACACTTCAGAATGTGCGGGGGAAGGGGGACGAGAGAGGAATGGGGGAATGAAAGACAGATGGGTAGAAGAGGGAGGAGGACAGCGAGATACTCTGAAAAACACAGATGACTTGAAGTGCAGCAATGTGCATTCAATAAATGTTCCAAGTCAATTCTGTTTTTATTTAGACACCATCTGCACGACAACAACAACCGGTAGCACACTGAATTATAGCCTATGCAGTTACCTCCTTTCAGCAACAGTTGTGGTGTTGTGTCTCTCCACCGATAATGAATGACAACATTATGTCCTGTAAGAGTGAAATAGCATAGCATGGGTGTGGTCAAAAATTCCATCCGAATGAATTGTTTTGGCTGCGATCCAGTAGGTTGCTGCCTCCAGCCTGAGCCAGTTAAAACAGAGAAAGGAGCTAGATGTGCTTATTGTTTTGTTAGGATTCACCCCCAGAGGAGGGATTTGTGGGAGCATAAAAGAGGAAAGGATTAGTGACACAAACTGGATTTGTTTGGTTCACATTGGAAATCTCCTAGTATAGGTACCAAATGGCACCCTATTCCCTTGTGCACTACTAATGGGCCCTGGTTAAAAGTAGTCCACCTTATAAGGCATAGGGTGCCATTTGAGACACGGACATTGTGACAGGGATGTTGTGTGAGGGTGGAGAAGAAGAGCCGGGGGGAAGGAGATTTGTAACTTATAAGCCTTACATCACAAGTACAGACTGGTTCAGCACAGGTTAGGTTAGCAGACCGATAAATAAAAAAAATGACTCGTGCAACATTTTCCCCACTGTGTCATTAAAGTGTTTACAAACCCTGAGATTGACACATAAGAATGGCGTGTTAAAATAACATGCAAAGATGCAACATTGTACTGCATTAGATATCGATTTCTAAAGCTTTTACCTTGGCACCTGACGTATGCCTGTACTAAAGACAGTGGCGTCTTGTATGTAAACTGAAAACCTACACGTGAACTTTTCTTCAGCTAAGATGATGAGGATGCAGATTGACTGTACATGTATTTGGCCAGGGGTTATAGTAGCGTCCTGTTTATTGCCACTGAGCCCTGGCGAGATCAGTGTGTCCTTCATGGGCGCAGATGAAAGACAATGGCGAATTCCCGACTTCTGTCAGCGGCAGTTAGCCTACTAAATGTGCTGGTCATACTTGCAGAGGGGAGTTCCTGAGCACTGACAGTATCTTGTACATCATGAACACAATGCACAGCACATTCACATCGGGTTGACAAAAATGTATGACACATACCATATGCATTAAACCTCATTAGCATACAACCACAAAGGACCAGCCCACTGATACTATAGTTCCAGTAGTAGCCATATATCATGAACAATGGATAATGCAATACAGCAATCAAACTGAGATTCCCACACAGCACAAGTTGCAGCAACATGTTACCACTCTTGCGAAACACCCACATGTAGCCTCACGTAGCCCACAGAGCTGCCAGCAGAAGATGTCCTAATGGCACCTGATACCCTGGGGGCAGGGAGGCCTGTAGTTCCCAGCATACCAGTAACTAAAGCTCTCTCTCTCTCTGTGTGCATGTATCTGTGTGAACCACCGCTGTATCCCTCTGGTCTCACCCTGTTCTGTGCACACACAGTGGGCACAGCAGCCCAGAGCTGCCTGATATGAAGCAGATAGTCTGAGGCTGCGTCCCAAACGGCATTCTCTTCTGTTTAGGGCTGGTCAAAAGAAGTGCACTATATAGGGGATAGGATGCCATTTGGGACATATCCTGAGAGACTGAGATCGGCCCTACAGGGAAACCAGAACCTCAACCGGCTAACATTTAATTCATTATTTCATTTATTTATTGATCTAATCATTTATTTATCTATCGAATCATTTATTTATGTATCTATCCATTATGCATTTGTTACATCTAGATTGTTTATGAGGCTGAGTTGTTTGCAGTTCATCACGCTATCAATCATCTGTGGCCTATGACGTGAACCGATGCATCAGCAGTCTAATTTAGTAATCAGCATAGCAGGGAACACAAATCAGATTCAAAAAGGCCATAATACATGTGATCCATCAGTATGAAATTGTTACTGATAACAGATAAACATGCGTTGGTTAAAATGATGGATTGACTGATACACTGATTGATTTTCTGCGAGGCTAGCTAGCTCATGATAAAAAAAAAAGAATGTTTGGTACCATTTGACATTGCATGTAAGTTATGCCATAGTAACACAGCGATAACTCACTGTGTAGTCTAAATAATAAAACAAGGTGCGTTCATGGTACACTTCTTATCAGCTTGTTGGTCAAAGCGATACATGTGTACTGTAACATACGGTACCAGAGTTTCCTAAGGAACTCAACAGCGTAGCCTTTCACCTCTCAGTCACAGTGTCAGGCAGGGCTTTTGTGCTCTCTGCTTGGCTATCCAGTGTTAGTGTTGTGCTGCCTGCCTGGCTACCTGAGCGCCTCACGTGTTAGTGTTGAGCAGCTTTACTATGCAATGTCAGGGGCTGTTCTCTCTGCCTGGATGGCTGTTTATCCCATTGAAAGATTGATGAGCCTCTTCAGGTAGATACAAAGCTGGATGTCTTGTTTATTAATGTGCTCTGATTGGATCCATTAACTTGCATTGTGTAAACTAATCACCATGTAATGCATGGTGTCATTTCCCACTAACTGCCCCGTAATGGATTCCTCCCTCATCTTTGCAAATGTCGTTATTTTTTAATAGACTTGTGAAAATAATGTGGTGTCAGGACTAAGGATTTTTTTAGCCCCGTGTAAGCATGTTTGACATTGAATTTATCGAAGCGTATGCATGCACTCAACACTCTACGAATAAAGCGCTCCAAAAGGGTTCTTCGGGCTGTCCCTATAGGATAACCCTTTTTGGTTCCAGGTAGAACCCTTTTGGGTTCCATGTAGAAGTCTTTGTGGAAAGGTTTGTACATGGAAACAAAAAGGGTTCTCCTTTTAGGTAGGTAGTGCCTTTTTTAGTGTATAGCTAGCTTGCCATTGTCCATTATGAACATGCAGGCAAACATGGATATCAATCCAGAATCTGACAGAAAAAAATCAGACCAGGCCAAATAAATAATCACAGATTTCTTATAAAGTCTATATACATGACACCACGATACTTTTACACCCTGAGTATATCTGTATCTTGAGTATGTCTGATACAAAATACCACACAGTTTATGGCAGTCCTAAAACATGCTTTGAGCATTACACACTGCGCTATATAACGAAACCACAATTACAATTTGCATCTGCAACACATATTTATTACAAATATTCAACATTAGCCCCAACAACGCCGATTAATGTCCAGCATCCAGTTGTGGTGATATTCTACACAACATGTTTTTTATTTTGAATGGCATTAAGACTGTGTCCGCTTTCAATGGATCATATGGCGGCTGTTCAAGCAGATTATGTTATAATTTACCTAGGTGAATTAGAGTGGGACGTGGATTTTGTTGTAGATATGCTATCTCTTTTCCACGACCTGGTGACACTGGGAAGACATCTCCACTGTGGACACATGGGGCGATAGAGAGCAGAATCTTCAAATAGCAGATCCTCGGTATCACTGTCAAAGGGCTGCACAACAATGGTATCACAAATGAATTGGCTGACATCCAGGTTACCATCTTAGGGATCAATATGTATCGCTTTATCTCTTCTTTTCCTCCACCTGAGATGCAGCACTGGTAATCCTCAAGCGCACCGGTGTGACTTTGAAGTGGAAAATAGTTTGACGCAAAGGAAGAGACATTGGTTTCTTCGTAGAACAATTTCTGACCTAAAGTGAGCTGAATTGAACTGCATAAACTGAACAATTTCAAAATAGCTGTAGTAAGCTGGGAAAGTTTCACGAACAGACACATTACACAACCTCCTAGAGAAATGTAAAGTCGAGGGGAATTTACAATGCAAACAAGTTTTGAGGTGTTTGGCAAGTCTTTACCAATCCACGGTGTTACGCCAGCTGAAGTTTCGATTTGGTAATACACATCCTTGGAATTAGTGTATTTAAAAAACATCGCTTCAATAACATTGTCAACACCCAAGAGTAATAAACCAATGAACATTCATTTTACATTTGATGAGATTAGGATGATGATAATATTAATAGACATGCTTCAGCACTTTTTCTTGACGTATAATAGTTGCAATTTGTAATTTGATGTTTCTCTGCCAGCATTGTTATTGTATTTCCTGCGCCAAGTACAACATCTAGCCTAAAGTCTAAAGTGAACGTTTTGTCTCGCTACACTGACGAAAAAACACGTGTGCGTTCGTCCGTTCGTCAGACACAGATGGTCTCATTAGTCCATGAATATTATGACGGCGGCCTATTCTCTTCCAGCTACGTATTTTCACTCTGAGAAACACTCTTTTGAGTGGCAGTCACATGGGAACGCCACTTCAGAAGGAATGGCATTAGAAATATTGCACAGAGCGATAAAATAGAGAGAGAAAAAAACAGTATGTCACTATGTTTTCTTACCGGCATGGAGACAGTGTACCACATACTGTGACCGCTACACTGGTTGTTGTTTTGGGAGTCGAGGCTATAATAGATGGGTTTGCACATTATACGTTGCTCGCTGCTTGGCATATTGCTGTCAGATTAGCAGTGCGGAGGCTGCGAGAGTATATTTTAGAGATGTAAACACATGGTGGGGTGCCTCAGTCACACAGGCTAAACACTCCATTAATGAGCGGACCAATATGTCTGACCCTGATGCAGATTTAAGTGAACAGAAAAGGAATCACGTTTTCTTACAGCACCTGTTTCTAATGTTTCTCCATGCAGACCCATGATAATGTGAGAGTACGAAGCTGTTTGAGCTAGGGCTAATCATAATTAGCACCCGTTAGGCTACACCAAAGCCTACATGTTATCAGGGAGAACATCATAAAGACAACACAAATGCGTGAGTGGACAAACAGAGCACCTCCCCCCAATCCCCGTTATCAAAACACCTACACACATGCACACAGAGTACCATAATTACACGATGGCTAGAATCCATTCTGCCAGCTTTCCATTGTTCTAACTCAGTAATTCTAAACACACCTGCAATCCCCTTCCTTCCTGAAATCAAGGTTCCCACAGACCCAATCGGACGGGCTGAAAGGGAGAGTCACAATAATGTAATTACTTTTCCAGGTTCCCAGGACGTTCTGAAAGGAAGGGGAACACAGGAACCGTGGCTAAAGAGCAAAGCCGGTTTGGTGCTCTTGAAAAGCCGACTTGGAGAGCAAGGGTCTCAGGATTACCCTGGTACATGATGTAATGGCACATTCTCCATCAGTTCAGCACCACAACACACACAAAAATCAGGGGGCTGTTCTTATCCAAGCTAACCGGCAATAATGGAAGATATGGGGAGTTGTTTCTGAAATTTGAGTTGTGGCCTGTGTTTTATGAAAGACACAAACTATTAAGTATATGCATGGCATTGCACAAGGATCTTTAATAGGCATTGAGTGCCATAGAACATTCTACCCAGCAACACACCCTACTCTGTTCTTTGATCATTGAACCCTGTGGTGAGTTTTGGTGTTGTCAAGTAAAGCCCTGTTCTTGCTGGCAACCTACAAATTAGACCAAGCAGCCATGCCTTTCTGTAGTTGTTCTAGTGGCTTCTAGGGGGCTTGATAGACAAGAGCTCTTGAGATGATGTGGTGAAGAAAAGTCAAATGCCTCCTTTGTTTCAATTGGCTTGTTGGTATGCTGCTCTCCAGAAATGCCCTTCATTGACATAGCTTTCTAGCAAGCTCAAATTCACAATGAATTTGACTGCATGCACAGTACAATTTACATTCGGTGCAAAAGTACATATCCATCTTGTGATAATAAGTTAATGAAAGGCAATATCGGGTACAATGTTGAGATTGTGGCGGTTCTGCACAGCCAGCTGTGCATTCAATTTGAGGTCTTCACTGGAGTGCTGTTGGAGTGTACTTGTAGAGTCAAGACTAACAACAGACAAGGGCTTCTCTGCATTCAATGCGGCCAGGGGCGGACTGGGACAAGAATTTGGCCCTGGCATTTTATCCACACCAGCCCACATCACTGTGCACGCTGCCAACTAACTAAATAGACTACTGAGGTATTCAAGAAATAAATTGCTTCATTTCATCTAACATGTCCAAGCAGGAATGCATGATGTGCAATTCTGATGTGCAACCAATCAAGTGACTGACATGCATTTTGGGCTGTACTTGCTATATTTTAATGTCGAAATATGACTCCAGATTTTCAAGATTTGTTTTTGTTCAATAGAGATGAATTACATGCATCTTTATGTCCACTAACTAATATCATAGGCTTATTAATTTGGGGTTCAACACATTCGGAAGTGGAAACTCAAAGCATATTAACTGGGTCGCTAACTCTAAATTTAATAGCCACTGCTAGTAAATGTAATGTCTTAAAAAACTTTGCAGTTCCAGGCTACTACCCATGAGACCTATAGGCATGTGCCCTTGCAAAGCCATATCATATCTTGGTTGTAAAATAGTTGCTATTAAGCTGCATTATTACAAAAAATGTATCTACAGAAGGCTGAGACCCTACTCTCTATGACAGGGATATGGGGATGAAGCTTCTAAGGCTGTGTTTTTCCCGCAATTGCATTTTTGAAATGTTCAGAATGTGTGCAGAACACATTTTTCTCTTGAGAGCATGGGGGGAGAGGAGTGGCTCGCTCAATACTGCGAAACGGGCACAGGGGGACGGCAGACACATTCATTACAGGAATCATGAGGATAATGAACAATTCATGGTTTTAGCTGCCCCAAAAATAGGATGTTTTGAGTGAATGTGCTCTTTCTACGTTAATAGGTACGCTTTCCGTTTTTTATGATCCATGATCTTGGCTGTCTAACTGATGACAGAGTCGGAGCAGGTCTCTTTGCTGACGTTGCGTTTGACTTTGAATGTGAGTTTGCGTGACCTCAGCTCAGCTCAGTCGTTGCCCACTGATCGAGAAGGGTCTATTGCATTGATCAGTCAAAGGCTCATTATATATCAGTATAACAGAGAAATTACGTAAAGATATGTTAACAAAATTATCTTAACATGCCCATGAGCTGCTGGCCATGTCAACTTTTTCATTTTGTATTTTTATATTTATATAAAAAAAATGTGTGGGTACATTTCTACCAGCCCACCCAACAAAAAAATGGTCCAGCCCATCTGACATTTGACAGAATTGCCAAATGGCCAATCTGCCCCTGAATGTGGCCTTATTCTCCCAATTAATTTGGTTCAAATCACCGCTGATGTTCACATAATTTGTTTATCAAAACCATTCCCCCTCTTTTCTTTTTCCACAACAAGAGTCGTGTTCACACAAGCTAATGTACCTTATTTTTTGGTTGTTAGGGGAGTACATAGGGTGGGAGGTGGGGGAGGTCTTGAGTTTCCTTTTGAATCCATGTGCTTTTGAACCACTGCCATATTCTCTGAAGCTGAAAACAGTAACAGCATGTAACTCATTATTTATGGATGTTCTCTGAATTGAAGTCTCTGTTTTATACCTTTCTGCATGTTATGGTGCTCTGCTATATTTTTGCATATTTATTTTTGTATGGTGGAGCATGGTGCTTTAGTATATATTTTTTTGTGTATATTATAATAGCATAATTTTCATTGAAGTGATACCTTATTAAAATATTAGTTTAATAAGGAAAATACTATTTTAAGAAAGAAAATATCAGTTGAATGAAAAGTAAGCTTGGGTGTGTTTAATTTATGCCTCATTGCCGATGTGGGAGGCTATTTGTTTGGAATTCTCAACTGGACTGTAGGCTATCGAGCGTGAAAATTGTCCGAATATTTCCATCAAAACATGAAGTTGTTTGTCAATCAAATGGGACAGCGTCAGTCATTTGACCTGTGACCTATAGCGATTAGTAGCTATCAAAGCATCTATATGCTCTGTCTGAAGTGTTTTCCCAGACATGTAACCTCCCATTGACTGCCATTGACTACTCTCGAACTGAAGATTTCTCTTGTCTTTCAGGGGATTTCACAGGAAATGTCATAAGGTAATTCTTAATTCAATCAAAAACCGAGGTCTATTTGTGACAAACTGAATGTAATGCAAAATGCACCCTCCCTCAAGTGTAAAATAAGGACATAGGATACAGGATACAGTATGTTGCACAGATACAGTATCTACAGTATCTCAAATACTCTACTAAACCGGATTTAGAATTTTAAGGGCAATTTAGAGGGCATTTCCCCTGAACGTCTTGATCTGAACAAGGGGCCGAAAATAATTTGAACTTAAGGGAGCTGAATGCTTCCCTTCTCTGTCTCTGAGTGCTGTTTTTACATGGCCGCCTATTAGTGCTTAATTGAGAGTGTCCTGGGGTAAGCTGCAGAAGAATGCAAGTCCTGTCCAAGTCATGGCCCCTTCCCAAAGGGAGGCGGGACAGAACAATATCCCCATCACACACCCCATGTCTACGTACTCACCCAGTGGAGTTTCTGTGCAGCATATCTTGTTTTTGCTCAGTTTTGTTTTTACTCAATACAAGATGCTGATAATACAGCACAGCCCACCTATATGAATATTGAACTTGTTTGGTAAGTTGGGTGGATTGCCGTATTGCTATTTTCGTTCTCTCTCTGTACTGTAACATCTTTGTTCCATTCCCTTGACTGCTTGTTTATTTACCTCCCCATTTGACGTTCATTTGTAAAAACTTCAGAACACGTTGGCAAGAGAATATACAGACAGATGTTTACCATTAAATATTGATCCCATAAATCGTAACCTGCATTCTTCTTCTGTCTCTCTGCTGCGCTTCCAAACCGAGCCAACTTGTCTATTATTAATGATGGATGTGCAGTAAATTTTTCTCGTTCAACTTTTGATTTGTAAAATAGCTGTATTCAGTAGTTTTTTAAATATATTTCTATTCGTTTTTTTATATTTATATGCACATATTGGTGATGTGTGATGGATGAGACAAGGCGAGAGAAAGAGCCAAAACAGCTAACTCAGGTCTGCTGTACAGAGATGAATCTCCATCTGAAATCCATCTCCTTCTCTATGTTGATGACTGGGTGTTTAAAGATATTCAGGCATGGTGGGGATGCCAGACTGTGGAGAGGAAGAGACGGAGCCTAACCATTAGTGTTGGGAGGGGAGACTGCAGGTTCCGCCCACTGCTTTGACATGAATAAAATAGAATAATAACTTCCTGTTACATGCATGAGCTGCATATTAATACAGTCGAATGTGAAAGTGCCTTTTATTATCCAACAACACCTTTTCAGGGAGAGGAGAGACTTTAATCCCGCAGGCCCTTTTAAAATCTAATAGTGGCCTAGTCCCACATTGCATGGGAATTGTATTTTCACTTTTAATTCCATATTAACCATATTAAATTATGAACTCTGAATATTTAGTATGAAAGTAAAATGGCAAACTTCAAAAATGCTAAAGGTGCATAGCTACAGTAGGTAGACTTCCCCCTGATTCACAGTATTTTAGATCTAAACTAAACTGTCTCTCGTCTATATAGTGAGGTGCTAGTGCTGGTCATGTGGCGTCTTCAATGCTCTCTCCCTCCCTCTCTCTTCTCTGAAGAGAGTAAATGATGGTGGGAAATTCAGAGGATGTGATTAATTGGTATTCAGGGGGAGTAACTATTCTCACTCTGCTGATCAGAGGGCCAGCGAGGCATGACAAGCATACACTATCTCATACTTCTCATTAGGCCATGGCTGGTGCTTCGTGGTGCTGGTGCTTCGTGGTGCTGGGACTTCATGGTGCAGGGACTTCATGGTGCTGAGGCTTCATGGTGCTGGGGATTCGTGGTGCTGGGGTTTCATGGTGCTGGTGTTTCATGGTGCTGGGAATTCGTGGTGCTGGGGCTCGTGGTGCTGGGGATTTGTGGTTATGGGGTTTGGTGGTGCTGGGGATCCGTGATGCTGGGACTTCATGATGCTGGAGATTCGTGGTGCTGCCTGACAGAGTCCCAAAGAACTTTAGCAGGATACAGACATACAAATCAAACAATGCACCAAAGCAGTTTTTATCCAAAGTCTGAATTGTAAATCAAGGTAATTAATAGCCAGACAGATTTGAACTAGACAGAAATATGAGGGGATAATTATACTGAATGCGGAAAATCAATGAAGAACTTTTCCCAAAAAGATGAATAGGATTATGATTCTGGAAGCCTGCCGTCTTCACTTTCAAAATGACAGTTTAATTTATTGCCAGCCTATAATGGCATCAAAAGCTATCAGAACTAAAATTTCACGACTTCTGTAAACTAATTAAAAGATAAACAAAATGTATCTGGCAATTTAAACATTAGGAGATACTTGTTTGTGTTTAGAACAAACAAACAAACAAACAAACAAACAAAGGACAGATTATTTCCTGTTCTGTTTGATTTGTTAACATTTTTCGGTCACAGCTCCAGTGTTCCTAGCACTTGGACAAGTGAGTCACATCTCCAGTGTTCCTAGCACTTGGACAAGTGAGTCACAGCAGGGCATAGACCAGAGCAGTGCCCTCCCCCTTTCTAAAGGACAAGTCCACTTCCAGGAAATTAGAGAGCTTGGCAAACGCTGGGCAGCGCAGCAGAGCAGCACAGTACTTGTTGGGAAATAGATGGAGTGATCATTCTGAGGCCTAATTATGGGGAACCATCACCAAGCTGGCCTCACAGAGAGGGGAAATGATCTCACGTCGAGGGGAAATCACCTCTCCAATGTAAGGAGAACACCAGCTCATAATAAGGGAATTTAGATGGGCTTCGTCTCAAATGGCACCCCAATCCCTATAAAGTGCATTACTTTTTCCTATATAGTTTACTGCCCTATGGGCCCTGGTCAAAAGTAAAGCACAATATAGGGGATAGGGTGCCATTTGGGAAGCAACCCTGGAGCATCTCTCAGAGCCCTGACTAATATCTGAAGGAGGATGAGGGGCGTGAGGGCATTATGCCATTACCTCTAAATAGGTGGTTGGCTTGGATGACTCTTTAAAAAAACTAGAGGAGACTATGGTTAGGACTGATTGTACAGAGCTGACTTTGAAGGATGGAATTGACAATATGCAATCAGACATGACAACCAGGGTTTCTGATGGTTGAGATTGCTGTGTAATCTTATATGAACAGGAGTCTATTATGTGGTGTGGTCGTAGGAAAAGTACAGCACCTACAGCCTAATAACTGAGCCCTCGGAAAGTGCATGGCTTTTGTCCCTCCAATATTAACATATTTTGGGTCGGGTGGACAAAAATGTGGGGAGAAAAGGGTGGGAATGCATTCGTTTGAACACAACCCCCTAATATATGCCCAATTTCCAGCCATATGTATTCCTCAGCCAAGCATGGGAGGTGTTATTCACAGCAAGTGACTGTTAATAATGTGCAGAACAATTATGTCACAGTGTTTGGCCTCCCGTGTGAGAAAGCCAGGCGAGTTAGCTAGAGCAAGAGCCCTCCCCCATAGCGATACAGTATGCAAATGGGAACTGCCTGAGTATGAGAACCAAATAGAGTGAAGAAGAGCAGAGCCCAGCTATTGTCTGACTGTGTGACTGTGTGTTACTGTGTGTTCTGGAGGCGAAAGGCATCTGTAAAATACATGAATTTAGAGAAGGGGGGTTAATGTGGATGTGGATGTGAATTAGAGCAACATTCCATTAGAAAATAAGGAGGAGAGTCGTGGTCGTGCTTGTTGTTGGAACTGCACAGAAAACATTTGAAGCTACTAAAGTTATAGTAGGTAGACCATTTATCTCAGTGGGAATAAGGAATGTAGGAAATGGGGAACCATATAACAAGTTGTTGGGTGACAAACGACTGTAAAACATCATGAGAACCGAAATGAGAATTGTAAACGTCAGATTCATTTAGCGTGGGAAACTCATCCCGTGATCTTTTGAGGTTGGCCTTTTTTTCTAGTTGGGTCACTCAGACAGATGCTGATGCACATCAAGACGAGAATTCTACTTTCACCCCCCCAAAAAAACAATTGTATGTAATAAGTAAGAAGATTCCAAGAAAATCGAGTGCTAATGAAATGGAAGTAGGCTTAATGTTTAACGTAGACTTTTTTTTAAACCCCCCCTCCTTCCAAGCATACATGTTATTTACATGGCAGCATTGGAGGCATGTGGAGATTGTAAAATGTGTGACAGGGTCAAAGTATCCCAATGCCCCATAAATTATGCGCAGAGTGCCCATGTTTAATCACATGAAGCATAACATGAGCGAACGAACGCCGCCTGACCTTCTGATAATTGAAATGCAAATAACCTGTTGCTGTTCGCCATACTGATTTAATCTGACACCACGTCTGGATTGTGCTGGACGAACTGCTCCGTTGCCTCTTGGCAAGACAGACCCCTGTCAGCCTGCAGGACATAAACTGGGCCTAGACACCCCTGGCATGCTCCAGGCAATACACTGGGTAGGGCATACACAGGCCACACGTTGATAGGCCTAATGGTGGTCTTTGACCCAGAATAATAAATAACCTGCATCGGTAAATATGTTGCTGTAGCCACTTGGCTAAACTCTTGTCAAGCCGATGTTCAATACTGTGTGTTAAGAAAGTTATGTAAATCTATCAGAAAAGTGTATAATCTTAATTTAAGACGATAATAATCTAGTAATGTGGTCTATATAATCCCTTTAGAATTCCACACAGTAACTGCTAAAAACGCATTGATTTGGCTTACATAACCCACAGCCATATGTTTATATAGTGTGGCTCTGACTTAACCAATAGAAGGACAGAAAAATCCTATTAATTATATGCCTTTTCTCTACTTCCGCCCACCTGGTCTGTCTGGTGGTTCCATATGCATTTATAAGAGAAATGTCCCTCTACCGTATACACAAATAGCCTCTATTCTTAACGTCTTGATTCGCTCCGAGCGCAGTGCAGTACTACAGTACTAAAAGGTTGTTTAATTCCCAGAAAGTAGCTCTGCCATTAGCCTCAATGTCAAGCCCGGGTTATGAAACATTTTAACATTCCAAAGTGATGTTTCTAAAACATCAAGCATTAGCCTGTGAGAAACAGTCTTGTGTACAAGTCATTTATATTTCACTAAAGAAACCCCCCAAAAAACTTTGGGGCTGGATGGTGGAAAAAAGAACAATAGCTCTGATAATTGGAGGAGAGGTTTTCCCCCCTAATCTCCGAAACACAACATGTCAGATGAAAATGGAAGGTGTATGTTCTGTCTCTCTTCTCCCTCCCTCGGCTGAGTGGTATGCTAATGAAGCCTTAGGATGACCCTTCTCTATGCATTACCAACTCGTTTTTGTCTCTCATACCTTTATGCAGATGTCTTTGGAAGGTGCAGAGTGATACGTGTTTACATTGTACCCTTTAAATGCCAACAGGACCAAGTTACTGTTGTATGTCTTTGCATTTACAGCCATACTGTGGGGTGTATGGGTTAAGTTCTGTTACTTGAAAATATCTAACTATTTAAACTTATTTTTACTTTCTCTGATTAACAATCACCTGATGCATGTCCTTAGTGCTTTAATATTTGAGTGAATAATTAATTAGTTTGACCATAAGGGTCTCCTCCAAGGTCTGTGTATATTCAGAAATTAATTTGTTGAGAGGAAAGGAGAGACAGATTTATATTCTGTGTAAGTATTTTACTTTCCAAAAGCATGTGCTCATTTGTGGAAGAGGATCAAATGAAATGCAAATATCAAATGGAGTTAATACCATCCGTAATACACCTGAAGGTAATTACTTTATATCGAAAATGAAATAGACCAAATACTGGTTTATCTCAAATCTACAATACAAAAATAACTTGAATAATAATACTTGTTGAATAATACATGTTTTATCTGTATCCTGTCGCTACTATGTTCCCTGGACGTACTGAGGACATTGAGGACATTGAGGACATTGAAACATCTGTCAATTACTGTGAATTACTCGATTCATACTAATAGTATACCTATGAGGAAGAGTAAGGGGGGGGGGCAGCACCCAACCCTGTGGAACTCCTATGTTTATTGTGAAGCTGTAGGTCAGGTGTCCATGCAACATGGTCTCATTGTCAAAATAGTGACATTTAACCATTATAGTTCTACTGTATGTCATCAATGTGCATGTATTAGCTTTATGTCACCATCACTTTGCAGGATGGTTGTATGTCCAATTTATTACCTATTTTCATATTTCCCATTATCAATGCAACTGGTACTCTTACTAGCAGACAGCAGTTCATCCTTTCTGTGGTGATAAAAGCAGAACATCAGTGGCTGGGACAGAAGGGGAAACTAATCCAACCTGAGCATTGTGAACTCTTCGTTTGGCACATTTGTCAAAGCTTTGGCAAAATTGAATGGATGACACTGTAAGTACAAAGTAAAAACATTCATAAAGTGTGAAATTAGAATACACATGGTTAAGACTCTCTCTCTCCCACCATCTCTCTATCGCTCGCCATCTCTCCCTTCCTCCGCTGGGCATAGCAAGCGGAGAGGAGGCAGTTGTCATGGTGATTAATGCAAATGTGTGGAGCTCACCTGGAGAAAGGCTAGGAAGGGTTTTTCAGAAAGCATCGGTCCTTGACACAAACTAATAAGGGTCTGTGTTCTTTCCAGGTGTCGGGCTACTCTTTCAGAGATTGAAAATCATACTGGCTTTTATAAGAGCTTGGTATCCCCCTGGATATGTGAATACAATCCATGCAGTTCTGATTGTTGGAGTGGGGGCATTTGAATGGAGGGAACATTTCCCTAGATGTCTGACAATGTCCACTGAAAAGGTAAAAAAATAACGCAGGGAATATAAAGCGTATGGATTTCAAAGGAACATATTGCCTTTACATACAATTAGTAGGGCCAAGAGTTTTTCCTGAGTATGTAACCTGCCCAGGAAAAACTCAGAGCCCTAGTTATAAAGCCAGTGTTTCTCCGGTGGAAACTATTATACATTGAAACTAAGCCTCTAAGCCTCTAAACAATGCATTTATTATGTAATGGTATGGCAACTGCGCAACAACTACTAATCATCAACGCAAATATAATGGTGATGCATAGCATCCACACGTCTGAAGGTTGTGTGACCTATCACAATTTTCATAATGAGGTGAAGCATGTAGGGAAAAACACATCAGTACATCAGGGACACTTAAGAAGGACTGTACACTAAGAACCACCACTCACCAATCTTGACTGTCAAACTTTGCAGCCTGGTCTCATGACTAGATGTAACATAGTAAATGAAAATCAGGGACACTGAATTTGATATGATATGTTACGTATGGTATGGTTACATAAGACAGAAGGTTACTTAAGGCAAAAACGAAAGGAGCTGGTGGGGGCGTATAATGTGAACGTCTAGCAACCCAAAGGTTGCGTGTTCGGACCTTATCGAAAAACCACATGCCTCCACATGTGAAATCACATTTGAAATCATGTGAAACCATGTGGTTTTGGAACACTCCACATGTGGTGATATTTCACATGTGGATTTTCACATCTGATCACATAACCGTTCACATGTGAAATCATGTGGAACCATGTAGCTTTGGAACACTTAACATTGTGATAGTGTTCCAAAGTTTCAAATGTGGATATTTTTCAAATTAGATTCCACACGTGATGCCCTGCAAACAAAAATATGTCATTAGGATATGCCTGGAACATCACATAGTAAATGTACATATTTGCCACACATGATTACATTGTTTATGTATACAGTAATTATAAATCAACAGGTCTTCACCTGGGATTTGAACTCACAACCTCTTGGTTCACAACAGTCCAACCTTCCTGCTACGCCACCATGTCTGTAGCTGGGTATTTAAATGCATCAGGTAGTCATCCACATTAAATGGTTGGATGGAAACGTGATTTAATTGATAACTGATTTCACCTGTATTCCTACACTTTCGACTTCAAAGTAAATCTCAGATTTGTAAAGAATACGCTCAACAAAAACTATTATATTTATCATAGTTATTCAGGAGTAAAATTAAAGCAGAATAATATGCTCCATCAACATTAGACAACAACACAGAAAACACACAAATTGCCAAAATAAGTAATTTAAATCAATGATGAGAGAATAGACAGATTAACTAATAACTATAATATAAACGCAACATTCAACAATTTCAAAGATTTTACTGAGCTTCAGTTCATTTAAGGAAATATTTCAATTGAAATAAATTCATTAGCCCCTAATCTATGGATTTCACAGGACTGGGAATACAGATATGCATCTGTTGGTCACAGATACTTAAAAAAAAATGTAGGCTTGTGGATCAGAAAACCAGTCAGTAACTGGTGTGACCACCATTTGCCTCATGCAGCTTGACAAATCTCCTTCACATAGAGTTTATCAGGATGTTGATTGTGCCTTGTCCCACTCCACTTAAATGGCAGTGTGAAGCTGCTGGATATTGGCGGGAATTGGAATATGCTGCTGTGCAAGTTGATCCAGAGCATCCCAAACATGCCCAAAGGGTGACATGTCTGGTGAGTATTTAGGTGATGGAAGAATTTGAACATTGTCAGCTTCCAGGAAATTACAGATCATTGCAACTTGGGGCCGTGCATTATCATGCTGAAACATGAGGTGATGGCGGCGGATGAATGGCATGACAATGGGCCTCAAGATCTCGTCACGGTATCTCTGTGCATTCAAATTGCAATCTATAAAATGAAATTGTGTTTGTTGTCCGTAGCTTATGCCTGCCCATACCATAACCCCAACGCCACCATTCGGCAGTCTGTTCACAATGTTGACATCAGCAAACTGCTCCACTACACCAGCGGTTCCCAACTCTGGTCCTCGAGGACCCCAAACAGCATACATTTATGTTGTAGCTCTGGACAAACATACCTGCTTCAACTCATTAAGGGCCTGACAATTAGTTGACAAGTTGAATCAGGTGTGCTTGGCCGGGGCTACAATAAAATATGTACTGTTGGGGCTACTCAGGGACCAGAGTTGGGAACCACTGGGAGACACGACGCCATACACAGGGTCTGCAGTTGTGATGCCTGTTGGACGTACTGCCAAATTCTCTAAAACAACGTTGGAGGCGGCTTATGGGAGAGAAATGAACATTAAATTATCTGGCAACAGCTCTAGTGGACATTCCTGCAGTCAGCATGTCAATTGCACACTCCTTGAGTCATCTGTGGCGTTGTGTTGTGTGACAAAACTGCACATTTTAATGTAGCCTTTTATTGTCACAAGCACCTGTGTAATGATCATGCTGTTTAATCAGCTTGATATGACACACCTGTCAGGTGGATGGATTATCTTGTCAAATGAGAAATGATCATTAACAGGGATGTAAACAAATTTGTGTACAAACTCTGAGAGAAATAAGTTATTTGTGCGTATGGAACATTTCTGGGATCTTGTATTTCAGCTCATGAAACATGAGACCAACGCTTTACATGCTGCATTTATTTTATTGTTCTGTGTAAAATAGCAGTGCAGATGCCACTCTTTTGCTAAGTGCAGAGATGTATTAAAGGTAATATATCTGTTGGGGACTTGTTGCTGTGAACACTACAGACTTTGTGGCAGCATACCCTGAATTACAGAGATTGTGAGTTTAAATCCCATATTGAAAGGTCAGCACTAAGTGATCATGTCAAGTGTAGTCATATTGATTAAAGATGTTTACACTATTTTAGCTGAACAGGGTACCACTTACAGTAACTTCAGAAAGTGTTTACACCCCTTTACCTTTTCCACAATTTCTTGTGTTACAAATTGGGATTAAAATGTATTTTATGTATTATAATGTATTATGTTTTTTTGTCAATGATCTACACAAAATACTCTGTAATGTCAGAGGGGAAGAAAAATTCTAACATTTGTAAGAATTAAGCACTAATATATCTTGATTAGATCAGTATTCAACATGTTTGAATCAACTTTGGCAGTGATTAAAGCTGTGAGTCTTTCTGTGTAAGTCTCTAAGAGCTTTGTACACCTGGACTGAAAAATATTTGCACATTATTCTTTTTAAAATTATTCAAGCTCTGTCAAGTTGGTTGTTGATCATTGCTAGACAGCAAGTTTAAAGTCTTGCCATAGATTATCAAGCCGATTTAAGTTATAACTATAACTAGGCCACTCAGGATCATTCAATGTTGTCCTTGTAAGCCACTCCAGTGTAGATTTGGCCATGTGTTTTAGGTTCTTGTCCTGCTGAAAGGTGAATTTGTCTCCCAGTGTCTAAAAGCAGACTGAACCAGGTTTTCCTTTAGGATTTAGCTTGTGCTTAGCTCTTTTCCATTTATTTTTATCGTAAGAAAACTCCCTAGTTCTTGCCAATGACAAGCATACCCATAACATGATGCTGCCATCACCCTGCTTGAAATTATGAAGAGTCGTACTTTGTTGTTCGATTTGCCCCAAACATAACACTACGTATTCAGGACATTAAGTTAATTTCTCTGCAACATTTCTATTTTTATTCGGTACAGGCTTCCTTCTTTTCACTCTGTCAATTATGTATTGTGGAGTAACTATAATGTTGTTGATCCATTCTCAGTTTTCTCCTATCACAGCCATTAAACTCAGTAACTGATTTAAAGTCACCATTGACCTCATGGTGAAATCCCTGAGTGGTTTTCTTCCTCTCAGCGACTGAGTTAGGAAGGACACCTGTATATTTGTAGTGACTAGGTGTATTGATACACCATCCAAAGTGTCATTAATAACTTCACCATGCTCAAAAGGATATTCAATGTCTGCTTTAAATAATTGGTTTACCCATCTACCAATACGTGCCCTTCTTTGCAAAGCATTGGAAAACTTCCCTGGTCTTTGTGGTTGAATCTGTGTTTGAAATTCACTGCTCGACTGAGGGACCTTAATGGTAATTGTATGTGTTGGGTACAGGGATGAGGTAGTCACTCAAAAATCATGTTAAACACTATCATAGCAGACAGAGTGAGTCCATGCAACTTATTATGTGACTTATTAAGCACATAAAATGACTCCTGAACTTATTTAGGCTTGCTATAACAAAGGGGTTGAAAACATATTGACTCAACACATTTCAGCTTCTATTTTTTATTAAATTGTAAAAATGGGTAAAAACATGATTCCACTTTGACATTATGTGGTATTATGTGTAGGCCAGCGACATAAAAAAATACATGTTTTAATTCAGGCTGCCTTCAGAAAGTATCCACACACTTTCTGAATTCACTGTATCTTAAAACCCCCATATCATTATATTTACTTCCCTTCCAAAAAAAAAACACGTGAAATGTGCATTTTCACATGTGAAAGTTTCAGCTCAACATGCGAAAACAGTTTTCGCATGTGAAAATGCAAAAGAGAAGAGACACGTGAGGTCTGTTTTTCACATGTGAAACCATGTATTGCATTTTGTGTTAATATGTTAACTCAAACTTTTCACATGAGGAAAATAACATGTTTTCCCCTCATGTGAAATGTGCAGTTTCACATGTTGAAAACTTTCACATGAAAATCTTATTATGTGAAAAACGTTCCCATGTGAAAATCTAACTCATGTGGATTTGCATTTTCACATTTCAAAAGAATGTAATTTCATGGTATCACTTGTTGAAATTTTGCATCCCCATTTATTTGAACTAGCGTACTATAGGCTTACACAGTGCTCCTCGGCCCCCCAGTCAGGACTTGTATGGATGATGTCACCCTGGCTGGCTACACTTTGCATAGAGCTCAGACATGCTCTTGCCATGCTCACTCGCTCACCCAGAGTTCCGTGACAAGGTCACGCCCTGTGACATCACCCTGGTGAGTTCTGCTAGCAACCCCCCCGCTGGTTCTTACAAAAGAATACATCACCCTCAAATCTCTGACGTAACGCTTCCCGCTCCTCTCTTTCTTCGTTCCAAATGAGTTCTCTCTAAGGGATGGCTACATTTTCACAAAAAGAAATCAGAGCCTTTATAGTTATGTCGTGACTGAAATTAATCTGAGTTAAAAGGGAAAAGTGTTGTAGTGAGATAGAGCTCATCCTGGCATTTCTGGGCTAAAACGCCTCTAATCCTCCTTTGTGGACGACGACTTCCTCAGATCCCTTTTCTCTCAAACAACTAATTGCAACGTGGTAATTAGCTGAGGAATCCAATTTAGGGCGAATCGTTGTTAGGTAAACATGCATTATTTAAGGATGGGCAAATCGTATCCTTATCTAAGTTCTGCTGCTGACAATGATAAGGATGATGATGATGATGATGATGATCAAATAGCAGTAACGGGGGTCAATGACCTCTGATTTCAGCTGTGGCCGTTTCCATCCGACCTACCTAAGTCATAATAGAACCCATTAGCAAGGAGAGAGGGAGAAATCCCTGACGCCAGCACTTTCCAAGCAAAGCCTGCATGGTGTGATGATGACTTGCAGTCTGGCTGGCTGAATGAACAGGGCTCAGGGCTTGATAACCTCCTCTTCCCTTATTATTTCCCCTCATTTAACTCGCTGTGCTGCTTCCACATTGCACTCAAACGTTTTCTGAAACATTTATTGCATTCAGTCAGGCAAAGCAGTGTCTGGCGGATAGACATGGGTTTCTAATTTTAAACAGTTTTGTATTCATTTCTTTCTCTCTCCCTTGCTCTCACTCTATCAAAATTTGGAAGAGGAAATACAAGTAAAAAAAAAAAATCTTTGCAATTCTGCTGTGCAACTGTGACCGTTTAGAATGGATAGCATGTCTTCTTCTTCTTTGTAATGATGTGAAAGGGCACAACCCCAGAATCTTGAATGTATTTCCTGGTACATTAAGGTTGAGACATGATTTATTGAAATTGATGTACTGATGTCTGATAATCCAGGATCTTGAGACAAATATGACATGTGAAATCAAAGGCACTGCTTCCTTTTATAGGGGACATAAGGACGTAACGTCGCTTATCATCACACAGGTCTATCATCAGGGGATCAACAAGTGTCATAGCTCCATGGAACAGAGATACTGAAGTTATATCCCATTCTATTTTATTCTACTCTACTTTTAAAACGACTCACTTCTTCCCCATCAATGTTGTTGAAGAATGTCATGGCCATTTCATACCTTTACATGGCCCCTCGGGGAAACGTTGCTTTCAAGGCAATCATTTCAGAATCATATAATCTCTCTACTTGAGCCTAGTCTACATAGTCTTCATCCAATCACAGGTCCATCAGAGAAATATTACAGTACATAGAGGCTTGTCTTGCACCTCATCTATACATTATGCAAGGCACCGACCCTTCATGCTTTTGATAATGTTTTACAAGTTGGATATCAAGTGGAGATGAAGAGCTTCATATCAGCATTGAAGGCAGCAATAACATTCCTCTTCCTCCACATCCTGCGGTTGTGAGGGTCTCTACAGTGAGCTTAATTAACAACTGAAGGGCTGAACCTCAATTTAAAACCAGAGGGGTTTTATTGGGAATCAGAGAGATGCAGAAGTTCTCCCATTCTCCCGCTGCAACCAAGGGAATAGGGAAAGGAAGGAAGGAAGTAACATTCCGTTTCTTTCACTTACATTTTTTTGTGTGTTAGTTACTAATGGTTTATCAACTGCAATGCATCTTACCGTTATTAGTGTCAAGTTAGAGTAATTATCTAACAAGTGTATAAAAGCATCATGCTAATAAATGCTAAAGGCAATCAGAGATGGAGATCAATTATTTATACTGCTTTGATGAGAGCAAAGCTGCTGTAGCCCTAAGAACTAGTGGTGCAGAAAGAAGTGCACTACTCAAGAAACCTGAACTTTTTCAAGATGTTTGGGGAATGAGGAACGCAGCCTAAACCTTGATGTCAAAACAAGACTGAGTAAACAGAACTTGATAGGTAGGTCAGGTTTCCAGTGGCATGCATTAATGGATGCCAAGGGAAGCCAGGCTTCCCCCAAAAATGTAACAAGAAAAAAAGAAAACAAATTATATTTAGTCTCTCTGTGTTTAATAATTTCCTTCAATTTACAGGAGAAAGCACCCTCAGCTAGCATTTGGCCTCAATGATAAAAAAAGTGTTAAGAAATAGCCAATCAGCATTGAGCTAAACTGAGGGAGCTCAACTGTGAATGGTCCTGGATCACCAAAGAAAGTGTCAAGGGAAGCCCGTTTGGATTTGGCGTCACTCCTATTAACTCGCATTGATAGCATTTGTCATTGAAAGAAACAACTTGAATTGTTGCATCTCGTTGTGTTGTTGTCCTCCGGTGGCTAGTTAGCTAGCTAAAATTGACCCTTTCCTAAATAAGCCATGGATGGAGATAGGGATTTGGACTTGTGGTTTTACTTAATTCTCCATACTGGCCAATGTTTATAACGGTGATTCTGATCCAACCATTAATGGAAGTTCAATTTGTAGCTACAGTAGATGTAGAAGGCTAATGTTAACTAGCTAATGTTGCCCATGAAAGGAAGTTAGGCTAGAGAGCAAGCATTTTAGTCAGGTAGCTTAGGACAAAAAAAAAAGTACTATATGACAGAGTGATAGACCATTTCATCAACATGAAAGAGAGGAAGATGGCATTGGTGTTTCTCTACAAGTAGGGTGAGTCAATATGTTGTTTCTACTTGCACGAACGCACACACACAGAAATCAGAACCATGGACAGCCACATATTTAGCTTATGTTGATTGGAATAAATTGTTTTTGGTACTTTTTAGTTGTCACTGTATTAGATTTGATAATGTCATAGGTGATTTGATGATGCTGAAATGTTGAAGTTGAAATGAAATAGTTCAGTTAGGATCACCACTTTATTTTAAGAATGTGAAATGTCAGAATGATAGTAAGAGAGAATTATTTATTTAAGCTTTTCACATTCCCAGTGGGTCAGAAGTTTACATACACTCAATTAGTACCTCGTAGCATCACCTTTAAATTGTTTAACTTGGGTCAAATGTTTCAGGTAGCCTTACACAACCTTCCCACAATAAGTTGGGTGAATTTTGGCCCATTCCTCCTGACAGAGCTGGTGTAACTGAGCCAGGTTTGTAGTCCTCCTTGCTCACACACACTTTTTCAGTTCTGCCTACACATTTCTATAGGATTGAGGTCAGGGCTTTGTGATGGCTACTCCAATACCTTGACTTCGTTGTCCTTAAGCCATTTTTTCACAACTTTGGAAGTATGCTTGGGGTCATTGTACATTTGGAAGACCCATTTGCGACCAAGCTTTAACATCCTGACTTATGTCTTGAGATGTCACTTCAATATATCCACATAATTTTCCTTTCTCATGTGATGCCATCTATTTTGTGAAGTGCACCAGTCCCTCCTGCAGCAAAGCACCCCCACAACATGATGATGCCACCCCCGTGCTTCACGGTTGGGATGGTGTTCCTCGGCTTGCAAGCATCCTCCTTTTTCCTCCAAACATAATGATGATGGTCATTATGGCGAAACAGAGAACATTTCTCCAAAAAGTACGATCTTTGTCCCCATGTGCAGTTGCAAACCATAGTCTGGCTTTTTTATGGCGGTTTTGGAGCAGTGGCTTCTTCCTTGCTGAGCGGCCTTTCAGGTTATGTCGATATATAGGACTCGTTTTACTGTGAATATAGATACTTTTGTATCTTTTTCCTCCAGCATCTTCACAAGGTCCTTTGCTGTTGTTCTGGGATTGATTTGCACTTTTCGCACAAAAGTACGTTCATCTCTAGGAGACAGAATGCGTCTCCTTCCAGAGCGGTATGATGGCTGCTTGATCCCATGGTGTTTATACTTGCTTACTATTGTTTGTACAGATGAACGTGGTACATTCAGGCGTTTGGAAATTGCTCCCAAGGATGAACCAGACTTGTGGAGGTCTACAATTTTTGAGGTCTTGGCTGATTTCTTTTGATTTTCCTATGATGTCAAGCAGAGGCACTGAGTTTGAAGGTAGGCCTTGAAATACATCCACAGGTACACCTCCAATTGACTCGAATTATGTCAATCAGAAGCTTCTAAAGCCATGACATTTTCTGGAATTTTCCAAACTGTTTAAAGGTAGTCAACTTAAGTGTATGTAAACTTCTGACACACTGGAATTGTGATACAGTGAATTATAAGTGAAATAATCTGTAAACAATTGTTGGAAAAATTACTTGTGTCACGCACAAAGTAGACGTCCTAACCGACTTGCCAACACTATAGTTTGTTATTAACAAGAAAGTGGAGTGGTTAAAATACGAGTTTTAATGACTCCAACGTAAGTGTATGTAAACTTCTGACTTCAACTGTAACTGTTATTTACATGCAGTATGCCTTGAGGACTCCACCGGACAGAGGTTGCTCTTCAGTTTGTGATGAAGAAAATGTGTGGTTGAATTTATTGAATTTATTCTGACACTGTCTTATTCTCGGCTTTTAGGCCTCTATACCACAGTCACAAGGCATATGAACTAACAGATTATAGAGCAAACACAATTATCACACAGGTTGGATTTTTCTGGCTTTTCCCAGTGATTTTACCCACACAGCTACTGCAGGTTTCTGTTTCCCAACCGGTTTCTCCAAGGTATCCATTTTCTCCTTTTTAGTGAGATATTTTCAGTCTGGTATTTACTACCCCAATGAGGGAGGGAGCTGGGAGCTATTGGATGAATTACAAGATACCTACTTTTAGGTAAACATAGTAGAAGGCAAAAGTCCTAGAAAACAAGTTAATCAGCTCTTCAATTCTCCTTTAACACACTCCTTTACTAACTCCTGGCTAGGAGTTGTGTCCAAAAGGAGAAAAGTATTATGCTTGACAAAGCTCTTCAGCTCTTGCACATACATGTTGAGAGTATTAGGGATACCAGTTATACCTAAACCTTGAGGAATAGTTTAATTGTGGAGCCTATTATGGTGATTATGCATAGCAAATAATGAATGTGCAGCATAAGATTAGTATCAGAGCAAACGGGAAAGGATTTTGTTGCCTTCAATTTCTCCCTTACACCAATCTAGCTGTCCTGATCACGAGTATGTTGACTATATGTTCCCTGTCTAATTCCATTGGCCATTTGGAATACAATCTCAAGACTATAAACCTAATGACAACTTCGTTATGTGTTGTAGAAATGCTGACTGGATGGGCTAGTTCTTCAAGCCTGATCCTATACTGTTGCAGTAGCCAACTATGACATGAAGGCTGTTAGAGAATGGCACTTTCAACACCAAGGTTGTGGGTTCGATTTCTACGGAGGACCAGTTTGAAAAATGTATGCACTTACTACGCTCTGTAAGTCACTCTGGATAAGACTACTTCAAATATAAGAGTTGGCTACAGCAGATGAGACCAAGCTAGTTCCACTGGCTTCCATTTGAAAACTGACCGAGTTATTTCCAGACACGGACTAAAAGGAATGTTCAATGGAGATTATCCACTGAGAGAGTTTCTTAATAGAAGACTAGGTTAAATCGATGTCTGGGAAACCGGCCCTCTGACTACATAAACCGATCTGCAGCCCTGAAAATATGAACTTATGTAATAAAGTGAGAAGATTTTTTAAAAAATGAAACAAAGCATAAGTCTGATAAGATTCTTATTATTCCAATAAAAAATACATTCATACAGAAATATAACAATTTTGCAAAACAATTTCAAATAAAATGTCATAAAGCAAAAAAACAAACAATCTTACAAAAATGATTTTTTTTCCTTTTTTTTTTCTTTGACAAAGATTCTGTAAAGAACAAGGGGCGCTGTGTGTGGAAGAGGAAGAGAGAATCAGAGTGCATCCCAAGTGACATGCTATTCCCTATATAATGCATTAATTTTGAACAAAGCCCTATGGTCCCTGGTCTGAAGTAGTACTCTAATAGGGAATAGAGTGCCATTTGGGATGCAGACAGCAATGGGAAACTGTAGGTTAAGATGCAAGCAAACATGAGGCTTAATTAAGGCTCGATTATCACCTGAAAGATATTGGCTGCTGTTCTGTTACAAAGACAGAAAGTCATTGTTCCAATTCTTTGCCACAAAAGCCTTGCTGTTGCTGGCGGTGTAATTTTATTATAGCAGGCCGTTTCAAGTTGTACTCATCCTCCCTCTTACAATAATCTGATCTAAAATCCATGTTGTGGCCCTGCTACACTGATCTTGCTGCAATGTCAAATTCCTTTCCACCCACAAAGCATGTCCCTGATACTGAATAAAATAAGTCTATGTACTTTGTTATATTTCAATGTTAATCTCACCAATCCTTGACTTTTTTTAAATGACAAATATAACACATTAAGCTATCCTTTAACATTATTTTGGTCCCTTACCCTGCAAAAATGTCCTGAAGTCTTCAAATTATTTCAAGTGTGTACATAAACAATGAATCAGCTTCAAATGGGGAGGGGGGATAGATCTTTTTTTCTCCTCTCTCTTCAGAATCCTGTTCACGTTGGTTTTGATAATAATGTAGCTGCCTGGACCAAAACAACGAATGCGGCTGCCCAGACGGGTCAATAGCAAACTCCCAGAGTCAGCAGTCCGTAATAAATTCTATGCCAGCAAAGCCTTTAGCAATTTATTACAGAGATGCAGTACAAGGCAAGGGCTGTCCAACTGGAGCTTGTTAATTACAATAAATCTTTAGGGTTTTTCCTCAGCTTTGGTTGCAGGGGGGGATATTGCCCCTACAGTGAGTCTGGGCCCCCCGAGTTCTCTACAAACCCAATGTTAGGGCATTGTTGAGAGCAGCTGCATCACCATCACATTCCCTTCAAGTCAGCCTTGTCTTTATGCAAACCACAAGTTCATGTCCTAGACTGGATCTGAAATGGCACCCTGTTCCCTTTATGACGCACTACTTTTGACCAGGGCCCTATGGACCCAAAGTAGTGACCTAAAGAGGGAATAGGGTACCTGCCCAGATCTAGTACAATCGTCTCATCAGGTTTTTTTTTGTACCTTTGAGCAACTTTGTCACTTGATACCAAATGTGTATAACTACGTAGATACAGTACATACTACAATGGTAGTAAATTGGGTTAATAATATACCGTTGTAAGTGCTCTCTAAATGATGACTTTAAGTTATTTTACACAAGTCTTGGTTTGAATCGACTGAATGTACTATATAGCCTAAAAAGGGAGGATCTTTACTGTACATGCTCTAAACACAAAACACTATTCACAATCTACATAGGGCTAATAGACCTAGCAGTCTCTGAAAACAAGGAAAGGTGCAAGTAAGTTCATGTGAAATTGAGCCTTAATAAAGCTTTTCAATCACCCATACAACAATGTGACCCCCCCGGCCCCTCTCCAGGGAGTAGTCATCCATCCCACAAGGATAGGTCACTTGCATAAGGCACCATTAAGGTCGTCAACAGTGCATTACCAGGTAGAAAAGAAGATAGAATATACAAAATCAAATCCGATAGTCCTCAAGGCATCGATGAGTGAAAGAAAAAAAAAATAGCTTAATGAATGAATGATTCAGTTGCTAAGTAAGCAGTAGTGGTTTCTCAAACCAAAAAGAGAGAAAGAAGTACTGAAGTAATAATAATAAAAAAAAATCAAGGCTTTATGTACAATATTGTAACATTTAACCGTTTGTATTTAGCTGCGCTTTTATTGGAATCTATTTGCAGTCCTGATTACAGAATAACAGGAAGAGAGAACAAACCCTAGAACCATGCAACACCTGTCTATGATACTGAAGTTATAGTATAGTTGTGTTATACCTCTAAGCACACAGCTTATACAATGGACTAAAAATTTGCTTTGTAACTTGTAAAAAAAACAAGCTACGTAACACATTGCACATTTAGTAGCTGCACCAAACACCAAAAAAAGCTCCTCTCGCTCAGGACTCACATTGTGGAGTTTCTCCCCTGGCCTGGGTTGCTGAATGGGGGGGGGGGAAACAAAACACATCACCCCCCCCCATACCACTCAACACCACAACCCCTCAAGGCTTCTGGCAAGAAACCCCAATCTTCACTCAGTCTCACTGCTGCTTGACAGTCAGGCAGGCAGTCACGTTCTCACACACCCGTACTCACAACTACAAGAAAAGAAAACCTGCTCCCTGACACCATTCAGTCCACAGCAACACTGGTACCAGACCGCCTTTGCTTCCCCCTCTTTGCACACAGGCCAGTCAACCAAGTCAGACATTCGCAGTGCACACATGCTTACCTCAGACAACCGTTTTTGTAAAGCAGTACCAGTGTATCAGTTGTCCAGGAGACAGTTGCTTCACCTCAAAAACATCATGCACCAACCACACATTCAACTCATTCATTCGTTAATAATTTTTTTGTCTTTGTTTTAGTTTAGTTTTTTTTGTCTTTTTCTTTCAAGTCCCTCAATTCAATTGGCTGCTTCCTTCTGTCTGTACATGATTTTGTCCTCTGTTGTTGTGGTTTTTGGACAGGCAACCTTTTGAGCGCCTTCCTTCTCCAAGGGGTCCATCCATCCCGGAGGCACTGGGTATGGTGCAAAATGGCATACTTTGGCTAGAACACGCTCCCCTAGCTCGCTCCTCTCAAGGGCAGTTCAACCATGAGGCTGGTTAGGAGACGACATTTCCTTTCGCTGCGTTTGTTAGTTTCACTAAACGGCTAACATCGCTCCGCTCCGACCTGCTCAGAGGTGTCTTTTCATGTGGAGGGCAAGGTGATCGGACCTGGAGAAACACCTTGAGAGAAAGAGAGAGAAGGAAAGTATGAACAGGAGGGTACCTAAAAAGTAGTAGTAGTAGCAGCACTACTACAAAAACCAACAAGTGTGTCAAGGATACAAGTACAGATTCCAATTGAACATAAAAACAGCCTGACAATATAATTAAATATTTTAAGAATGTCATTATGCATGACTAACCATTATGCACTTGTTAACAATGCAATGCTATTCACATCACTGAATGAACAGACATCGTTACAACTCTAGTAAAACAATCATTATTTTCTAACACTTGATTAAATGGTATCAAGAGGGATTGGGTAAACACTCAGGTGCAGGTGGTCTCTATTGTAGATAGAGTGATGGAGCTTACCGGTCACAGTGACTGCATTTAAATGGCTTGGCCCCAGTGTGCTTCCTGAAGTGTCTGGTTAGCTCATCACTCCGTGCAAATCGCCACTCGCAGCCCTCCCATGAACACCTGTATGGTTTCTCACCTATGAAATAAACAAAAGAAAAACATTAAATAATTGCGAAATGCATATATTGCACAATACATTTTTAACCTCCAGTCAATGTGAGAAAAAAAATGCTGTGTGCTAAGCTAAAGTTTTTTTAAATTGTGAGCTTTCTTCTGGTCAGTGACCTTTGGTAGTAAAGAGAAAGGAAATGACCAGATGAGATGATGCAGCGGTAGTCACTTGACAGCTATACAACTTTACTCAATGACACTTGGTCTAGATTCAAATGAACTGGTTACACTTTGCTATAACACAACGCAAAACATGTTTTGGAACGCAGAAAGTCCTTTATACATCGGACGTAATAGCGGTCTTCAAGGGTCAGAGCCCATGGAGAAAACCACACACGTGCAATGTCATGCTGCTAATAAAAAAAACAAGGGACGGTCAAACGACCATACAGGCCCCCACTCAACAGCCTCCCTTTACCCATGGTGAAACAATCTGTTTTGAAGAGCCATGGATAATGTTTGCATCCCAAATGACACCCTAGTCCCTATACAGTGCACTACTAGCCGTACTATGGCTCTGGTCAAAGTAGTGCACTATAAAGGGAATGGGGTACCATTTGGGACACAACCCAAGTCCCTTGTATTCCCATGTGCACTGGGACTGCATCCCTCAGTATGAATGCCTCCCCTCCCCCACAGCATTCAGACACATTCCAGATAGATTAGGTCACAGTTTAGGTATCCAGTCATGTACGGCTAATAGTCTGAGAGTGAGTGCACTGTGTGGGACTCTCTGTAGCTGCATGAGGACACACAATGAACTAGTTTTGGCTCTTTAAATTACATTACACAACTAGCTAACCAGACAGGCAATACCATTTGGTTAAATAAAGAATGGCAGTCAAATAAGACATTGCTTTTGTGTAACAGTGAGGAAATAAGGAAACTTAGTACTATCACTGTCACTTCCGCCAACAGGGTTTGTATTTTGCCCCAAGATTATGCAATGCAGAGGCCTGGGGTGTGATAGCATAGGGAAATGACTGCTTTCTCACCTGTATGAGTGCGTTGGTGTGCTTTTAAGTGGGAACTCTTTGTGTAAACCTTGCGGCATCCGTTGAAGTGACACCTGTGCACCCGTCTCCTCCCATCCGGTGACGCGTCTCCACCAACCAGCCCAGTCTTTGCCGAGTTCTTTCCGATGCCGCCTGTCCGGACTTTTACCGGCAAGGTCAATTCTGTGTTTACGCTTCCCCAGCCTTGTGAGATGCTGGGTTCCGAGCTGACCTCTGGGGAGGATGGGGGAGTGCTAATGATAGAAGGGCTAAAAGGTCCAGAACCGGCCAGAACCGACCCCAGAGGGTTCAAGGTAAAGCTGTGTGTCGGCGAGAGCTCCACGGAACTGTCTGAAGCTTCACTGCTGGCGTCAGAGTTTACACTGTTGGTTTCCAAGATCTGGCCATCCTGATTGTCCTCTTCTTTGCCCAGAGGGATCTTTGGGTCAGAGTCGATCGCTTTATCACCGCAGGCCAAGATCAGCTTGCTCCAGAGGTCCTGCTCCTGCGGCTCCAACTTGATGTCAGATGTCACCGAGACATAAGGCTCGCTCTGTAGATACCGCTCCAACTCCAAGCAAGTCTGGTTCAGGAACAACCAAAACAGATGTTTAGAATATATAGAAGAGATCACAGGTGTACTGCATTTCAGGGAGCTACCAGACCACCAACACATAAATCAGTATCAACCTCATTGATGTTTTATGACAAGAGACTTGTACAACTTGTTTCCCTTGGCTCACAAGGCAGACCAGCTAAGGTTAGTCTGAGTAAACTACAGCTTCACACTAGTAGGAAAACACATGTTCAAACAAGAAATGGGCTCTTGACTATCACATGGTTGTGACCAAATTTAAGCTAGCTAGGCTACATGTTTACATACTCAAGTTGAGCAGTCATAAACTGCATATCCTAAGCGGTGTGTATGTGTGGAGGAACAGGGACTATATCCATTGTCAGTTCTGTGGTACAATGAATGACTCAGAGCACATTTGGTGTCCTTTTAAGGAAGCCACTGAACTTCCTGCTTCCCCAAGACTCATTCAGTTGCCACAGACTGACTGATTGCATGTAATCACATCCTTCCTACCCCCCAGAACTCAGTTTCTCAATGTTATAATACATTAATTCAGTTTTGATACTACATCTTGAGGATTCATAAAAAATAAAAATAAAGAGTAATCTGTTTGGAGGGATGGCAGCATGTTGGTTTGACAAGAACAGTTGGAGAAAAAAGATTCTGCCCCAGGCAAAGCACATAATGCCCCTTCCACAATTTAAACCAAATATTTCCAGTTGTAATACTATCTTCTCATGCGCACACACGAATTCGCACGGAATTGGTCACTGCTGACATTTGATAGTGTGGATATGAGCATACTGAAACCCACTGAACGACATGCAAATTAATGCGATGTGTTTCAGAGGAATATACACCGTATGGTTAGTTCAAACTATGGTTTTGATAAGTAAAATAACATTTCCAGTTCTCTTTGGTAAAAATAAATTACATTTTTATATTTAACACTACCCGTCTCGACAGTATTTCTCTGTGGCTGTGTTGAAAGAGTTAAATCTCTCTTATGGCAGCGAGGAAGTTGGCTCCGTGCCCAACTCGCAAATGCCTGAAGGAAACTACTTGGATCGATTTCAATCACGTATGAACTGCAAATATCTTCAGAAAAATGACTACAAACGAGGCAGTCCCGTCATGATTAATACGAGGGGTCAGTTATGTTACACTTTATTGGTGTAAATTGCATCCACTTTCAAAATGTAATTGTTGAATTGGCTTCATTCCGGTTAGACTACTTCAACAGATCCGCTTACGAACGAGTTCCGCTCCGCAGCATTTTGAACGACAACAACTCCGTTACTCGAACCAAATCATTGCTTTCAAATTCACTTCCGATATGACGGCTACTTACAGTAGCATCGCTCAGAAACAAGCCTATAACATCGCTCAGAAATAACACAACACTACTGGAAATTATATTGGTCGCGTCTCATTCATTTCAAGTGAGACTCCCGAGCTGTCAAACGCTGGCTCCCTGAACTAGACTTGTGCCGTGCTTTGACGGGCAACAATGCTCTACTTCGAATAAGCCATCTGTATAAAACAAGATAAGAACATAGCTTGTGCATCTGTGGGTAACCGGTTAAATAACACGTTTAGTCCTCCATTCGGAGGTGTCCCTAGAAATACGAACAACGCTTGGTTCTTTTTCGCACTCTAGCACACGCGCCGAATTTGACACATCCAGCTAGCTACGGAATTCTGCATGTTTGTAGCTTACTGACGCTTCTGCAATGTTACAATTCATGATCATCTAGTACAAAACAAAGCTGACACATTGATCATCTACATTGTGTTTAAAAATGAAAACAAATGTATGCATGAGGAACTGTTTGACAAAGTGCTGTCGAATACCGTAACAACGTGTATTAGGATATAAATGTATCAATTAATATTCGTTAGCACGTACTTGAACACTTGTAGCCTATCGTCATGCCAGGATAACAGCCAGTATGATTGGTCACGTTATCTTTATTTCAGTTTAATGAAACAGTTCAAATGAACGGATAAAAATGTTACCTGCTGCCAGTAATCCTCCAATGATGGTAAAGCTGAAAAGTAGCCCGTGTCATGTACAATCTGAAGTTCCTGAAAGATGCTGCACATGGGTAGAACATCCATTTCAAATCCCAAATGTTGGCTAAAGAGCTGCACTGAAATATTTTTCTTTAGAATCAATATAATAGTCAAAATATTGGTCAATCTCGAACAGGCAAGTAAGATCCTTGTTTAAATTTCACATGCAACCCTATCTGTAGCTAATGCAAATAGCACGCACTGCAAACAAGCGTTGTTTTGCTTCCCCGTTGGCAGACCACTGCTTACTGGTGATGAAGTTACTCTATTTGCAAACACTGAACTAAATGCGAAGCCCGTACCATGTAAACTTCCTTATTCAAACCTCGCAACCTACCTACCACCTCGTGACAGCATTACGCTTTTGGAACGTTAACCAATGAACTCGAATCAGCTTGCCCGCGCGCATATGATATCACAACCAACCAATCATAATCGTCTCCTGACATAATTTGGTCCTGTCTCTTTTTTTATTGGTGAATTTGACTCGTAGTTCCTTCACATTCATTGGACAGCTATTTTTAGAAAAGTATATATATGTGTGATGTACTCTATTCAACTGTCAGCGAGTTGCCTCTCTCTGCATATTTCGCCACAGAGAGCGCATCTGAGAAGCAACAATTTTTCCTCTTTGTAAACAGTTTCACGGTGTAGTTGTTTGACAGAGTTTCAACATACAGTACAAGACAAATACTTTTGAAACAGTATGCGAGAATGACTGGAATTTCGTTTGAATCTTTTGACATACGCTTTTTTTGTTGACTATATTATTGAAACAAACTCTTATTTTTGAAGTTGTTCGGAGTTTCACACACTGGCATTTCTTACTAACATACCACCGTTTCCAGTCGCACGATAGTAGGCTACAGCTAAATTCCACAAGGGGAGCCAAGTGCCACATCGCTCATGACTCAAATAGGCTACACCACTCTGGTAAAACGCAGCTATGCAGAATGCACAGCAGTTGTCCAGTATTTTGTTTGTCCTGCAACTGAAAGATGGTCATAGTCAACGATTTAGATACGCTTAACCTTAAACTTTATGAAGGGCACACTCATGCAGAGTAGGTTACTTTTGGGGGGAAACTTGAGTTTGAAAAATTTGGAGACTTGCACTTGTTTTGTAAAAAAGAAAATATAATAACAATCTTTAATGATATTTGAATTTGATTCAGTGGCAGTGACTTAAAAATTTGAGAAGGATGATGGATTAATGCTTTTAGGCCTAGGCTGCTCATTTAGTGATTAGAGCTGAAGAGATTGTCCTAGTTCTCAGTAACATCCTGTTTACTTAGAAATTATGACCAGTTGAAGGAAAGAACCAAAACACACACAAATGCAGTTAATCTATTTAATTATCTATCTATGCTCGAAGCCACAAAGGTTTCAAAATTGTTGTATAGGTGTCAGTTTTCCATAACATCTCATATGTATAGTGCATCAACAAAATCATGTTATTCTGTCATCTTATATGCTTTATTCTAACAGTAGTTTGATATTAATAAATAAACTGTGAATTGCTATCCACACTCAAATGTAACTCCATCACAGAAGATTTTTACAACCATGGCATTATGCTATTGCATACTTTGTATCTCCCCCCTCCTTGTATAGTTTCCCAATTTGCTGGGAATGGCACCAAATAGATTCTTTCATAATTGAAAAGTTATAGGATGAAGTCATATAGCTCTGTGATCATCATGACCTGAGTGACATTCTGAGATAAAGATAGAAGAGTTGCAAACAACATATTTGGAACAGAACCTCATTGTTTCAATTGGAATTATTTCCTGATTCTAGAACTGAGAGTCTTTTGTGAATGATCAGCTGTTGGTGCATATTTGTGGCTTGCAGCATCTGATGTAGTCATATGGTGATGTATTCGGAACCCTAAAGGAAGCAGGCCTCAGTTGTCACTGGAATTCAAAGGAATTCCTTCTTATGTGCACACTAATGGTGCTGTCCATTATATCTTGAGTCATCCATGGTGGATGGTAGCTTTGAAGATGGTCTTTAAACTGAATGAGGTCTATTCAGAAACCTTTATGCTAGAGATTGACTATGATGCACCCTAATTGCAAACTCACATAGAAGATTATACAATTTAGAATTATTGTCTTGGATCGATCGAATGATACTGCACATCCATACATTGCAGCTTGTACTTGATGCATGACAGGATTGCTGCCTCACATCCTGTAGCTCAGCCTACAGCAACAGAGTGAAGCTGTGAACCTTGTGACCAGCCCACAGTATGCTGTCAACGCTGCTATGTAGGATTTTTAAATAACCAGATGTAGTCTTTCTGTGAGTAAAATGCTAAGTACAGCTAAGTACAGTCTGAAGGAGGCCCATTTTGTCTGGCACAGTACATTGTGTGGTTGCACAATTGAGGCCTGGCTAACCCAAGTTCAGTTTCTGTAAGGTACAGTATTTACCAGGTAGCTCCAGACTTATCACCGCCTTGATCAGTTGAAACATTCAGAGAATGCAGTAGTGTCTGCATGACACCAGGCAGCTTTTATCTTGGAAAGCCGACCAGGCAGGCTAGGTCCTAAAGCTATATCATCATTATGCAATCCTAACCAAGCAACCAGTAGGCATAGCCACAGGAAAGAGCCATTAGAAGATGGCCCACTTTAATGCATCATTGTCAAGACAATTACTAAGTTGTTTTAAGGTATTTTACTCCATTGATGGACACTGTTAACATGCAATGAGGCATTCTTTGTCTCCAAGTCTAGTCTACAGCTCTTGATGTAAAATGAATTAACATTGTGGTAGTTTTCTAAGTTATGTGTGTGTCTTTATACCGGGATAAAGCATATTATATCAACTAGTAGGGCAGTATAATTGGACAATCATGGTAAAACAGAGGCATAATACTTTGATAAAGGCATCAAAAACACATTCAACACAGAAGGCTTTGATAGGCAAATACAGAATGCCTAATAGTTTAATACGTCATTTCAGACTATTTCTGGAATACTTTACAAACAACCAGTTTGCAGATAAAGCACAAGGTACAGTTGATAGAGTAATGCATTTGTCTCTGCGGAGGCATTGTAATTTGTTCAAGCTTAAATAAAATGAAAATGAAGCAATTGATTGGAAATCAATGCACTTACATCAATCACTCTTTGTAAAAGACGGACAGAGAGAGAGAGAAAAAAACCTGTCCAAAAATCAATATTCATTCTAATTCAACATATCATAAATCTGGACAGAGTCAGCACTGCTCGCTCACAGTGAGAGGATGATTGGCCACTATGGTCTTATTTCACATTCTCTGTGGGTTTCAGCTCATCCTGTTTGGTTTTAAAGCATTTGTTTGGTGAAGTCCTCATTGAAAGGCAGTGAGGGTTGACATGTTGTTGGCCTTATATTAAGCTATCAGGCCATGTCACAGGACGGGGGATAGATGTGTGTACATTGGGCCATGTGGCGTCAACCCATCAGAGAAGCCCTTTTGCCTCGCAGGCAGCTCTTGACCTTGTGTGTGTGTGGTGTGTGGTGTGTGTTCAGCAGCTCTCGACCTTGAGGAGAACAGTCGGCTGTGTGTTTGTAGTATGGGATGTATTTGAGCGGAATCACTAAGTGGACAACATGGATACATCACTTAGCACTACTATGGCTAGTTTAATCATTATCGTCTGCCTGAGTGGTGTGCGTGTACAAAAATGGCCGCTAACATATTTGTAATGACTTGTGAAATACTGACCAGTAGTCTTAGACACTTAAAAAAAATACATGTAGTAGGCGTATAATATATACAGACCCTGTAACAGAGCGGTATAGGGTAGTAGCTCTGCTGCTGCCTTGAGTTCGGCAATAACATTTGTAATACAGAAATGTGTACTTAAGCTGTCAAAAAATCTTTCCTAAATCATTCAGGTTTTACAGAATTGTTATTGTGGGCAACAGTTTTAGATTCACTATACCACACAAAATACCTTGAAAATTAGGAAATACATTATGCCCCCCCCAAAAATCGAGTTGTTTCAAGTAGGATGTTGTTAAGCATTGCATTCACAGCACGTAGGACAGATTTGGTACTAGATCTTTAAACGTGCTAGGTGGAAAATCTGAAGGACAGTTCAATGGTCATTGTTTGTCCCAGGGGTGGCATATTCAGTGGCACCAAGTTGTTTCCCCCTGTGATTCCCTGTGCTTCAGGCCTGCAACCATTATACAGAGCCAAAGGAATGTTAGATATTTTATTATTTTCCGAAACCACTCTGTGGGAACCCACTCTCTCCTTTTACGGGGGAGGCATTTATCAAGTGTATAAACAATGACCCAACCCACTGATTACAGACTACTAGGGTGTATTCATTTGACACTTTCGGGGGTGGGAGACTAGCAAAGAAGGGGAGTAGGGGAGGGTGAGGGGAGTGTATATCAGGTTACCCTGACCATGGACAAGTAGACCTGAATTTGGTATTTTAAATCCCTGATCCCTCTGCTGAGAATTCCCTTTCCTCTCCTTTCTCTTCTATTTAATGCATTAGCTGACATCACGTGACAAAAAACAGGTTTTGTTTTGATAGAAAGTTCTTCTCAATGTTATGTTCTGTGCATTTAGTTTTACAACTGTTGACGACTGTTGGTATCTTTTAATACCATGATATGAATAGAATAGCACTCGTTACCAGTTTGTATTGGTGTAATATTAGTTTTGAGTGTGCTGTGGTGGATCATTTGTTTGTAATTATTTTCTAAACAAAATATACTTTTTTTGTATTGAATATATTTATTTATTTAAAGCCAACAATATTGTTACACCGCAGCCACGAGCTGTTCACTCCCTTACCGTCGGGCAGATGGTATCGGAGCATGAGGTCTGACACCAACAGGCTTAGAGACAGTTTCCATCCACAAGCCATCAGACTGCTGAACACTTGAACTGGACTGACCACCTGCTCTGACTCCCCACACCTTAGCACACATGCACTCACTCACACACACACCAACACAGACAGACACACATACACACACACACACACACATATTAATGCTACACACACATCACAACTGCTGCTACCAGACTCTTACAATACTGCACAATTTAAACTCTTGCCCCGGAATCTCCCCTTTCTCTGATACATGTGTAAATATTGGACTATAAATTGTGCCTTCCTTTATTATACTTATGCTGAAATGTTTATTCAACTAAGCCATTTACTTTATGTTCATATTCTGATATTTGATTATTTCTAATTGTTGTGGCATTGTTGAGAAGGAACCTGCAAGTAAGCATTTCATTGGACGTTGAATACCATGTGCATCCTGTGCATACGACTAATAAAACTTGAAACAATGATTCAATGCAACAAACATATTTTCTGAATTTTACATTTATTTAACTAGGCAAGTTAGTTAAGAACAAATTCTTATTTTCAATGACGGCCTAGGAACAGTGGGTTAACTGCCTTGTTCAGGTGCAGAACGAGAGATTTGTACCTTGTCAGCTCGGGGATTCGATCTTTGGTTACTGATCCAACGCTCTAACCACTAGGCTACCTGCCGCCCCATATAAGTTACTGCAAAAGACAAGCAGTGTTTTTTCCCCTTGTACATCATTGCACGTGCGATAGAACAGCAGAAAATGTACTGCAATGTTGTTGTTTTTACCGTGTTGTGCTACGCTCCTCACCTCAAGCTTTATCAACAAAACAATAGCAGTGGTGAGGTGGACAGCGCCACTGTTTCCTTTACTGCGGATTCGGTCTTTAAAAGAGCCAATCCATGGCCTTCAAATTTAAAAGGCAATATTTTGAATTTAGATGAAACCTTTACTGTCAATACAATCCACAAAAACGGTAATTTCCACTGGGCAAAACCTGGTTGAATCAACATTGTTTCAACATCATTTACATTTTTTAAATTTTTTAAAAATGTGATGACATTGAATCAACATTCGCATTTTTTTTCACCCAACTTTTAACATAGTGACATTTAACCACATGTAAATTGAAACGTTACGTTGAACTGACGTCTGTGCCCAGTGGGTTGTTTTTTGGGGTTAAATGCTTCTACAATCCACAGAGCATTCAAGGGCATGAACATCCACCCATGAACAATACCGTCCGTATCCTACAGTATGTATGGCCTGCCATGCCTCATACAGAAACAGAATGTCCAGTTACAGATCTACAGACAATCTAGGTACCTCATGAGGGATTGAATGAATGCTACCAAGCCTTAAGTGACCTGACCTGTTGGAGTGAAAGAAAGATCTGCCTGTTGTGTTTCTACCAGAATCTGATACCACCTTACCTATGTTAATGTGACATACAGGTAACTGGCAAAATAATGGAAACACCAACATAAAGTGTCTTAGCAGGGCGTTGGACCACCATGAGCCGCCAAAAACAGCTTCAATGCACCTTGGCATAGATTCTACAAGTATCTGGAACTCTTTTGAAGGGATGCCACATCATCTCCCATTAGTGTTCAGTTTAGTTGAGATCTGGTGACTGAGACGACCATGACATATGGTTTACACTGTTTTCATGCTCATCAAACCATTCAGTGACCACTCGTGCTCTGTGGATGGGGGAATTTTCATTTTCCCCGGCTCTACAGGGTGGCAATGCCAGGCATGGACCCCCCAGATATAATTTGTGCACCCCCCCCCATAAACATAAGACATTTTATTTATTTCCGGTTTTGCCAATGTAGCGCTGCTGGGCCTGCCAGTAGAATGGGACAGAGGCTATATGCCGATGTGTGCTCATGATCTGAGGAGGGGGGAGGGAGGGGGAATGTATTATTTAGTAGTTAATATTGCAAAATGCATCTGATTGGGCACCTAGCCAGAATGCATAAGGTACTGCCTTTGAATTCAATACCTTGTTTAGGAAGCTCATTGGATCACAGGGCGGGGTCAAATGAACCATTTTTCTTTTCTCACAGAGAAGGAAAGGGGTTGTTCACTTTTGCAGACAGCTACATAGCTAGCTTTGTTAAGTTTTGGTAGTTGCGCATTGAATATTTATAGTTAGTTGGCTAAACGTTGATCAGCATGCATATCTGAAAAGGGCTGGGCACTGCCAAGACCAAAAAAACGGAGGATCACCTTGTAGAGACCAACGCCAAGCTCACCGAGTAGCCATTTAGCCCGACCTCCAAGGTCGAGGAGCCTGCAGCAAATGCAATACCCGCCCATCCCCCATACCGCCTGCTGACCAACAAGATCGAGAAGATCCATGGCAATAGCACCAGCAGCATGAGGGTAACATCACAACAAGCACCTGCACCTCAGTTACCTCAGCCACTAGCATCTGATGACCTCGGTGATGAGGAGCCAGCACAGGCTTGTCTTGACACTTAACCGAGCCGCATTTTTGTGGGAGAAAGTGGGCCTTTTGTAGCGTCTGGTTTAAAGTCTGCATTTGTGGTGCACGGTATGTCGTCTGAGGAGGCGATAGAGGACTTTTTCAATGTGTGTAGCTCCCAGTAGAATTTCTTTAGGAAACCAACGGTGACTGCATAGTACACTGGGGAAAACTGAAAAGACTTCCTGATCAGAGATGGACTGGCCACCTCACCACAGTGTCAGTCATTTTGAAATCAAGTGACAATATCACAGAGATGCTCGGTGAAATCGAATCTACACTACTTGTGAGACTTGAGGCCATAGGCTTATTGAAAGCAGAGACATAGCCGAGCTTTAAGTTTATTGCTAACGTGACTTTCAAAATCCTGGGGCTCCTCGACCCGCTTAACAAGTTACTGCAGTTAAATTAATTGTGTGAAAAATTGTCTTTGCGTGATAGGCTACCGTAATAGTGATGTCAGTACTATGAAAATGACACAGCCTACTTTTTCGCCCCCTCCCTGCTCTCTTGCTATAGTGTATGTGTGTGTGTGTGTGAGTGTGTGTGTTGCTCTCTGAATGGGCATTTACTCTTATTCACGGCAGATTCAAATTGGCTACTGTCTTGTAATAAATGTCACAATCAGCTATGAATATCGAATATGCACTTAGTTTAATTTCGATCGCTTTTTTTTTCTCCACAGAAAATATTGCGGCCCTGGACAAGTGGCGGCTTGGCTTACTGTAAGTTGCACTCATTGCGTAGTGTCACAATTTTGCTAGAGATATAGGCTATAGTTCTATTTATTGAAGTTTGCGCTACGAAGTATGTAAGAGTCTTTGATAGTCTAGTGGTGGTCATCCTGTTGAGCTGTTCTGTGCTTGTTGGTAGGCACAAATTATGTGTAGGCATACTGCAGCAACAGCTGGATTTCGGATACACTTGTGTGTCTTGGTGGGGGCATATATTTCTTGTGTTCTTATATAAAACAACAGTTGTTGATGTGTACCGCTACATTTCAGATACAATTTTATACCGATGAACTGCAGTAGGACAAATCTACCTTGTTTTCTTAGGGCTCTAAAACAATAGTACAATAGTTGTGCCCAATGATTTATATATAAACTAGATGACTGATAGGGGCGTTGTGTTGAAGCCACCATGCCTCTATCTTGGCACTCCCTTATTTAAGCTTTAGATTTTTTTTAAATTAATGTCTACATTCGTTTTCGCCACATAAATTCTATTACAGACACCTTCATGCATACATTTAAATTATATTATGTGACCTAAACATCAACATTTTAATTTAAAAAAGATATACATATATTGTCATGAAAGTATATATATCTTTAGATTTCTAATGTTACTGGCCCCAGTACGCCAACAAAAATACTTAAATACATGTCATTTTGTCCTTGAAGCATTGAATTGAAATACTTTACAATTCAGTTCATTCCTATGGAAGACTACTCTTACTGGGGAGGGCCAATATGGCCGACCGGGGCTTCAAAGCCTCTCAATGGCCAATACATAGCATCAGCAATCAAGTGTTGTAAAATACCCCCTCAGGCATATTGTCCTGTAGTCAGGGCTGTGGGGACATAGCCATGGTAGCCAAAATAATGGGTAACTGGACCTGCCCAGCATTTGTATACATGGCCTGGAAGCATGATGGGATGTTAATTCCTTAGGAATTGCTCAGGATACACACCTGTTTGGAAGCACCTGCTTTCAATATACTTTGTATCCCTCATTTACTCAAGTGTTTCCTTTATTTTGGCAGTTACCTGCGTGTGTGTGCGTGTGTGTGTGTCAGTGACACTCCCCCACCCCTTCATCACAGGATCGCATCTCTATCTCGCCACAATGACCTGGGAGGCAGGTGAATGCCCGGGGGTCCCTGTCCTCCTTGTCCCCACACACTATGAAACAATGGCGTCTCCACCACAGCTTATCTTTAATCAAGGCCCACATCTTTTAGGTATCACTTAGTTGAATCTGTGTCACCATCAAGGATTGGTTTCACAGTCTTGTAGCCAGGGGAGCATGCTTTGTTGGCTAGCCGATCGAAAACTTTGGCTTACAATGGGGATATCAGATCAGAAAGGAGAAATGTGTTGTTCTCATTCATTGGTTCAGTTAAAAGTAGACAGACAGACGGACGGATGGACAGAGACCCCAACTAGAAATGTACATTGCGTAACAAATAATAGGGCAGCTGAAAGGCGGTGCAATTATTAACTTACTGTGACATTATCCTTAATCTTAACGTAGCATAGTATCACAGTGTCTAGAAGAGACTAGGGTTGTGAGGATGATACGTTTCTGCTCAGTATTTCTCCTTCCCCCTTTTTCTCTCTTTCTCTTTATGCAATAATGTGTCTTGGCATCAGTAATAGCCCTGAAGCAAGTCCTCTTTGGCAATGAAGTAGGTGTCATTTCCAGCCTCAGAGGACGTTTAAGCAGTGATTATTAGAGCATTAGCCAAACCATTCCTTTGTCTTTGATTTCCACTTTCTTCGGGTTAATTATTTTTGTTTAGTCTATTCATTTTTGTCAGCTCGAATCCCTGAAGCACATGTAATGTTGACGGCACACTTCACGCTGTATTTGCTTCCTGGAGTTGCCTGTGGCTGTATGGCAGCCAGGGCCAATATGTCTCATCTGAAGTCATGAGATATCAGTGAGTCAGTCTCAGCTGGGTAGACGGTATCAGCTGAGAGAGAGAGAAATCCTCTAACTAGAGGTTTATTCATGTGATTGTTGAAGCATGAAGTGCTAAAACTAAGCCTACAATTTAGCTCATGACATTTCATGTGACTAACAATCAGAAGTCATATAGTATTCACTATATGTACTTTACCTGCATGCTTCATTGAATACCATTCATTCTGTGCAAAGGTAAATCACACCGTGTGGAAACTCGACGAACAATGTGTTCATTTATTTAATCTGAAGCAACCCAAAACAAAGAACATGACCATTATCTAGGCTTGGGAAAGCAGGACTTCAGAGGCCCAAGCAAAAAGGGGCAAATATGGAAACGACTATTCAAAAGAATGCTTTTTAACAATGGGGGTTGTAAACAAAGGTAATGACACAATAGGTTGTGAAGGGGAAGGGTTTAGGGATTTCCCAGAGGAAGGGAAAGAAAACATTCAGAGTTAGGAAAGAGAGACATGTGAACAGAAAGGTAGATGACACATAGATCAAATACGTGACGTAACCGTCCAAAGTACAGCACTAAAATGAAGTCACCACGGCTACCACGGGGACACCACAGGTTACTTTGGCAACAGTTAGCCGTTAGTACAGTATCGGTGTACTGACTGGCTGACAGTCTGTAGACAGAAGCTGAGTCAACATACAGGCTTTGAGTCAACCTGTAAAAAGCATGACCTTTATAGAAAATGGTGGCATGACACAGCCAATGTTGTTTCAGTATATGTTTCCTATATGGAACACTCACTCACTCTCAGTCCCTTCAACTAGGAGAATTTCTGCTTCATAACAAATCAACATACTAACTGGACACCTCACTGCCATATTCCAGTTATTATAATGTCTGTTTCATTATGCCTTCAACTTGACCTCCTTTATCTTTCTTTTTGTTACATAGATTATAGACCAGACTACTCATTTGGATAACACTGAATTCAGTATTTAAAAAAAAACCTGAACCAATGATTGAGACAGAAAGACAACGCCAGCAGGGGATGAGAAGTGCCAAAAGTCCGTAGAGAGCATTAACACAGTGCCCCACAACAGACAGTCCTTCTACCCCCTCTCTCATCACAGAACCCTGCTCACCTCAAATGTCTCAGCTCTAATGATCAGAGATGTGTCTCTTCCTCCCTGGGGACTAACAGGGGGGAGAGAAACACACCGCAACCAGAAATCTCTACTTTCCCACAAGTCTAATGGCTGTGGCTCAGAAAAACAACAACGACGGCAACAACAACCCAAATAAGCCACGACAGCTGTAGGTACCTGAGCCAGTTTATAATTGATCATTCTCAGTTGGAAACTTCCTCCTGCTTCTACAGTCCTCTACCCCTGACTGAAAACATCCAGTTATTGAATGTAACATAGTTCAGACGTGTTGTTATTCTTAACATGGCTGCAGTGCATTGCTAAACTATGTTTCTACACATGAACATATTTTCCTAGAGAACAGTAGGCCTACAATTTCTCTCCTCCCCGTCCGTTCTGCTCAAGCTCTATGTCATAGTTCTTTGGGGTTTCGCAATGCATAGCTCATTTCTGCTCACGTTCTGCTTAAAACATCACTCAGTCACAATAGGAGATCAACAATCAGCAGCTCATGATGTTTGAGTCCAGTCTGGAGAGATCATGACTGAAATGGCAGCAGGCCTATTGTGTGAATTAATGAAGGTTTGTGGGCCAGCACAGTTATTTGGGACTTTCTGAATGTAGGCGCTGGTGAAGCTCTCAGAAGATGGCCCATACACGCACACACATTTACACACATAAACATCTTGCGCTCGGGTCTGCATGTCATCTCACTCCATCAGCCGGCGACAGCCGTTCGACACAGCAGCCACGATAAGACTACTGATCCTGGCCCTGTCTGTTGACCGGCACAATTAACATTCACCCACTATACACTAGCCCTAATCCTGGAATTTAACAATGCGCTTGGCCCTCAACACTATGGATCAGATTCCCTTTCCCTGGCTCACTGCATGGCACTATATTTGAATTTGAGCACCCACCACTACCCACCACCCAAAAAGCAGTCCAGAAAATTCACACACTCACACCCTGGTTCACTCGGCATGAACCACAGCAGACTGCTCACCCAACATCTTGTAACAGGGACACACTAATTGCTGTTGTGAATTCCTTTCCTTATATTCTTCTATCTTTTTTGCTCTTTCTATTAATCTTTGGATGATACTTCTATTTCTTTTTTAATGCCTATTCTTTTTCTCTCCATGTTTCTCTTTTTCTTCCCATGTTTTCCCATGATCTGACAGCTGACCTTGGCTTTGGGCCTATTACTACTACTACTGTATAAGCTGGCCTTTGGAGTCTTTCACCTGTATTACACTGGACGGCCAGAGAGCTGTGCCCTGCATTTGCAAAGGGGCAATAGGATCAAACCCCAGAGAGAAATCTATTTCCTTCACGGCAGTGTTTAAAAAAAATACCGCACACGTTTGCTGACATTGACACACAATCATTGGAAAATGTGCAATTAGCGAGTGTGTACCACCACTATCAAATGTATTATTTTCGGTCACCTTCCTTCCGATAGAAGCAGTTCCAGTGTCTCTGTGTTCCACAAGGTCAGATAGGAGAGATACCCTATGATACTGTCGGAACCTCACAACTGTGCGAGGTAATTACCCGTGTCCTTGATATTTGATGTGAAATGGGGAATGGTAACCTTTAGTGTTTGCCTGTGAGACCACCCCTCCCTCCCTCACCTCCTCTCCTCCTCTCCCTCTGAGCATGGTTGGGAAACAGTAGGCTGATTTTGGAGAGAAATGTGAAGTGTGCTTGCCTTGCGTGCCAGGCGGTGCCATGGGACATGGTGAAGGAAATGCAATCACACCTGCAAGCACAAGTGCACACACACACACACACACACACACACACACACACACACACACACACACACACACACACACACACACACACACACACACACACACACACACACACACACACACACACACACACACACTAGTCAAATTGAAGTTTGTTTGTCATTGCTGGTGATCTGTGAGGACACTGCTGATGGCTGATGGGAGATGGGGAAGGCTGTGTTGGGGGCCACTCTAATCCCTAAAATCATAGAGGTACGTATGTGGAAACATTTTTACGGGCATCATAAACCTATTTAAACGTGGTACAGTTTTATTGTATTGCTGCTGATCTTTATAATTTGGACAGCTAGATAGAAATGTGATGTGTGTAAAGGTTTAAGTTTTAGAGAGAACATGTTAATGATGAAATAATTAGCTGAGCAATATTGCCATAGACAGAGTACTGAGGCTCCAACATGACTCTCAGCAACTAATTACACTAATGAGGGCTCTATCTATATAACGAGTGGTCCTCTGTCTCTATGCTGCTTTAACTTCAGTCACTGTCAGTGTTTGACGGCAACCCTGACGACAACGGCTGCAAGCTGTTTTTGCGTTTACATACCTGTGGAGATACACCCCATTGATATCCATGGAAGATCGAACGACATGTTTCTGTACCAAAACAAACAAGTAAAAGCAATGCAGATGACATTTGACATGAATACGCTTTTATACCAGCGCAGTCACAGTGTAATTACTACAGTCACAACGTTGTTGTTACATACTGACGACTGGATAGTTTGATAATTGCAACATACGCCACAGCACTGCCATACCGGGCTTGTATTGTGTGTTGTGCGAAGGCCTCCACCTCATGCTATCACATGAGTACTGTTTGACATTCCTTTCCTACACACAGATCCACCCATCTGTCATTGCTCAGGTAAATCCAAAGGCGTTTTGCCCAACATTTCTACGACACTGCAGCCTATAAGTGCTATGTTTTCACATTCAAGTGCAAAGCTCTGAATGTGCCGCAACATGCAAGGTTGATCTACCAGATCCTTCACTCCTGTCATAACTCTAGCTTTCAGCCCCGAAAACAAGTGCGTATAACAGTAACCACCAAAACGCAAAAACATTCCCCAGTTGAATGGTAGTCTTACATAACAATCCTTCCCTGCCTCTCTGACGCTCATCCATCCACTCTCTTTCTGCATTTGTTTTCCATGTTGTTTTTGTTTTCCTGGCCTGTTCTGGGAAGTGTCGATGAAAGGGGATGACGCGGGGTGCGGACGCCCGCATATCTCAGATACCTGGCAGACATTATCGTCACGGTTTGATCCCCCACCACACACTTCACAAAGCAGGGGAATCCGACCTTATCTTCCTCAAATAATGTGTCAGCCAGATAGCCGTGTGTGTGTGTGTGTGTGTGTGTGTGTGTGTGTGTGTGTGTGCGTGTGTGTGTAGTGTTTGGGGCCTAGGTCGGGACTTGTCACTGGTAGACAAGGGGAGAGAAAATATCCAGTGTATAGGGTCCTGTGTTGGAGCATGTTGGAGGAAGAGGTATGCCACACTGGGGAGGTGTATAATGTCCGGCTGTCATTGGATGTTATCTGTGGGGCTTTGCAGGTTCATTTCAATGGGAGAAGAACCAGAAAAATAAGAAGGCGTGGAAGTTTTCAGCTCAAAGCTTCAAGTCAAATTGTTATGGTTGTTAGTAATACTCTTTCTTTCTATTTTCAGACAAGAATTATATTCATGTCAAGTGTGATAAAGATTTTAACACATGCTGTCGAAGGTTTGATGTGTTTAGAAATCCAAGAATTGAGAAAAACAAGAGAACATTTTCTGTGTCAGACAGAGGGCAGTCGTATTGTTCATTGATTATTTACATCTTCCTCCATTGTCCATCGATGACGGTGAGGCTGAATGGCGCTTTTCTTCCCTGTGATAAACTTTTGACCCTGACATAGCTCCTCTCCACTCTGACCCATGCAAACATATTGACTCTGGCTAGCTATTCAACAGCTGACTGTATGGGAGTGTCTGGCACACTGCTCTCTAGTCATATTTAATCCACAATTCCATAGATGATTTAAATTATTTTATGCTTCTCTTTTGAAGTTACACTGAACAAAAATGTAAAGTGTTAGCTGAAATTAAAGATCCCAGAAAATGTCCATACGAGCAAAAGGTTATTTATATCAAATTTTGTGCACAAATTTGCTTACATCCCTGCTACTGAGCATTTCTGCTTTGCCAAGATAATCCATCGACCTGACAGGTGTGGTATATCAAGAAGCTTATTAAACAGTATGCTCATTACACAGGTGCACCTTGTGCTGAGGACAATAAAAGGCCACTCTAAAATGTGCAGTGTTGTCACGCAACACAATGCCACAGACGTCTCAAGTTTTGAGGTACTGTGCAGTTGGCATGCTGACTACAGGAATGTCCACCAGAGCTGTTGCCAGATAATTTAATGTTAATTTCTCTACCATAAGCTGCCTCCATTGTCATTTTAGAGAATTTGGCATTAAGTCCAACCGGCCTCACAACCGCAGATCAAGTGTATGGCGTTGTGTGGGACAAGTGGTTTGCTGATGTCAATGTTGTGAACAGAGTACCCCATGGTGGGGTTATGGACAAATCAAATCAAAGTTTATTTGTCACGTGCACCAAATACAACAACCTTACAGTGAAATGCTCACTTACAGGCTCTCACCAACAGTGTGTGTGTAGGTAAGTAAAGAAATAAAACAACAGTAAAAAGACATTTGAAAAAAGAGTAGCAAGGCTATATACAGACACATGTTAGTCAGGCTTATTAAGGTAGCATGTACATGTAGGTATCGTTAAAGTGACTATGCATATATGATGAACAGATAGTAGCAGAAGCGTTAAAAGAGGGGTTGGCGGGTGGTGGGACACAATGCAGATAGCCCGGGTATCCAATGTGCGGGAGCACTGGTTGGTCGGGCCAATTTAGGTAATATGTACATGAATGTATAGTTAAAGTGACTATAAATATAAGATAAACAGAGAGTAGCAGCAGGGGGGTGGCACACAATGCAAATAGTCTGGGTAACTATTTGGTTACCTGTTCAGGAGTCTTACGGCTTGGGGGTAAAAACTGTTGAGATGCCTTTTTGTCCAAGACTTGGCACTCCGGTACCGCTTGCCATGCGGTAGTAGAGAGAACAGTCTATGACTGGGGTGGCTGGGGTCTTTGACAATTTTTAGGGCCTTACTCTGACACCGCCTGGTGTAGAGGTCCTGGATGGTTGCAGCTGTAGAACCTTTTGAGGATCTCAGGACCCATGCCAAATCTTTTTAGTTTCCTGAGGGGGAATAGGCTTTGTCGTGGCCTCTTCACGACTGTCTTGGTGTGTTTGGACCAATCTAGTTTGTTGTTGATGTGGACACCAAGGAATTTGAAGCTCTCAACCTGTTCCACTACAGCCCCGTCGATGAGAATGGGGACGTGCTCGGTGCTCCTTTTCCTGTAGTCCACAATCATCTCCTTAGTCTTGGTTACGTTGCGGGATAGGTTGTTATTCTGGCACCACTCGGCCAGGTCTCTGACCTCCTCCCTATAGACTGTCTCGTCGTTGTCGGTGATCAGGCCTACCACTGTGTCGTCAGCAAACTTAATGATGGTGTTGGAGTTGTGCCTGGCCATGCAGTCGTGGGTGAACAGGGAGTACAGGAGGGGACTGAGCACGCACCCCTGGGGAGCTCCAGTGTTGAGGATCAGCGTGGCAGATGTGTTGCTACCTACCCTCACCACCTGGGGGCGGCCTGTCAGGAAGTCCAGGATCCAGTTGCAGAGGGAGGTGTTTAGTCCCAGGATCCTTAGCTTGGTGATGAGCTTTGAGGGTACTATGGTGTTGAACGCTGAGCTGTAGTCAATGAAAAGCATTCTCACATAGGTGTTCCTTTTGACCAGGTGGGAAAGGGCAGTGTGGAGTGCAATAGAGATTGCATCATCTGTGGATCTCTTTGGGTGGTATGCAAATTGGAGTGGGTGTAGGGTTTCTGGGATAATGGTGTTGATGTGAGCCATTACCAGCCTTTCAAAGAACTTCATGACTTCGGACGTGAGTGCTACGGGTCTGTAGTCATTTAGGCAGGTTGCCTTTGTGTTCTTGGGCACAGGGACTATTGTGGTCTGCTTGAAGCATGTTGGTATTACAGACTCAATCAGGGACATGTTGAAAATGTCAGTGAAGACACCTGCCAGTTGGTGAGCACATGCCCGGAGCACACGTCCTGGTAATCCGTCTGGCCCCGCAGCCTTGTGTATGTTAACCTGTTTAAAGGTCTTACTCACATCGGCTACGGAGAGCATGATCACACAGTCGTCCAGAACAGCTGATGTTCTCATGCATGCCTCAGTGTTGCTTGCCTCGAAGCGAGCATAGAAGTGATCTAGCTCGTCTGGTTGTCTCGTGTCACTGGGCAGCTCGCGGCTGTGCTTCCCTTTGTAGTCTTAATAGTTTGCAAGCCCTGCCACATCCGACGAGCATCGGAGCCGGTGTAGTATGATTCAATCTTAGCCCTGTATTGACGCTTTGCCTGTTTGATGGTTCGTTGCAGGGCATAGCAGGATTTCTTGTAAGCTTCCGGGTTAGAGTCCCGCACCTTGAAAGCGGCAGCTCTACCCTTTAGCTCAGTGCGAATGTTGCCTGTAATCCATGGCTTCTGGTTGGGGTATGTACGTACAGTCACTGTGGGTACGACGTTCTCAATGCACTTCTTGATAAAGCCAGTGACTGATGTGGTGTATTCCTCAATGTCATCGGAAGAATCCCGGAACATGTTCCAGTCTGTGATAGCAAAGCAGTCCTGTAGTTGAGCATCTGCTTCATCTGACCATTTTTTATAGACCGATTCACTGGTGCTTCCTGCTTTCATTTTTGCTTGTAAGCAGGAATCTGGAGGATAGAGTTGTGGTCGAATTTACCAAATGGAGGGGGAGGGAGAGCTTTGTATGCGTCTCTGTGTGTGGAGTACAGGTGATCTAGAATTTTTTTCCCTCTGTTTGCACATTTAACATGTTGATAGAGATTTGGTAGAACTGATTTAAGTTTCCCTACATTAAAGTCTCCGGCCACTAGGAGCGCCATCTCTGGGTGAGTGGTTTCCTGTTTGCTTATTTCCTTATACAGCTGACTGAGTGCGGTCTTAGTGCCAGCATCTGCTGTGGTGGTAAATAAACAGCCACGAAAAGTATAGCTGAGAACTCTCTAAGCAAGTTGTGTGGCCTGCAGTTTATCACACTCTACTTCAGGCGAGCAAAATCTAGAGACTTCCTTAGATTTCGTGCACCAGCTGTTGTTTACAAATATGCACAGACCGCCCTCCCTCGTCTTACCGGAGTGTGCTGTTCTATCCTGCCGGTGCAGCGTGTATCCCACTAGCTGATTATCCATGTCGTCATTCAGCCACGATTCCGTGAAGCATAGGATATTACAGTTTTTGATGTCCCGTTGGTAGGATATTCGTGATCTTACCTCGTCTAGTTTATTGTCCAATGATTGCACGTTGGCGATTAATATTAACAGTAACGGCAGCTTTCCTAGTTGTCTTCTGCGGGTCCGGACGAGGCATCCGGCTCTTCGTCGCTTCCTTTTGCAAATAATTGGGATGTCTGCCCTGTGAGGTGTTTGGAGAATATCCTGGTTGTTGTTGTTGAAGAAATCTTCCTCTAATCCGTGGTGAGTGATCGCTGTCCTGATATCCAGAAGCTCTTTTCTTCCATAAGATACGGTTTCAGAAACATTATGTACAAAATAATTTACAAATATAGTGAAAAAACCCACATAATAGCACAATTGTTTAGGAGACCGTAAAACGGCAGCCATCTCCTCCAGCGCCATTTTCTTGGTATGGGCAGTCATAAGCTACAGACAATGAACACAATTACATTTTACTGATGGCAATTTCAATGGACAGAAATACCATGACAAGATCTTGTGGACCATTGTGGTGCCATTCATCTGCACAGCCACATCTTTACACAATTCCTGGAAGCTGAAAATGCCCCAGTTGTACCATGGCCTGCATATCCACCAGACATGTCATCCATTGAGCAAGTTTAGGATGCTCTGGATCGACGTGTACGACAGCATGTTCCAGTTCCCGCTTATATCCAGCAACTTTGCACAGCCGTTGTAGAGGAGTGTGACAACATTCCACAGGCCACAATCAACAGCCTGATCAACTATATGTGAAGGAGATGTGTCGTGCTGCATGAGGCAAATGGTGGTCTGATCACAGACCTACCTTTTTTTAAATTATCTGTGACCAACAGATGCATATCTGTATTCCCAGTCAAGTGAAATCCATAGATTAGGGCCTAATTAATTAATTTCAATTTACTGATTTCCTTATATGTGCCATATGTCAGTATAATGTTGGAAATTGTTGCACGTTGCATTTATATTTTTGTTCTGTATATATTTTTTTAAATGTTATGCTTTTTTATGAGATTAGTTTTACTGCTGAAGCTATTTACATGCATACATTTTTTTCTCAGGCTAAATGATAGACAAGGAACAGCATATGTGGGTTTGTACCTGCACTTGGAAAACAGGTAACATCAGTTACTATGTAAAAATTCAGGTCAGTAGCCTACTCTCAGTGAAAAGAGTCCTAGAACTCAGCATCTCAAATGCCACGCTATTCCCTATTAAGTGCACTACTTTTGACTAGGGCCCACAGGGCTTTAGTGCACTATATAGGGAATATGGTACAATTTGGGATGTGAACATGTACTTTCTCACTCTAAATATAACCAGGTAACTCCAGCACACCAGCCAGCCAAAATGGAAGCGAATACCATTATCTAAACTAAGCAGTGTCGGGGGCGCCGCTGCCACAGCGCATTTGTCAAGAATTGCTCACGTCTTCTGGAGTACCTGGTTATTATTTATGGAGTCTCGTTATAGTACTTCATTGTGGATTCTCGCTCCAGGCACCCACATGTATTTTCATCACACTGGATCATCTTCCTCCTTTCATGAGGAATCATTAGCATCAGGTCTGTGTGACCGATGTTCCTGAAACCTGACTGCCAGCACTAACTCAGATCTGTGGCGGATATACACTATATACAAAAGTATGTGGACACCCCTTCAAATTTGTGGATTCGCCTATTTCAGCCACACCCGTTGCTGACAGGTGTATAAAATCGAGCTCACAGCAATGCCTTCTCCATAGTCAAACATTAACAGTAGAATGGCATTACTGAAGTGACTTTCAACGTGGCACTATCATATGATGCCACCTTTCCAACAAGTCAGTTCGTCCAATTTCCGTCCTGATAGAGCTGGTCAACTGTAAGTGCTGTTATTGTGAAGTGTAAATGTCTAAGAGCAACAACGGCTCAGCCGTGAAGTGGCAGGCCACACAAGCTCAGAACAGGAACGGCGAGTGCTGAAGCGCATAGCGCGTAAAAATCATCTCCCGGTTGCAACACTAACTACCGATTTCCAAACTGCCACTGGAAGCAACATCAGCACAAGAACTGTTTATCAGGAGCTTCATGAAATGGGTTTCCATGGCCGTGCAGCCGCACACAAGCCTAAGATCACCATGCGCAATGACAATCAGCTGGAGTGGTGCAAAGCTCGACTTTGGAGCAGTGGAAACGCGTTCTCTGGGATGATGAATCACGCTTCACCATCTGACAGTCCGATAGACGAGATTCCAGGAGAACGCTACCTGCCCCAATGCATAGTACCAACTGTAAAGTTTGGCGGAGGAGGAATAATGGTCTGGGGCTGTTTTACATGGTTCGGGCTAGGCCCCTTAGTTCCAGTGAAAGGAAATCTTAATGCTATAGCATACAATGACATTCTAGACAATACTGTGCCTCCAACTTTGTGGCAACAGTTTGGCAAAGGCCCTTTCCAGTTTCAGCATGACAATGCCCCCGTGCACAAAGCGAGGTCTATACAGAAATGGTTTGTTGAGATCGGTGTAGATGAACTTGACTGGCTTGAACAGAGCCCTGACCTCAACCCAAATGAACACCTTTCGGATTTATTGGAACACTGACTGCGGGCCAGGCCTAATCGCCCGACGTCAGTGCCCAACCTCACAAAAGCAAGTCCCTGCAGCAATGGTCCAACATCTAGTGGAAAGCCTCCCAGAAAAGTGGAGGCTGTTATAGCAGCAAAGGGAGGACCAACTAATGATTTTGGAATGAAATGTTCGACGAGCAGGTGTCCACATACTTTTGGTCATGTAGTGTATCTTTTACCCTGTGCTTAAAAAAGAGGAAGGGAAAGGAGTTGGAGGTGTGGGATAGGAAGGTAGACATAGAGATTTGGTGGTGATTGCCGGCTGCCATTTCATTCAACTGTATTTTAATCTTGGTGTCTGGAGAAATCTCGTTTCACAAATGACTTCACTCGAGGAGGAGTTGGAGGAGCCGTGGAGCCAAGTGGTAGATTCCACTAGCTGATATCTTGGAACAAATTACCTGGATATGAACTATTCGCTTCCTATTGGGAATCCATATTCATCTTGCTCCGATAGAAAACCCTCCTATGGGGAGATACAGACGTGGAAAGATATTATATCTTCCTTTCCCCTCTTCCCATCCCTATACCTAATCACAGACGCTCCTATTTCCAAGACCTCCTCCATGCACAATCCGCTTATATTGAATTGCCATGGCTACACCATTGGGTTTACGGAACGCCTTTGGGATTATTAATGGCACTGCATGGAGTTCCCCATATGAATATGGAGATAAGGTCTTCTGCATATGTGTTCATATAAAACAGGGATTGATCTAAATCTCTTATGTCTCCTTTGACTGATGATGCCACCCTTTATGCTTAATGAAGGCAGATTTTTTTCATTGAAGTGCATGCTTTAGTACCATTATCCATGCATTTGATACCCAAGACCCCCCTTTAAAAATCTACATAGAAAATAGTCTCATTTCTCACCGGTCCTTACTTTACGACTGCAGTTCAGTGGAGTAGATAAAGGGTCATCCTGATGCTGTGGGATCAAATTTAAACCAAGGGGTTTGTTTCTGGTTGGTCTTTTATGCGCATTCATGTTAGTATTTTTCATTCTTCTGAAGGGCACCTTCATGCTTGCAGCGGTTAAGGAAAGAACACTGTGGCACATGCATGGTGATGCCGGGTGGAGATACGAGGAATGAGTTATTACAGTAAGGAGATTTTATTTATTAAGTCCTCTGCAGAAGTTTGGAAACAAGCCAACTGTTGCTGCTTGGAGACGGCTCTCAGACCCATTTTATGATCAGTATCGGAGGGCAGATTATTAATATGGTCTGTGCTCCGTCTCACAGATACTGCCTGCATGCATATTAACAGACAATTACTATCAGTGTGTTAGGGAAAGGTCATCACATTATGAGTCCCATGGTTAGGATTGCAATATCAGGGGATGGTGGTGGTGTTATGCAACTTTCCTCATAGTGAATCACAATGACATGAGAGCTAGGCTAAATGAGTTTGTCTTCAATTACAGAATTATCCCTTCAGAAAATAAACAAATAATAAACAATCCAATCTCCTTCTTGAAATGTAATTGTAAATTGTTGCTCAAATTGTGTGTAATTTAACAGGAAATGGTGTCCTGCTGTTTTCTGAGCACACATCCCCTTTTTCGTCATCCAGTAGTCTTCTGACCTGAGCTGGTAATGAGTGTCATGATCTGCACATGCTCACTGAGTCCTCTAAACATCAGCTGATAGTCATATTGGTTCAGGGTTGTTATCTCAACGTAGGCAACAGCTCGGGGTAAACAAGAGCTAACAGAGAGTCTATACATGAAGACAGTGTGCCTGCCTCATAGCAAATAGCATTGATTTGCTATCCTCGCAGCCTTTCTCTCTCTCTCGCTCTCTCTCTCTCTCTCTCTCATTGGTTTTACTGTAAAGTGCTGCTGCGCTAACCAGAGTTCTGTGGTAATGCTCTAATGCTGAGAGAACATCTGACTGACCGTGTTTGAAATCAATGGATGCTATTCAGTATACAGAGAATCTTTAAGCGATGTTTTAGCCTTGTTTTTTGTTGTACTCAGTGATTTTAACTTTCTGAGTCATCACAAGAGTCCCGGAAATCCAATAAAGATGACTGATCATGTCTTATTTCTGAGGAATATTCTGGAGAAAACATTTCACAATGTGGCTTATCAGCAGATATGGAGGGTATCGCAAGCATCGATAAATGCTGTGTGAACCCACAGAACGTTATTCTACCAATGTTTATACTTGAACAAAAGAGTCCAGATAGAGGTTTTACATCACTCATATAAATCGTATAAAGATCATTTAAAATAGACTAAATGACAATGATGTTTAATGAATGGGTAGCATTCCACATCCTTTGTGTTGTTGAATGTCAAACACATGCACAGTTTTCTTACTCGTTTTCTTACTAGTTAGCTTTTTCTCTTTCAGCTCTAAAGATGTTACTGGCCGATTGATATTAAGGTAGCATTCCAACTGTTTTTCTTGTTGCCGTTGTTTTATTTCAGATAGTCTACATCTTTTATTCATCCTTTGATAGTTTGAGGTCTTCTATTAAACCCCTTAAGATGTTCCTGCCAGATTAAAACGTCCACAATTTAAAAGGGCTGCTTTGGCCCCATGACTCAGGAAAGAGTGTCTGACCCCTGACCTTTGACCTTTGCTATTATCCAGCCGACAACACCTTGGCCAGGCAATCAGGGGATCAAGGCCAGGCAGGAGAGATCCTGTCCCTCTAGACATTAAAAGGATGTCTCTCTCTGTCTATCTGTCTCTCTGTCTCTCTGTCTCTCTCTCTCTATCTCTCCTTTCTCCTCACCAGGAAATCAATTTCACTCAGGGAACATCTGCCAGAGATAAGTGAAACATAAACAATGTCATTCAAAGAGAGAGGTTCATGGTGAGACATGGTGAGTACTGACGGCTCCGTAATTACAAACATGTCCATCTATGACCGGCATTTTAGGTTCAATTCAGTTATGAGCGGAGTGGATATGAAAGGAGAAGCTCTGGTGGGTCCACCTTCCTTTTTTTCATTGTATTTAATGGATTTTGTATTGTCCATATTAACACTGTAGGCCTACAATGTCAATTTGATATGTCATAAGTGTCATAAGGGGAACATCTTAGTTTTATACATTCCATAAAAAGTCATTTTAGAACCACATTTAAAAGCTCAGTCTCCTCTCACTTTTTTTTAATGGCTTTAAGGGCATAGCATTTCACAACAGGTACAGTGTTTCAGCATCAACCTCCTATAGATCTTACAGTGTGCTCTGTTTTACAGAGATGCTTTTGGTCACATCATTCTGACCAGTGGAGGCTGCTGAGGGGAGGATGGCTCATAATAACGGCTGGAACAGAGCAAATGGACTGGCTTCAAACACACGGAAAACCGTGTCCCCAATTAAGGTACCACCAACCCCCTGTGGTTCTGACATAGCCTACAGCAATAGCGCCATTATTGTTGAAATGATGCAGACTCTTCCAAAGCTTCTGAAAAACCTCTGTCTTTGTCAGCTTTGGTAAACACATTTTTAGAGAGCCATAGTGTTTATACCATATATATACCATATATAACATACACTGTACAAGTCTGTGCCACATGATATAACCCCATTGCTATAAACAAGGCCATGCTGCTGATGGTAGCTCATGTCACAACGTTCTGTGTTTTACACTAACCTTACACGTCCATCACTTACAAAGATGGGCTCTACAGAAATCAAATAATATTTTCTACAGAAAGGTTGGATCTGAAAAGTACATTTGGTGTTCATATTTAAGAACAATAATGGTCTCAAATGGTCCTATTTTTCCACTCATGACTAATAAACGTAACAAGATCAAATGACAACGACTCCAGACTTTTTCTGTTATTCATTTAGCATCATTGGTCATTCTTTCCTTTGCTTTCAAAAGCAGATCTTGCAGACTTTCTCTCCATCTCAAAATCTAATTCGAATTTACTCATGAACCAGAGTTTTAAAAGAGACAATTTATCAATATGGCTTTTACATTCGATTGCATTTAAGGGATGACAACCATGTCTGTCAAGCTGGTTTAGAACTATCATCAATTGACCATATAGCCATATATACTTTGCTTTACCTTTTCTCCTGTTCTACTAATGCTACTGGCGTGATTTATTGAACAAAGTAAGGAACACGTAATGTAATCAGCTCCTACAGGTGGAATCAATGATTTCATCCATTGCCTGAGCTCAGAGGAAAATATTACACTGACTTTAGCTTTCTCCTTCTAAGAAACAGTGAAAACAGAAAAGCAGTAGCTTCTTCCCTTCTTCCCTTGAATGCAGAATATATTTTTCAACAGCTTAATGATAGGTGAATGCATCACGTACGCTGTATCTCCATTTCATGTACTGCATGTTGATGTCAGTTTTCTCTCAGTTTGGTGGCTCATTTTATTGGTAGAGCGATAGTAAAAAAAAAGAGTATTGTGTACCTAGTGCACATTGTTAGCAGTAAAGAGTATTTCCTGCTGGCAGCCATAATAAACAGGATGCTTGCTGCTGTGTCATCTCAGATGTTAGTGAGACAGCTGCCATATGGCAGACATAGCTGGGAGTTGCACACTTTCAGCAACTCGAGTTGAAAATCTATTTGAGCTTTCATCCTTAGAAGTACAACATTCCCCCTCCACTCTCTGAGATGTTGTTTGACTTCATGGAAGTGCAAAAAAAAGAAACACTGCACTCACACCTGCTTTTTGTACAAATAGAAGCTGATTAAAGTCCTAGCTGAGATATAAAATCTAGTTTTTTTTGGTTTGCCACCAGATTTTGCTGCTAATCCCTAGAAAGAACAATGTTCCCCACTGACAGCTCATCTGGAACCCCTCAGTTATAATACATAATACACTTCACATTAAAACTCCTAAATCTCCTTATTCTCAGAATTGTATTACTTACACACTGTCTTTCTCTCTTTTTCTTAAATTCTCTTAAAATTGTTTCATCTGATGACTTCACTAAACTCTCTTTTGTCCTCCTGCAGTGACTGACCCCCCCCCGCCCCCCACCCCCATCCTCCTGACATCATGACCCCATCAACCCCCTTAATCTTAGCTAGCCTCAGCTAGTCCACATAGCAGCCGCTGGATAACCCCAACTACCTCATCCTCCACTCGGTCCAACCCACATCCTTCCACTTCTTTCCATCTTCTTCCCTTCTTCCTATTCTCCTCGTATCTCGGTTCTGCTCTCCCTCGGTTTTAAAATCCAACCATCTGTTACCCACAACCCCCCTCTTCTTCCTCTCCCCCATATCCATTCTCAGCATTAACAGGAAATTGCACCTGCTTAGCCTGCTTACTTCCTGTCCTCTTCGTCACTAGACTTTTTACTTCAAACTCTGCCCCAGTGCAGTGGGATTTCTGTCCCCACCATGGTAATAACAGAGATGGCCTATAATGTGAACGTTACAAGCTTTGCTACTGATTCACTAATGTTTCTGGTGTCAGTAGTGGAGTCCCCTTTTGGAAAGGGATTCACAATTGACTGACTGTTTGACTGTTCCTGGCAGTCCTGGCTGACCATGTGTTTTATTTTAAGCACACATGCAGTCTTTTTAATGTATTTTTAAATCATCACTGTATGTCTAATACATAACTGTGTGTGTTTATTTCATGAAAATAGCAAGCTTCATTTTGCCATTGAAATGCTCAGTCCAATGAGAGCTATTACAAACATATAAAATATACTTACATACACAGCCCTGGTTGGTGGATAGGATCGTCTAGACTCTAGAGAGCCTACCCCAGTTAATTAAAGTAGGAGGATACATATGCAAATAAAAAATGACAGGTCATTGGTCAGGATAATCAGATCAGATTTCTGATGTCATGCTTTTGGGCAAAAAAAAACTTCCCACCTGAACAGGCTGAAATTCCAGGCAAAAAAAAAGTAATAATCTTATACTGAAGGGCATTTTCATAATTTTCACAATTTCAAAGTGTTATTTCGACCTCATAGTGGTGGAAAAAAACAGGTAAATCAAGTATTTGACTGCACTACCCCTTTAACAGTATCTCTCTGGTCACTTATCTCTCTGTGGTCCTGCTCTCTCATGGTTAACCTTGGCCACCATTGTCTCTGTGACACATAGGTCACCACCAGGCAACTTCCTGGCATATATCATCTCTCCTCACATTGGCCCCTTATCAGTACTGTCCAATCATTGCAGTGGTGTTTACAGCAGCACCCAACATAGAGTATCAGAGCTCTCCACGCTCTCTTAATGCAAATAATATGGATATCAATGCAGCAAGCAGGGCAAGCCTACATCATTCTCATTCTCATTCTGAAACATGCATAATGTGAAACAAATGTATTGTTGTGGACATGACAGTCAGGAACATTATTGAGTTAGATAACCCAAAGCAGGATATTATGTTGTATAATTATACCTATCGAGGAATGATGATGGCTAAACATCATCTGAAGTCAAGTGACAAGTTGAGTCCAAAGTGGCACCCTAATCATGGGGCTCTGGTTAAAAGTAGTGCACTATATAGGGAAAAGGGTGAATAGGGTGTCCTTTTAGATGAAACCACAGTCACTTCTTGTTGCTAAGAGACATGGTATTGTTTACCTCTCTATGTTTGTCTAAACGTCCTGCCTATCCTATCAGTGCGGCCATACAACCTCATGTCTTCCTCTGTGGTGTGTGTGGCCCCTCTTTATGACACCACATCACTTCCTGTGCATGCTTTCATCCTCATGATGTCAACCTTTACAACCCGTCCACAATCTGTTTCAATCTCTTCACTGATCCACTGTTTGCAACGGCCTTTAATGATGACTGTTGTGATTGTGTAGTATAAATTCACATTCGCTGGATATTTTATTGATCACATTTATGTTAGATCAGAATCTACACATCAGTTGCACATTCATGTTTGCAGTTTGAGACAGCAGACATTCACAAGAGGAAACACACACATTATAAGAAATATAATTATAAGATAAGATGTACAGTATACACACCAGGGGCGGAGCTTCAATGGGCCAATGAGAGGGCCCACCAAGAATGTTTGTCATATTATTGAAGAAATCGTCACGAGTGGATGTTCCGTTTGTTCAAGCAGTTAAGCAGTAATACAGGCTCCATGCCAAGGGGAAGTCTGTTTGATTGGCTGGCTGGCTTTTTTGGGGGGACTTTGGAGAGCACAGTTGCAGTGAGAGAACTTCTCTCTCAGCTGTGTTGACGAAAGCAGTGCAGAGGTGGGAAGATGGCTAGGTAACTTCTGTTAGACTTGAAAGGAAACTAAACTAGAGTTTTTAATCCCTATGCTGAGCTAGTGTTCAGCAGCTTATTGCTGTAGGCTATGGCATGTGTTTGTTCCAGAATGTTATGTATGTCCCTTATCAACTCAGGTGAACGAAGCTACAGCAGCCAAGGTGATGATGGCACGAGTCATTTTTGCTGTTCTCCAAATAGCATTTTAGATTGTGTAGAAATGCAGTAAATCATTTTCTTGCAGGGATAAATGCTTCCTTGGAGGGAGAGTTACCACTGAACATGTATCCAACTCCAAATGGATTTATTTGAAATTATTAGGGCAGATACAAGTTAACAGTTATTCAATACAATGGATCATAGTTCAAGCCAATTTTTTTACACTATTTGTGATAACAGTTAGCCATTTGTAGGTTACACCATGTAATTTGTCCATTTCAGACTTGCAACTGCAGGTATGTATTTCTGTAGCTTAATATAAGCTTGTGTTCAACATTTCCATTTTAGCAGACACACTTATCCAGATCAACTCTCAGTAGCGAGTGCATACTTTTTCATATTTGTTCATACTGGTCCCCTGTGGGAATCAAACCCACAACCCTGGCATGAGAAGTGCCATGCTCTACTAACTGAGCCACACCGGACCACATGGTAAACACAACTTGCTTAAATCATTAGAAAATTAAATTAAAAGGCATTATTCTCTGTACATGTTTGACTTGGGAGATCACGTACCAACTGCCCATACTGAGTCAAATGTTATGTACAGGAGGGGGCCCCTAGCTATGACTTGCACAACTGGGAGTGAAAGCTAAGCTGGTGCCTCAGATAACAAGCAATAATAGATACATTATACAGGGACACCATCAGGGGATACCTATTTAGAAAGCTATCCACATCGTGGATGACTATTTCTGCTTGGTTTGACGAAATGTCGGTTTGTGTAACAGCTTATGTGTCTGTGCTTGTCAACAAGCAGGTATTATTTCATCAACATACACTGGGTGTACAAAACATTAAGATCACCTGCTCTTTCCATGACATCGACTGACCAGGTGAATCCAGGTGAAAGCTATGATCCCTTATTGATGTCTTGTGTTAAATCCACTTCAATCAGTGTAGATGAAGGGGTGGAGATGGGTTAAAATAATGATTTTTAAGCCTTGAGACAATTGAAACATGGATTGTGTATGTGTGCCATTCAGAGGGTGCATTTGAACAGGGTATGGTAGTAGGGGTGGGGGGGTGGGGTGTTCCTAATGTTTGGTATACTCAGTGTACGTTATGTGGAAAATACCCCAAGTGAAAATTGAACAATCTTTTAGAACATGACCCCTATGTTGTCATGGTTGCGTTGCCAGGAAACCAAACAATGCTCTGTCGAAACTCAATAACAGGAAATGATCTCACTGTCTCTTCCCTTTAATGTGCAACCAAATCAAATCAAATTTATTTTATTGGTCACATACACATATTTAGCAGATGTTATTGCGAGTTTAGCAACAGTGCAGTAGTATCTAACAATTCACAACAATACATACACATCTAAAAGTAAAAGAATGGAATTAAGAAATATATAAATATTAGATATAGCAATGTTGGAGTGGCATTGACTAAATAACAGTAGAATAGAATACAGTATATACATATGACATTATTAAAGTGACTATTGTTCCATTATTAAAGTGGTCAGTGATTCCAAGACTATGTACAGTATATAGAGCCGGCTAGTGATGGCTATTTAACAGTCTGATGGCCTTGAGATAGGTGCTGTTTTTTTCCCCCCTGGAAAGCCCTGAAGTTGCGGGCATTGCAGTTGCCATACCAGGCGGCGATACAGCCCGACAGGATGCTCTCAATTGTACAATTGTGCAGTTTGTGAGGATTTTACATTTCTTCAGCCTCCTGAGGTTGAAGAGGCACTATTGCACCTTCTTCACCACACTGTCTGTGTGGGTGGACCATTTCAGATCGTCAGTGATGTGTACGCCGAGGAACTTTAAGCTTTCCACCTTCTCCACTGTGGTCCCGTCGATGTGGATAGGGGCATGCTCCTTTGCACGATCATCTCCTTTGTTTTGTTGACGTTGAGTGTGAGGTTATTTTCCTGACACCACACTCCGAGGGCCCTCACCTCCTCCCTGTAGGCCATCTCGTCGTTGTTGGTAATCAAGCCTACCACTGTAGTGTTGTCTGCAAACTTGATGATTGAGTTGGAGGCGTGCATGGCCCTGCAGTCGTGGGTGAACAGGGAGTACAGGAGAGGGCTCAGAACGCACCCTAGTGGGGCCCCAGTGTTGAGGATCAGCGGGGTGGAGATGTTGTTACCTACCCTCACCACCAGGGGGCGGCCTGTCAGAAAGTCCAGTACCCAGTTGCACAGGGCGAGGGTCTCGAGCTTGATGACGAGTTTGGAGGGTATTATGGTGTTAAATGCTGAGCTATAGTTGATGAACAGCATTCTCACATAGGTATTCCTCTTGTCCAGATGGGTTAAGGCAGTGTGCAGTGTGGTAGCGATTGCGTCGTCTGTGGACCTATTGGGGAGGTAAGCAAATTAGAGTGGGTTTAGGGTGTCAGGTAGGGTGGAGGTGATATGGTTCTTGACTAGTCTCTCAAAGCACTTCATGATGACAGAAGTGAGTGCTACGGGGAGGTAGTCGTTTAGCTCCGTTACCTTAGCTTTCTTGGGAACAGGAACAATGGTGGCCCTCTTGAAGCATGTGGGAACAGCTGACTGGGATAAGGATTGATTGAATATGTCCGTAAACACACCAGCCAGCTGGTCTACGCATGCTCTGAGGACGCAGCTGGGGATGCCGTCTGGGCCTGCAGCCTTGCGAGGGTTAACACGTTTAAATGTTTTACTCACGTGGGCTGTCAGTGGCACTGTATTGTCCTCAAAGCGAGCAAAGAAGTTGTTTAGTCTGTCTGGGAGCAAGAGATCCTGGTCCGTGGGGCTGGTTTTCTGTTTGTAATTCGTGATTGACTGTAGACCCTGCCACATACCTCTTATGTCTGAGCCGTTGAATTGTGACTCTACTTTGTCTCTATACTGACGCTTAGCTTGTTTGATTGCCTTGCGGAGGGAATAGCTACACTGTTTGTATTTGGTCATGTTTCCGGTCACCTTGCCCTGGTTAAAAACAATGGTTTGCGCTTTCAGTTTCGCCCGAATGCTGCCATCAATCCACGGTTTCTGGTTTGGGAATGTTTTAATAGTTGCTGTGGGTACGACATCGCCAATGCACTTTCTAATGAACTCGCTCACCGAATCAGCGTATTCGTCAATGTTGTTGTTGGACGCAATGCGGAACATATCCCAATCCACGTAATCGAAGCAATCTTGAAGCGTGGAAACAGATTGGTCGGACCAGCGTTGAACAGACCTGAGAGCGGGAGCTTCCTGTTTTAGTTTCTGTCTATAGGCTGGAAGCAACAAAATGGAGTTGTGGTCAGCGTTTCCGAAAGGAGGGCGGGGGAGGACCTTATATGCGTAGCGGAAGTTAGAATAACAATAATCCAGGGGTTTACCAGCCCTGGTAGCACAATCGATATGCTGATAGAATTTAGGGAGTCTTGTTTTCAAATTAGCCTTGTTAAAATCCCCAGCTACAATGAAAGCAGCCTCAGGATATGTGGTTTCCAGTTTACATAGAGTCGTTCAGGGCCATCGATGTGTATGCTTGCGGGGGAATATATGAGGCTGTGTATATAATCGAAGAGAATTCTCTTGGTAGATGATGCGGTCGACATTTGATTGTGAGGAATTCTAAGTCAGGTGAACAGAAGGACTTGAGTTCCTGTATGTTGTTATGATCACACCACGTCTCGTTAATAATAAGGCATAACCCCCCCCGCGCCCCTCTTCTTACCAGAATGATGGTTGTTTCTGTCGGCGCGATGCGTGAAGAAACCAGCTGGCTGCACCGACTCCGATAGAGTCTCTCGAGTGAGCCATGTTTCCGTGAAGCACAGAACGTTACAGTCTCTTATGTCTCTCTGGAAGTCTACCCTTGCTCGGATTTCATCAACCTTGTTGTCAAGAGACTGGACATTGGCGAGTAGTATGCTCGGGAGCGGTGCGCGATGTACCCGTCTCCGGAGCCTGACCAGAAGACCGCTTCATCTGCCTCTTTTACGGTGTCGTTGTATTGGTACGCCGGCTGGGATCCGATCCATTGTCCTGGGTGGAAGGCAAAACACAGCATCCGCTTCAGGAAAGTCGTATTCCTGGTCGTAATGATGGTGAGTTGACGTTGCTCTTATATCCAGTAGTTCCTCCCGACTGTATGTAATAAAACCTATGATTACATGGGGTACCAATGTAATAAATAACACGTAAAAAAAATCAAAATACTGCATAGTTTCCTAGGAACGCGAAGCGAGGCGGCCATCTCTGTCGGCACCGGAAGTCCCTTGTAGACATATTTCTGAAAATATGCATACAATCAGAATGTGGATAAGATTAGGACACAGGACACATTTTAGCGTGTATTAACAAAGCTTTAATCTAGAGTACGTCACGTGACAGAGGAGTAGGATTGATTGGATGGAGACCAGTGTGTTTGGTACGGTATGGATATGGCTTACGTATATCTGAACTAAGAGGTCAGCTTTCATGTGATGTTCCCTTCAGCGCTGCTGAGGCTGATGCTTGCCAGGTCAATGTCAGAAGGGTTCATTACGAAAGATAAGAGTGAACTAGGCCAGAGAAGCCTCAGGCTGTCTCCCCACACTTCTCTGTCTGTTTGACTCACAGGAGGAATGTGGTACTGGGGTATCACATATGCACACGCACGCATGCACGCATGCACGCATGCACGCACGCACACACACACACACACACACACACACACACACACACACACACACACACACACACACACACACACACACACACACACACACACACACACACACACACACACACACACACACACACACACACACACACACACACACACACACACACACACACACACACACACACACACACACACACACACACACACACACACACACACACACACACACACACACACACTTATCACTGACTCTGTAGGAAAGAAACACCAGAAAGATCAGAAAGTGGAGACCTGTAGAAGGTGGGCATACTGTACTGTACTGTTGTATATGTCCAACTATTAAGCGTCTTGTTATCTGCAATGCTTATTTGCCGTTCTGATTTAAAAGGGTGACATTTAATCAGAACGATGCTTTATTAAGAAGATCTCTATTCACATATTATTCCTGTAGACATCCATCCTGTCGTCATTCACATGACTCCTGTTGTATCATGTGTCCTGTTTCTTTCCATTCATCCCCAACATAAAGGCCCAGCAGTGATCTGTCACGGGTTAAAAGGAAGACTTTCGGCTGATTTTGAAGTAATTTGTAGCATTTTGGCCCCTGATGGGCAGGCAGACAGGCTGCAGCCCTTTCAGAGTAGGGTATCTAAAGCAGAGCGATACGTTCCCAGAAACCAGGGAAGGAATTTGGCTCTGGGGCAGATGGGTAGATCGGGTCCCTAAACAGAGAGAGGAGGTGGAATGTGCTCTGCTCTCATGGGAGGGAGGGTAGCTGAGCCGGAGCCAGCTTGCCTCTCTACATTTTTAGATTATGTGTAGGTGATGTAAACTGATGTACTGAAGTACTGATGACAATGACCATGCCAAAGGAAGAGAAGGTAGAGATATGTTGCAACATTGAGTCAATACACTGTACATACATATGCATATTGATATTCAAATGTGTCACTTTTTATGAGTGCCAAACCCTAGGCAACCGCCAGCAATATGGTAAGCTTCAGTATTTTTCTATTATTGGTCTCCCCCTCATAAGAGCTTTGAGGTCTAACTACAAAGCACCAATCCTGTGTGTGTGTGTGTGTGTGTGTGTGTGTGTGTGTGTGTGTGTGTGTGTGTGTGTGTGTGTGTGTGTGAGAGGGAAAGAGAGAGAGACTCAAGTTTGGCACAAATGTTAATATCCCAAGATATGCGTTTCTAAACATTGTAGACATTGTTGCATTATTCATTCCCTCTAATAGAGGAGGAAGTTGGGTTATTGCAAATCAGGAAACAAAATATGAACCCATAACATTAGCATAGCAATATGCTGCAGCTGAATGAGTTACATTACAGTATAGTTTCGTTGAACATGCCCGAAAGGTAGGTAGGTTTCCGTACCTAATGTTAACGATATAGGGTTGAATTAAATTTGTATGACATCCTCTTTGAAAACCATTACTCAACCCAACTAGCTGTCTGCAGAAGTAATTTACATTTGCAAACATTGTAAATAGCATGAACCTCAATAGAGTTTATTCTTGCTTGTTAGGATTTACATTTGTCATTGTGTTCAGTGGGAAAAGGACACAGAGGGACACATGCCAGGTTTGTGCTTTGTTTAGTTTGAGCATCTATTCATTTTGAATGAAAATCCATGATCCATTGAGTCTAGATTGTCTTCGTATAGCCTGAGGTTTACTGAGAACTGCTACAGTAGGTCTTAATGATGTCCAGAACAACCCTGTAATGAATCTCCTCTTCGTCTGAGGAAGAGTAAGAAGGATCGGACAAATATGCAGCATGGTAAGTGTTCGTCATATTTTAATAGAAAAACTGAACACTACACAAAATAACAACGAAGAGAAAATGAAACAGTTCTGCCAGGTGAACAGACACTAAACAGAAATTAAACACCAACAACCAAAATGGGGAAAACAGGCTGCCTAAGTATGATTCTTAATCAGAGACAATGAACGACACCTGCCTCTGATTGAGAACCATACTAGGCCAAACACATAGAAATATAACATGGAAAAAAGAACATAGACTACCCACCCCAACTCACGCCCTGACCAACCTAATACAAAGACATAAAAAAGGAACTAAGGTCAGAACGTGACAAACCTCCCCTCCCCACACACACCAACTCTATCCCTTCCTGTTGTAGGACTCACCACCCCCAACCAGCTGCATGTACACTATGTTAAAGGAGAAGGCCAATCTGTGGTGTGGACAGATGCTTTGAATGAGACTTAGGCTATGTCCCAAATGGCACCCTTTTCCCTACACAGAGCCCTATGGACCCTGGTCAAAAGTAGTTCACTACATAGGGAATAGGGTGCCTGTTTTAACTCAGTGGTGTGTACTGTCTCCTCCTAATTAATTCAGATATATGTTGGTTTTAGTGTTCAAATGTCATCTGAGTATTAGCTATATGACATCAGACCTGGGGCTGGGGCCCCCTCAGTCCTCGGTTAAAAATGTATGTTTTCCTTCAAATATACACTGTACTTTGAGCTTTTGATTCAGGGATCTACACTTTTGGGTCTACTCGATTGGTTCCATTGTGATAGGTAAACTTAATTAAGCATAGCTAAAGCATATAAAACAGATACTATCTGAAACCTGGCCTCATAATTTAACAAGAGACACTAAACTACCCTTGGGCGGCAGGGTAGGGTAGTGGTTAGAGCGTTGGCCTAGTAACTGAAGGGTTGCAAGTTCAAATCCCTGAGCTGTCAAGGTACAAATCTCTCGTTCTGCCCCTGAACAGGCAGTTAACCCACTGTTCCTAGGCTGTCATTGAAAATAAGAAGTTGTTCTTAACTGAAATAAAGGTTAAAAAATAAAAAAACACATTTGCCCAAGTTTTCCTGGAAGCTGCATGTCAAAACATCATTTGAGTTTTGCTGTGTCAGCAAGTTGAGATCAGTGGCCCGGGGCCACATCTCTCCTCACATAACCCTGAGGTCCCAGTGGGATGCCCCTGTAGTCCACTACTCCACGGGGCCTCCGCAGCACTCAATATGAACCTCAACATGAAGGATGAGTGTGCTGCAGACCAGCCGGTAGGTCAAGGCTTGCATGCAACTTTGAACTGTTGGGGCAATGGAAAAGGGTATAATGGTCTGGTTGCTATACCAGTGGATGCATTGAAGATGTAACTGGATGTAAAATAGATATTCAGGGTATGAATAGGAAGGAATCAGACAGTGTATGAGATGGTATGTAGTACATGTCAAAGTCTCGCTTAGCAACCCCCACACTTTTTTCTTGAGAGAAAAATATTGCCTGGAAATATTGACCAATTGCAAACTGGGTCAAACCTTGCAATAACATCTCCCATTTGGGGTTGCAGTGCATTGATTGAACTCAGCCTCTACGTTTTTTGTAAACTTGTGCACAGCACCAGAAAAGATTTACCGGGGAAGGAAAAACAAGCAAATAGATTGAAGTAAATGATGTGCTTACCGTGCTACTCATGTGCCTGAATTAATCCACAACTGCAGCATCTAAGTCCAAATATAGTCATAAATCTACACACTCTAATCCTTTGGAATAACTGACCGTAGATATATTATTAAACTCAGCAGTTGTTTAAAATTTTGTGATCATACATTAGCCTAACCCATATGTTCTCTACATAAGGAACTAAACAGCTTTTGACATTACTAATTCATGTCTGTACTATTGTCGGCATGTATACTCAAAGTATACTGTAGCCCCAACTCATACGTTGACTTAATATATACAATGTGGCAATCAACATTCCAAACAGTTCAACATGTCAGCGCATTAACTGTGTATAAACTGTACTCCTTCTGTAATGTTTCTGTAAAGCCTCAAACTTTCATTTCTTCTTTCAAGGTCATACGACTGTAGTACATAGTGTGGGCTGCCAATTCAACTTTGACGTTTCAATTTGAATGATTCCCTGTTAAATGAATACCAGCTACATAGCAATGTATAATTTTCAATATGTCAAACACGAACAAAGTCATTCAAAGTATCAACAATCCTGTTGAGGTATTGGTTTTAAACTTCAGCAGACATCAGTGCAAAATCATTTCTCCTTGACGTAGTTCTATACATGTTCAGTACATGCACATAATGTGATCGTAAAGATGGCCACCGCCCAGCATGAACAGCAGAAGATAATGGCAGTTTTGGGAGTTGAGGGTGTAAGTCACCTTTGTTTGTTCACAGTAGTAAACTACATCATCAGAAACCCGTTGGCAGGCTGCCAAGCAAAGAGTAATAACAGAGAGAGGGAGGAAAAAAAAAATCACTTACGTTATCAATCATTTTAAAAGCCGACAAGAGTGATGTATGTGTTACAACATAGTCACTGAGGAATTTTTTGGGGGCTGACATCATCTTTATCAATACTAGTAATGGCTGTTTCAAGAAAACAACTTATCATCCTTCAGTTATCTAGTCATTATGTACCTACATGTAACTGCCAAAATAAAGGAAACACCAACATAATGTGTCTTAATAGGGCCACGAGCCACCAGAACAGTTCCTTTTTTGTTTACAAATGTTTTTATTTTACCAGGCAAGTCAGTTAGGAACAAATTCATATTTACAATGATAGCCTAGGAACAGTGCCTTGTTCAAGGGCAGACCGACAAATTTTTACCTTGTCAGCTCGGGGATTCAATCAAGCAACTTTTCAGTTACTGGCCCAACTCTCTAACCACTAGGCTACCTGCTGCCCTCAATGTGTCTTGGCATATATTCTACAGTGTCTGGAACTCTATTGGAGTGATGCGACACCATATTAGCCCAAAAAATGGGCAACTGGTCATTTTTATACATGACCCTAAGCATGATGGGATGTTAATTGCTTAATTCATTCAGGAACCAGACCTGTGTGGTAGAACCTGCTTTCAAAATACTTTGTATCCCTCATTTACTCAAGTGTTTCCTTTATTTTGACAGTTACCTGCACATTTGTGTGCAGTATGAATGTCCCAGTGACTACATAAAACCCAGCGAGGCAAGATATTACTGTTTCTGGGCATGGACGATGGCTGGGTGATGGCTTATTGTATTCTCTTTTATTTTCAAATACAAAACACCAATTCAGACACTTGGTTCACATGACTATGATGACAAACATTGGCACAATATGGGTTTGGGCCATTTGGCGCCATTTGGCGCTGGAATTTGGGCATTCCTATACAATAGTCACAGTAAAATCAAATTTTATATCATGCCTCTCTTCATCCCATAGAGCGAGTGTATCTTTCAATCCCATCCCAGTAATGTAACTTTCCTTACCATGCTTGCTGCTCACCTCCCTCCTCAGATTCTATTTAATGTACCTTTTTCAGAGGGATGATGAAAGATGACAGAAAAAACATAGAAAATTCCAGAAAATACACAGTGGACCAATAATAAGGTTTCACTTTTGTGAAGTCGATATGTGCTCTTACGAAGAAAATTTAAAAAAGGTGGAAAATCACATTTAAGCCATGTCAAATTTGATTTCACATGTGAAATTTCACATGTGAAGTGTGGTTTTGGTACACTTCACATGTGATGATATTTCATATTGGATATTGATGCCCTGAAATCAAAAACGAGTAATTAGGTTGTCCCCGGAACGTCACGGACGCAGTGGTTTCAACTTACATATTTAACACACATGATCACATTGTGTATGTTTATACCGTAATTCTCAACATGTTGGGGTGGCAGGGTAGCCTAGTGGTTAGAGCATTGGACTAGTAACCAAAAGGTTGCAAGTTCAAATCCCCGAGCTGACAAGGTAAAAAATCTGTCGTTCTGCCGCTGAACAGGCAGTTAACCCACTGTTCCTAGGCTGTCATTGACAATATCAATTTGTTCTTAACTGACATGCAATTTGAACTTGCAACCTTCTGTATTCCAATCTTCCTGCTATGCCACCATGTTGCGTTGATAATTGATTTCACCTGTATTCCTTCACTTTGGACTTAAATGTAAATATCAGCTTGTTAAAAATACACTCTTGAAAAACTGCTCTGCAATTTCCTGGTTAATAAGATTCAAAACGTTTGCTTAATTTCAGTTTATGTGGCAAAACAAGCAAGTACAGTGTAGAGAATCATTGTACCATCTAAACCTCTGTGAAGTATGTCACGACCTGACCATAGTTAGCTGTTTATTCTCTGTGTTGGTGATAGTGACTTGGGTGGGTCATCTAGGTTTTTTTGTATTTCTATGTTGGCCTGATATGGTTCCCAATCAGAGACAGCTGTTTATCGTTGTCTCTGATTGGGGATCATATTTAGGCAGCCATTTCCCCTTTGTGTTTTGTGGGACCTTGTCTATGTTTAGTTTCCTGTCAGCACTATTTGTATAGCTCACGTTTCGTTCGTTGATTTTGTTGTTTTTGTTTGGGTTTCATTTATTAAAAGATAATGTACATGTACCACGCTGCGCCGTGGCCTCACTCATACGACGATCGTGAAAAATATATATTCCATAACCAAAACTATTGTATTTTCTTTAAAGCTGGTGCACAAAAACATTTTTTTTGAATACAAAAATGTGGAACTGCATTTTCACATTTGAAAATCGAATTGGCTGTTTTTAAATTTGAAAACAAAATTTCACATGTTGTTTCATAGTCACATGTTGAAATTTACCGTCCCCATATTGTCACATTTATTTCACATGCTACAATGCATTCACGTGTAGTTTCATGTTATCACATGTTGCTTTTTCACATTAACTTCACATAAGATCACATGAGATCATATTCAAAACACGTGATCACGTGAAATTCATGTTTTTTTTTCCATATGGGTGTCCCTACTCACAAATGAAATCTCCGCCTTCACAAAGCCTCTTCTCTATGCATGGCGATGTTTCCCTGGCACCACAGCCAAATGTCATTTCTCAGCACAAATGAACCCAACAGATAAACGTAGCCCTGTAACATGCTGGAGAAAAATGGTGACACTCAAAGTGTAGTGTCTGAATAAATTATATGTGGGGGGGACAAAGGCTGCCAGGCAGTTTGATCAGGTCCCTCATTGAAATCTATTTTTAATACGCTAAGACCTTGCAAAATGTATCAACCTGCCCTGTATTAAATTCAGCTTAACATTTTCAACTGTGGAGCACCTTGTCTACCGAAGCTGTTAATTTCTCATTTACACCAGTGGAAAGGATACTTTCAAAGCAAAGCAACACAGTGCTCATCTTGAAGGTCTTTATTAATGGATGTAGGTAGAGAGGTTTTTTCCCACTCAGACAATGAATGATTCCAAAATGGCACCCTATTCCCTAAATAGTGCACTGCTTTTTACTAGGGCCAGGTCAAACATAGTGCACCATATAGGGAATATGCTACCATTTAGGACACAGTTCACAATAGTAGACTCGGGACGGAGTCTTGGTGGAAAGTTGCGTCACTAGAATCTTGTGAAACTTTGATATTTAGATACATGTACTATGTCAGTGGTTTTCAAACCTTTCCTCAGGGACCCCCAGGCATTTCATAGTGTTATTATAGCACTGAACTAGCTCACTGATTTACATAACTAAAGGCTTGATAATTAGTTGACAAATTGAATCAGTTGTACTAGCAATGGAATAGTTCAAATACATGTAACGGCTGAGGATCCCCGAGGAGAGGTTAGTCATCCCCATAGTGACTGTACGTACATATCCCAACCAGAAGCCATGCATTACGGGCAACATCGTATCCTGTGAAAATAGCAAAGTTATCATTACTCTTTGTGCATTTATTCCTCGTACTATTATTTTTCTATTTTTCTCTCTGCATTGTTGAGAATGGCCGGTAAGTAAGCATTTCACTGTTAGTCTACACCTGTTGTTTACAAAGCATGTGTCAAATAACATTTGATTTGAAAACCCCTGTATTATGTCATTAAGAACAATGGGTGTACGATGTCGTAGATGTTAGACACAGGTTATTCTTGCAGAGCCCAGTCTAAACAATCATAGTATAGCTCCTGTTCAACAATGGTTAGAGTAAACATTGTCTGGTCACAGTGAACCCATTTCCTTTGAGGTCTTTAGAGTCATTTGAAAGTAATGCAGTGTAACAAGTGTAACAGTTTGACAGAGGACAGATTTTCAAAGTTTAAGACGATTTCTCGGTAACTCCCTATGCATTTTCAGATCTGACCACTGATAAGACAAGTGTGTAAGTCTTTAAGTAGTCCAGATATTTCATCTTAGGAGGACCACCAACAGCACAAAGACGTCATAGAGACGTCATAGGCCTACACTCGGTTCTATTTGAATTCGTACTGTAGGTTTGTATCTGCATTTGTGTAGAAAGTTTTAAGAATAATGAGAGTTGTTGTAGGAACTGGCCTTCTCTCACAGTAAACTGCACTGCCTGCCTATCGCTTCACCTTCTGTTTAATCAGCTCTGAGCTGACAAAGGTCATGCGGATGCAATCCTGGGCTGCAAATGTTACCGTGTTTGTGATTGGAAAGGCCTCATCCAAAACATCTGCCTTGGATTTCGCAAGCATAGCCATTAACCTTTTCAAAATTACGTTTGGTTTTACTTGATAAACGGGGCCGAGCTAATGCGCTCGGCTCCGATCCCTCAAAGTGAATTTAGAAATATGGTCCTTTATCAAGTAGAATGAGAAACAGAGCGAGAAAGTGTAGAAACTAAGGGAAGGAGACAGTTGGAGGTAAACAGTATCTGGGTCAGGTCCAGACTGTTAGTGCTTATTATTGAACATGGCTTCCTCCTCTTTGCCACAGTGCACAGGCAGTATGCTCTCTTGTACTCTCATATTGACCGCATGCATTATCGGGCATGGGGAACATGGCTACAGAACTCCCCTCATTATAAGTTTGGGTTTCTCTGAACATTATAGCAAGAGGAGGAAAAGGTATTGATCCATGGGAGATAGCTAACTTGAAAACACTTCCCATCAGAAGAACCGGTGCTCATTTGGGAGAGTCGTGATTTCTTTCAGGACTACCACATCTGGGTTATTGGAGTGCATGGCGATACGATGAGAGTATTTCTTCTGTAATCAGGATACGTTACAAAATCTATATGAAGTAATTGTTATGAGCTCATTTTCACTGTGCTGTACAAAACTTCATACTGCCATTAAACAACGAGATTGGATGGAAGTTTTAAAAGGAAGTCACTTCCACTGATATCACATATGCATTGTCCTGGACATTCTCAATGCACCCCTTCTGTCAGTTCAACAGTCGCATGACAGAGTTTTGGTTCTTGTATTTTTTTTGTATTCAGATCACTCTGAAAACAGACCATATCACTTACATTAAAAATCTGATCATGATCCTGAGAAAGAATGCTATTCACTTAACACACATCAACCATGCTATGCTTTCCAAGCTCATTTCAAAAACATTCATTCGCTACAGACTTCTCTGCCACAATAGTCAATCTGCATGTGAAAGTGTAGTATGTTAGATGACTCTGAATGACTCACACCCATTTCCCCCTCAGTCTATAACATAATAACCTAACACATTCTATCTCTCAACCAGTACCCCTATAAATATTAAAGCACATTCAACCATTCATCTGTCCTTTACAGTGACAACTGTGAAAGGGAAATGTACATTTAATGCAAAAAATATTCCTTTCACTGTATTTGATATTTTCATGAATGGCCCACTATTCCACTGCTCCTGACAATAAGACAATGCATGTCGTGAAGACGATGGTTCCCTGAAAATGTGCTCATCATATTGGAGGGAAGCGAATTCATTATTTCCAGAGAAGGCATATCAGTAATGGGCCACAGAGAATGCCAGATGAAAGGACAATGTCTGTCTGTTCCATCAACGGTTAGTGCTCAAAGACCATTTTTGCTAAATTTTATCCGACCCATTTCATCGTCATTGACAGCCTTTAATCAATGAATAAAGATTTTTCCAACTCCACCGTCTCAGCCCAATGAAAACCTTGTTTGAGAGAAAACATTGTTTGTTTTCAGAGATCGTTATAGAAACTGTTATGTATCGTCTTCTCTTCCCTGTGTCTAGTATTACCTACATTTCCAGATATAAAATATATATTTTCATCCTTTGTTTTTTGTTTCGCATCTCTTTCTCTTACTATGTTCTTTGACAAATTCCAGTTTAAAATGTACGATTAAGTACTGAGCCATTATAACAGCCTCAGTAGAAAATAACTAAGCATCACATACTATTCAGCACTTATGATGTTGACATACTGTAAGATGTCTGAGTATCAGTTTTGGTATACATGAAGAGTACATACAATTCACACTGCTCCCAACAGACACTCTGAGGGCCATGGGGTTCATCCCAAATGGCATTCTATTCTCTAGTGCCCTGGACACTATGCACTACATGGTGCATAGAGTGCCATTTGGGACACATCCATTCATCCTGTTCCTACAGAGATTGGTCCTTGGTGTCCTCTAACTAGTTTAGCCAGAAAACACGACCCAGTCATCTGGAAATGAAATAGGAGGGCTGGAGTTGAACTGTATTTGTTCTGGCCATGCTCAATGAAGCTGCTAATTGTCCTTGGCCATGTAAAGCAAACGTACACGTCCTTCTTCTTTTTCATTGTCATCGTAGTTTTGTTTCTCTAAATACTATCCAACTCACATCCCTGAATCCAGCTACTCTGCACGGAACCTTGTGATGTACAGATGACCATTCTACCTCGTTGGTGTCAATAGTTTAAGTGTCTTAAAGGAGTCCAAAACATGTTCCACTGCATGATAGCAGATTGTATGGATACCACGACTCTCTGCAAAACAGGGACAATTATTACTGAGTTAACTGTCCTGGCTAAATTATTTGAAGATGAAATTAAAAGACTGACCAATTCACCTAGTTTACACAGCACTTTACACTTTAGTTCAAAGTGATAGCCGGGCCCCAAAATTCAATTCAATTCCCATAAAAAGGTGTTGTCAAGAGGATAAATTGTTTCAAAGACGATTAATGTATATATATGGATTGCCACTTTACCACATGACACACACTAATGTATGGTGTAAAAAAATATAAATCTGGTAAGATCACTGTCAGCTTTCATTTTTCAGTCTAATGGGTGGAGCATTAGCAGCTGTTAGTCCCTGTCTTATAGCCATTCATTACCACCTATGTTATCCCAGTCTGCCGGTCTACTACCATAGCTCTATATATCAGTAGGAGTGAGACGAGGGGGAGCTCTTCCATTTATGTCTGCTTTAGGAGAAAAGATATATTGTCATGTCTATGCAGTCAGAGTGCAGAACATGGAGGATTGGTGCCATGAATGAAACATTTCGAAACACTGTTGGTTTCAAACCTGAGTGTTTCTCCTTCCCTTTGAATTGTAAAGCTTGGATTCTTTCCTTTCTTCCATTGACTCAAAAACATATTATTGGTGGTAAGGGAAGAAAAATAGAAGCCTGGATGAATATACAACAGCATAATTTCATTGGCTGCATGTCATTCTGTGTTTGGAGTGGCTGACTAGAAGGTCATGTTATACAGGGGCTAAGAAACGTAACCTTACACTCGGCACAAAGGCTCTTCTTTGAGCTTTTGTGAGGACCGAGGGGACCTGAGGAGAGTGAATGGAGGGTGAATGGTTTGGCACCACTGTGACTGTGCAGCCCCAATGACGTCCATGAGTCTCTCCTCTCTCCTTCCTCTGTCTCCTCTCTCCTTCCTCTGTCTCCTCTCTTAGCCCTCTCACTATGGTGCAGCAGAACAGTGCATTTCATTTACTATTGGCTGCTTCTAAATGTACTGGGGAGGCGCTCCATAATTCATGAAGGAGGAGCATAAGAAAAGAAAAAAAGACATGATAATCTATGGTCTCTATTCATGTATGCCCTGTGCTTTCCATTGAATGTTACTGGGCAGAGACAAATTAATAAAAGGAGACAATGAAAGCATTGATGGGACCTCACCATTAAATAACAATAGCTCAAAATATGTATGTGAGTGACCTTGATCGAGAAATTACATTCCTAGGGAAGGAAACCATATATTATCTTCAAAGTCTTCTTGCAGTAATCATTGGCGATTCTGTTCATGACCATGTTCTCTATAATTAAGCAATTAACAGCTCTGGGAGGCAGTTAGTATGGCGCTGGACAGGATAGAGTGAAGCCCACAAAAATAATACCCATGAATCACTGAAGCGTTAGAGGATTTTAAGGAATTGCCGTGCAGAGTAATCAAAGATTTAAAATGTAAAGACTGAGGAGGCTGATTTTGGCTTGGAGAAGGAGAAAAACAGTGCATGCAAGTTTGCACGTACACATGTATGCACACACACACACACACACACACACAGTGGGAGTAAACGTGGGAGTTAGCACAAAATGCCCAGAGGCGCTATCACACACAGAGATAACTCACCTGTAAATCAAACCTTGACAAGATGGAATTTACTACAGATCTGTTTACCTTCTCCTCTGCGCCATGTGGGAATGTACCTATAGCATGACATCATTTTAGAACGTTGATAGATTGTAGTGATTTTCCTTCATGATTCCTATAGAGTTAGAAACAAATGTACTGAAAGTGAGGGATGAGACAAGAAAGAAAGAAAGAAAGAAACACTATGTTGATTAATAGCGTGTCGATATAAACCTCCTAAACTCTAGTATTCTGTGAAGAGAGATCCATTGCTCTGTCAGACAACTGGTGGTCAATGGACCACATTCTATGTGAATACATTTGAGTCCAAAATCATTCAGCCTTTACTTCCCTATAGTTATCGTGCCTTTCAAACAGCGTTGATCTTCTCTTGTCCTGTAAGTCAGAGGAGCTATTTTAGGCTACGGCCAGACAGAGAGATTTTCTGTCTGAAAATTAGGGATTGTGTGACGGCAAAAAATGACGTTGACTGCAAACGCGTTTTCATACGTCTCTACGTGGCCGTAGCCTTTAACAAGAGCATACGGTATGAAAATAATAGGTCTGTGTCACTATGGATGGACTTCTTCGTCCTTTTTTATATTGTTTAACAGATCTGATCTCACTGATGTCTATAAAAGTTAAAAGGCCTACCCTCACTAAGTCAGGGCATTTAGCACTGGTAGGTAAGGTTGTGTCGCACCACAATACGCCACATTGTAAATATGGTACTGAACTAAACTTGACTGACTCTGTACATAGTACGCTTACTTTCTTGTGTTCTTCTTATTTCTTATTTTTTATTTCTAGTCTGTTTTAGTTCGAACTGGTGTTATTTCTTGTAGTACATTGTTATTGATTACTTCATTGTTGGGTTGCAAGAAAGGCATTTCAGTGTACTTGTGCACATATCTCAAAGCCACTATATATCTATGGACGCTTGGCTCAAACTGAGGTGCTTTTGTATCTGTGCCCCAGCATCTCTACTTTGCTTTTGGCTGTTGTGGGCCTTTGTCATAACCCCCTCTCTCTTCTTTGAGAGGTGAAAAATAGTGGCCTCCTCCATACACAACCCTGTCTAAGATATTTAAGCTCAGTCCATAATGGGGGTGCTAAAACTAGATAATGTACCAAACCGTGTCCTTTTGATTTCCGACTAGCGTTGTTCCAATCCAGCTCCAATCAGAGTTCTCATATATATGGGGGTGCGAGTGATTTTCTCTCCTCAGATGACTGATCACTGGGAGACAGCCGGACACGAGCTGCCAAACACAGAAATACAGACCCCATGTGCAGGAATAACACGTGTATGTGTGTATGTGTGTGTGTGTGTGTGTTATGTGTACACCACAGTGTAACCAGAATGTACTGGCATGCATCCAGTTCGCGGGTACTTTAATCCTCCATCTGCAGGACAGCAAACAAGTCATATAACACACACACACGCACACATGCACACACACACACACACACACACACACACACACACACACACACACACACACACACACATGCACACACACGCACACACACACACACACACACACACACACACACACACACACACACACACACACACACACACACACACACACACACACACACACACACACACACACACACACACACACACACACAGTAATACCCTGGTTTTTGATGGGGATGAATAAAAGAATAGTCACACAGAGAAGCACAAGTTGGAAACCTATGGTGGGAACAACCTGCTGTTTCTATTGAAGTGCAGTTTTCAATAAAGACCTGTGGGATCAAAACAACCACTCAATGACCCCTGTGGCTGACATACCTTTTCTTTTCATTCAAAAGCACATTGTTAGATATTCAACGAGTCACTTTGTAAATGTTTCCAGATGAAAAAGAAAAGAAAGGGAGAAAGGGGGGTGGGGTGAAAAAAGAAAATGAAAAAGTATCTTCTCTCCTTCTGGCCACAGTGGGCGATGGTGAACGTAACCTTGTTGTCTGGCAATATCCTACTGACCTGGCTCACCCTTCCTGATGTATGAGCTAACATCAGGCTGCTCACACGACATTTATTAGATTGCCTAATGATAAAAAGATAGGGGGGAAATAGATGACACTTAAATCCGAGCCCAGACACGGCAGAGTCACAGAGACGGGCGTCTCGGGTGGCTGGGGCCTCACACTGCCTCCCTGGCAGTCTCCCTGTTCTAATATCATAAAACGGAGAAGAGAGGCAGCTCCCCCGGAATACAAATGTTGCCTTTGAGTCGGATATGCGTGGCTTAAAATGTGGCACCATATTGAAGGGGGAATATTTCGCTTAGCAGATTCATCACTGTCATCATCTGGCCATTGTGGAGAAGCAATTTAGATGGTAAATACAGCATTGGCCCGTATATCATCTGTTTAGACTATGACATGCCAAAGTTGGGGCAACTACATTTCAGGCTGGGCAAGACTTATTTTAAATAAATGGTCTTATTTGTCGTCAAGACAGTTTTATCGCACCACAACAAGGAGCATTTAAAATATCCTTTGTGAATAACATTACCTGCTTTAAAGATTTTACCTTCTGGACTTAAAGCCATCCTACATTTTGACTGCTAGACCTTTGTAAAAGGAACTTGTCAGTCAAGTATGTACTATTGCTAGTTTCTACATCGTAAAATATACTTTTCTACCCCAGGAAGAAAGATTTACTGTAATGTTTTCTATTCATTGTTAAATAGAATTATAAGAAAAACATCTTTCAAATTTTTGGGGGAGTGAGATGCTACAGCATTCAAGGGGCTTTTAATTACAACGACATTGAGCAAATGTTGGAAACACTTTATGTGAAGTACATACATACGTATAATGCTCCACAAACATTGCCTTTAGAAAGTTTCAGCCTGAATTTAAAATGGATTAAATTGAGATGTTGTGTCACTGATCTACACACAATACCTCATAATGTCAAAGTGGAATCTTGTTTTAATTATTTAAAAATTAATAAACAAATTTAAGCGGAAATGTCTTGGGCCAATAAGTATTCAACCCCTTTGTTATGTTAGGCCTAAATAAATTCATGAGTAAAAAATGTGCTTAACAAAATACATAATACATTGAATGGACTAAATTCTGTGTAGAATAATAGTGGTTTACATGATTTTAAAATTACTACTCCATCTCTACCCCACACATACAATTATCTGTAAGGTTCCTCAATCGAGTGAAGAATTTCAAGCACAAATTCAAGCACAAAGACAAGTGATGTTTTCCAATTACTTGCAAACAAGGGCACCTATTGGTAGATGTGTAAAATAAATAAAAAGCAGACACTGAGTATCCCTTTGAGCTTGGTGAAGTTATTAATTACACTTTGGATGGTGTATCAATACACCCAGTCACTACAAATATACAGGCGTCCTTCCTAACTCAGTTGCCGGAGAAATAGGAAACTACTCAGGTGATTTTAAAACAGATACAGAATTGAAAGGTTGAGATATGTGACTTGTTTCAGGAAACAAGTCATATTCGTTTTTTGACAGAAATGCCTTCTGGAACATGTGAACTTGTGCCTTCATAACAAACTTGTATGGCATCTGTTTATATGAATAAACTTGTTAAATTATGAGCCTAGTTGGTTTAGCCATGGAAAAAGATAGGAACCTTGCCGCTAGCCATGACTGGCTGATATAATGGATGGGCTGGACATGCCGAGAGATGAGTTCAGATTGGTCTGCCATGTAGCCCGCTTCTGTTTATAACATGAGCTGGTCAGTATTTGTAGGTCATTTTTTCTAACGCTGCTTTTTAAAAAAGATATCAAAGTATTGCTCTCCATTTTCTGGAGGACCGAGTTTTGAAATCAGTTGAAGTCCTGGTGGAATTAGAATAAGATAGGTGAGGAAATAGAGAGAATTCTGGTGTTTGATTGCAAATATGCAGAGGGAGTCGAAAAGAGAACACACAGAAGACTGTACAAAACACCTGTCTCCGGGTAATAACTTAAAACTAAGGGCAAACATGGCATCCATGACAGAGAGGGAGAAACATCCATCCATGTATATTAGTAGTAAGATAGTCTAGCTAGCTACATTTCAAGATATTATAAGTTTCAAATTTAGTCAGAAAGTTGTTTTCATTTCAAGTTCAAGTGTACTGTTAGGTAGCTAGCTAACGTTTGACCTGTGTAGTAATATTATTTGTATCTCAGAACTATTTGCATTGATAGTGTTAGCTAACTTGGTTGGTTAGCTACCTGCAGATTCATGCAGCGTAGTAACGTTATGGGTTTGGATTATGGTTCATTGTTTCGCTAGCTAGCTACATGTCTGAACAAAAGACTCCACTTGTCACACCGTGTTCTCTTTAACCTGTCTTGTGCTTGTCTCCACCCCCTCCAGATGTCGCCCATTTCCCCCATTATCGCTGTGCGTTTATACCTGTGTTTTCTGGTTGTCTGTTGCCAGTTAGTCTTGTCTCGTCAAGCCTAGCAGCGTGTTTTTTTTCCCATACTCCTGTTCTCTCTAGTCCTTGTTTTAAAATTCTTCCGGTTTTGACCATTCTACCCTGACCCTGAGCCTGCCTGCCGTTCTGTACTTTAATGACACTGCCCTGGATAACTGACCTCTGCCTGCCCTGACCCTGAGCCTGCCTGTCTGTACCTTTCTGACACTGCCCTGGATTACTGACCTCTGCCTACCCTGATCCTGAGCCCGAGTGCCGTTCTGTACTTTACTGACTCTGCCATGGATAACTGACCACTGCCTGCCCTTGACCTGTCATTTCCCTGCCCCCTGTTTTGTAAATAAACATCTGTGATTCAAACTGTCTGCATCTGGGTCTTATCCCAAGTCCTGATACCACTATGCAAGTAACCATTTCAATAGAATGTTCATCATGTCACTGCGACAACTGTCGATAGAAGTAGCTGGTAAATTCGCTTTGGCTATCTACTCTGATTTCAGAGCAGTCTCGTCTGAGTGTGCCAGAGCGCAGAATAACTGATTAATTTACGAACGCTCAACTCACGTTGGATATGGACGTGTCAGTAAACGTTGGCAAAAAAGCATAATTAAATAGTTTCTCATATTATGAGAAAACTGAGGATGGATCAGTACAGGAATACAATATTCTAAAACATGCATCCTGTTTGCAACATGGCACTTAAGTAATAATACAACGTTTTGTCCTGAATAAAATGTGTTATGTTTGGGGAAAATCCAACACAACACATCACTGAGTAACACTCGTCATATTTTCAGGCATGGTGGTGGCTGCATCATGCTATGGGTATGCTTGTCATCAGCAAGGACTAGGGAGTTCATTAGGATAAGAGTACAGCTAAGCACAGGCAAAATCCTATTGGAAAACCTTGTTCAGTCAGCTTTCCAACTGATACTGGGAGACAAATGAACCTTTCAGCAGGACAATAACCTAAAACACAAGTCCAAATCTACACTGGTGTTGCTTACCAAGACAACATTGAATATCCCTGAGTGGCCTATTACAGTTTCGACTTAAATCGTCTTGAAAATCTAAAGCAAGATTTGAAAATTGCTCTCTAGCAATGATCAAGCTCGAAGAATATATAAAAAAAGGGCAAATAATTTATAATCCAGGTGTGCAAAGCTCTTAGAGACTTACCCCAAAAGACTCACAGCTGCAATCACTGCCAAAGGTGTTTCTAACATGTATTGACTCACAGGGTTGAATACTTATCTTATCAAGAGATCTTATATTTTCATTTTTATTTATTTTTTATAAATGTTCCAAATTTTCTTCCACTTTGACATTACAGAGTTTTTTTGTATAGATCGATGAGATAGATCGATCGCTTTGTAACACAACACCTTTGCCCGCTTTGAGTATAACATAGTGCCCTCGACGTGGCCCACTACCAAGGACTGTGGGCTCTCCTTCTCTGTCGCCAACATGAGTAAGACATTTAAGCGTGTTAACACCCGCAAGGCTGCCAGCCCAGATGGCATCCCTAGCCATGTCCTCAGAGCATGCGCAGACCAGCTAGCTGGTGTGTTAACGGACATGTTCAATCTCTCCCTATCCCAGTCTGCTGTCCCCACATGCTTCAAGATGTCCACCGTTGTTCCTGTACTCAAGAAAGCAAAGGTCTCACTTCAGTCATCATGAAGTGCTTTGAGAGACTAGTCAAGGATCATATCACCTCTACCTTAACTGTCACCCTAGACCCACTTCCATTTGCTTACTGCCCCAATAGATCCACAGACAATGCAATTGCCATCACACTGCACATTGCACTATCCCATCTGGATAAGAGGAATACCTTGGTAAGAATGCTGTTCATTGACTATAGCTCATCATTCAACACCATTGTACCCTCCAAGCTCATCATCAAGCTTGAGGACCTGGGTCTGAACCCTGTGCAATTGGGTCCTGGACTTCCTGACTAGGTGGTGAAGGTCGGAAACAACACCTCCACTTCACTGATCCTCAACACTGGGGCCCCTCAAGGGTGCATGCTCGGGCCCCTCAAGGGTGCATGCTCAGCCCCCTCTTGTACTCCCTGTTCACATGACTGTGTAAACAAGGACGCCACATCAATCATCAAGTTTGCAGACAACACAACAGTAGTAGGCTTGATAACCAACAATGACGAGACAGCCTACAGGGAGGAGGTGAGGGCTCTGGGAGTGTGGTGCCAGGAAAACAACCTCTCACGCAATGTAAAAAAAAACTAAGGAGATGATCGTGGACTTCAGGAAACAGCAGAGGGAGCACCCCCTATCCACATCGATGGGACCGCAGTGGAGAAGGTAGAAAGTTCCTTGGCGTACACTTGACTGACAAACTGAAATGGTCCACCCACATAGACAGTGTGGCAAAGAAAGCACAACAGCGCCTTATCAACTTCAGGAGGCTGAAGAAATCTGGCTTGGCACCTAAAACCCCCACAAACTTTTACAGATGCTCAATTGAGAGCATCCTATCAGCTGTATCACTGCTTGATACAGCAACTGCACCGCCCACAACCGCAGGGCTCTCCAGAAGGTGGTGCGGTCTGCTCATAACAAGGGGCAAAATACCTGCCCTCCTGGACACCTACAGCACCCGATGTCACAGAAAGGCCAAAAAGATCATCAAGGACAACAACCATCCATTCCACTGCCTGTTCACCCCGCTATCATCCAGAAGGCGAGGTCAGTACAGGTGCATCAAAGCTGCAATCAAGAGACTGAAAAACAGCTTCTATCTCAAGGCCATCAGACTTCTCATCTCAAGGTTCCATGATGGCGTAGCAGTCCGACGTCTGTTTTTGTCTTGTCTTGTCCCGTCCTGTGTATATATAATTTTCTTTGCATATATTTCTCATATTATTTAAATATTTTTAATCTCAATTTCCATCTACGGACTGAACATACTCTCCTGCAACCCGCCTCACCCAATGTGGTACGGATCTGCTATTTTTTATACTTTAGAACTGGAACCCCCATCAGAAGCTAGCCAGCTAACTAGCTACTAGCTAGTAGTCAGTTCGCCACTGCTAGCGGTCATCACTGTTATTTCGAACGTCTTCCAGCCTCAGCCCAGTCAATTCCTGCCAGTCTGCTTGGCGCAATATCAACCCAGAGCTAATCAGACTGCTTTTCTCTACCACATCTCTGGATTCCTATTGCAAGCTCTGAACCTTTACACTGGATCATCGCAGCTAGCTAGCTGCTATCTGAGTGGCTACTCCCGGCTAAACTCTCTGTCCCGAAGTCAGCACCAGTTAGCCTGGAGCTAGCCTTGAGCTAGGCCCATCTCCCGGCTAGCCGAAGAGATTCCATTAGCTGATTCCTGGGCTACAATACCTCTTTTACCAATTGGCCTGGACCCCTTTCTGCCGACATGGAGCCCCACCGATCCATCATGACTGGTCTGCCGATGTAACCGTACGAGGGGGCTTCTACAGGCTCTTCCATTGCGATGTCCCCTGCAGGCTAGCCTGCTAGTCCCGGCCTGCTAGCTGTCTGAATCGCCCTGTCTCCAGCTCGCCTAGCCACTCACTGGACCCTATGATCACTCAGCTACACATGCCTCTCCCTAATGTCAATATGCCTTGTTTACAGCGGTTTTGGTTAGTGATTATTGTCTTATTTCACTGTAGAGCCTCCAGCCCTGCTCAATATGCCTTAGCTAGCCCTTTTGTTCCAACCCCCACACATGTGACCTCACCTGGCTTAAACGGTGCCTCTAGAGACAAAACCACTCTCATCATCACTCAATGCCTACATTTATCTCCACTGTACTTACATCCTACCATACTCTTGTCTGAACATAACGCCTTGAATCTATTCTTCCACTCCCAGAAATCTGCTCCTTTTACTCCCTGTTCTGAACGCACTAGACAACCAGTTCTTATAGCCGTACCCTTATGCAACTCCTCCTCTCTTCCTCTGGTAATGTAGAGGTTAACCCAGGCCCTGCAGCCCCCGGCATCACTCCCATTCGCCAGGCGCTCTCATTTGTTGACTTCTGTAACTGTAAAAGCCTGGGTTTCATTAGAAGCCTCCTCCCTAAGTTTGTTTTATTCACTGCTTTAGCACACTCCACCAACCCGGATCTCCTAGCCGTGTAACATTTTCCGACAAGATAGAACTGCCAAAGGGGGTGGAGATGCAATCTACAGCAGAGTTCTGTCATACTATCCAGGTCTGTGCCCAAACAATTCAAGCTTCTACTTTAAAAAATCCACCTTTCCAGCAAAAGACTCTCACCGTTGCCGCTTGTTATAGACCCCCCTTCAGCCCACAGCTGTGCCCTGGACACCATATGTGAATTGATCGCCCCCCATCTATTTCCAGAGTTCGTACTGTTAGGTGACCTAAACTGGGACATGCTTAACACTCCGGCCGTCCTACAAACTAGGCTAGATACCCTCAATCTCACACAAATTATCAAGGAATTTACCAGGTACAACCCTAAATCCGTAACCATGGGCACCCTCTTAGATATCATCCTGACCAATTTGCCCTCTAAATACACCTCTGCTGTCTTCAATCAGGATCTCAGCCATCACTGCCTCATTGCCTGTGTGCGTAATGGGTCCACGGTCAAACGACCACCCCTCATCTGTCAAATGCTCCCTAAAACACTTCAGCAAGCAGGCCTTTCTAATCGACTTGGCTCAGATATCCTGGAAGGATATTGACCTCATCCCGTCAGTAGAAGATGCCGGGTTGCTCTTCAAAAAGTGCTTTCCTCACCATCTTAAATAAGCACGCCCCATTAAAAAAATGTAGAACAAAGAACAGATATAGCCCTTGGTTCACCCCAGACTTGACTGCCCTTGACCAGCACAAAAACATCCTGTGGCGTTCTGCATTAGCATCAAATAGCACCCGCGATATGCAACTTTTCAGGGAACCAATATACTCAGTCAGTTAGGAAAGCTAAGGCTAGCTTTTTCAAACAGAAATTTGCATCCTGTAGCACTAATTCCCAAATGTTTTGGGACACTGTAAAGCCCATGGAGAATAAAAGCACCTCCTTCCAGCTGCCCACTGCACTGAGGATAGGAAACACTGTCACCACCGATAAATCTACGATAATCGATAGTTTCAATAAGCATTTTGCTACGGCTGTCCATGCTTTCCACCTGGCTACCCCTACCCCAGCCAACATCTCAGCTCCCCCTGCAGCAACTTGCCCAAGCCCCCCCGCTTCTCCTTCACCCAAATCCAGACAGCTGATGTTCTGAAAGAGCTGCAAAATCTGGATCCCTACAAATCCGCTGGGCTAGACAATCTGGACCCTCTCTTTCTAAAATTATCATTATCATAATTATTATTATTATTAGTTGTTGCAACCTCTATTACTAGCCTATTCAACCTCTCTTTCATATCGTCTGAGATCCCCAAAGATTGGAAAGTTGTTGCGGTCATCCCCCTCTTCAAAGGGGTAGGCACTCTAGACCCAAACTGTTATAGACCTATATCCATCCTGCCCTGCCTTTCTAAAATCTTCGAAAGCCAAGCTAACAAACAGATCACCGACCATTTCGAATCCCACTGTACCTTCTCCACGATGCAATCTGGTTTCCGAGCTGGTCACAGGTGCACCTCAGCCATGCTCAAGGTCCTAAATGATATAATAACCGCCGTCGATAAAAGACAGTACTGTGCAGCTGTCCTGACCTGGCCAAGGCTTTTGACTCTGTCAATCACCACATTCTTATCGGCAGACTCAATAGCCTTGGCTTCTCAAATGACTGCCTCGCCTGGTTCACCAACTACTTCTCAGATAGAGTTCAGTGTGTCAAATCGGAGGGCCTGTTGTCCGGACCTCTGGCAGTCTCTATGGGGGTGCCACAGGGTTCAATTCTCGAGCCGACTCTGTATATATCAATGATGTCGCTCTTGCTGCGGCTGTGCTCTCTAATCCACCTCTACTCAGACAACACCATTCTGTATACATCTGGCCCTTCTTTGGACACTGTGCAAACAAACCTCCAAACGAGCTTCAACGCCGTACAACACTCCTTCCGTGGCCTCCAACTGCTTTTAAATGCTAGTAAAACCTTCAACCGATTGCTGCCCGCACCCTCCCGCCCGACCAGCATCACTACTCTGGACAGTTATTAACTTACAGTAGAATATGTGGACAACTACAAATACTTAGGTGTCTGGTTAGACTGTAAACTCTCCTTCCAGACTCACATTAAGCATCTCCAATCCAGAATCGGTTTCCTATTTCGCAAAAAAAGCCTCCTTCACTCATTCCCTCAACATACCCTCGTAAAACTGACTATCCTACCGATCCTTGACGTCGGTGATGTAATTTACAAAATAACCTCCAACACTCTACTCAGCAAACTGGATGTAGTCTATCACAGTGCCATCTGTTTTGTCACCAAAGTCCCATATACTACCCACCACTACGACCTGTATGATCTCGTTGGCTGGCCCTCGCTTCATATTCGTTGCCAAACCCACTGGCTCCAGGCCATCTATAAGTCTTTGCTAGGTAAATCCCCGCCTTATCTCAGCTCACTGGTCACCATAGCAACACCCACCAGTAGCACGCGCTCCAGCAGGTATATTTCACTGGTCATCCCCAAAGCCAACACTTCCTTTGGCCGCCTTTCCTTACAGTTTTCTGCTGCCAATGACTGGAACATATTGTAAAAAATCTCTGAAGCTGGAGTCTTATATCTCCCTCTCTAACTTTAAGCATCAGCTGTCAGAGCTGACAGACAATCTGTAAACAGCGCACCCAACTACCTCATCCCCATATTATTACTTACCCTCTTGCTATTTTGCATCCCAGTATGTCTACTTGCACATCATCATTTGCACATCTATCACTCCAGTGTTAATGCTAAATTGTAATATTTTGCCTCTATGGCCTATTTATTGCCTTACCTCCCTACTCTTCTACATTTGCACACACTGTACATACCTTTTTCTATTGTGTTATTGACTGTACATTTGTTTATGTGTAACTCTGTGTTGCTGTTTTTGTCGTACTGCTTTGCTTTACCTTGGCCAGGTCGCAGTTGTAAATGAGAACTTGTTCTCAACTGGCCTACCTGGTTAAATAAAGGTGAAATAAAATATAAAATAAAAGACTGTTAAATAGCCATCACTTGCACGTAAAAGTTGGTGCATATATACGTAGACTTAAAATCACTGGACACTTTAAAAAACGGAACACCAGTCACTTTAATAATGTTAACATATCTTAGCCTTTCGCTGCACCAAAAAGAACATCTGCTAAACACATGTATGTGACCAATACAATTTGATTTGATTTGAACAAATGTGGAAAACATCTAAGGGGTGTGAATACTTTCTGAAGGCACGGTAGGAATGAATATGCACAGCCATCTGTGACTGCCTATGGATTGAAGTGAATGGTGTGTATAGTGACTTATATCACAGTCGATGCGTTATGAATACAGTATGTCACCTCCGTATTTATAACGGATGGAAAACTATTTCACATATGACATTCATATGATGCCTGGAGCTAATGGAATATATACAGTGTAAAGAAACCAACTGAATGATTGATTCAATATTATTCCATTTATTATACTGAGATGGCTCCCAGGGTGGTCTTCATAAGTCAGGCCTGCAGGCCAGCTCACTGGTAATGTCTGTGGTGTGCTTTCTTATCTGGGAGATGAGACAAGAGGTTTAACCCAGCTCTTAAAGGAGAAACGTGGAGGAGTTGCAGATTGCAGCAATGGCTGACTGATCATCTGTTGCATGTGTGCACAGAGTCAAACCAGGAAAGCCTCCAAAGAAGATTCTGATTCCGAAGTTCTAGAATGTTCATTATTCTTCTCCCTCCTCCCATTCCATTGGCTGAGGATCTCTCAAGGATCTCTCCCATGGAGAGTGATGACGTCATCTTGACAGCCCACATGTTGACCTAACATTGCCTGGTAAAATGAAAGCCATGTGCTGCCCAGACCGAGACTGCGGAGCTGGCTGTCTGTAAATTGACAGCGTAGGCTTTGAAATAGCTGATTATGCACAACACCGGGTCTGGCCTGCCTGCCTTTACTACCCTCAGATGGCCAACTCTACAAGACGGTTTGATCAGAGGAAGTTGCGTCCTAAATGGCACCCTATTGCCTATGTAGTGCACAACTTTTGACCAGGGTCCACAGGGCCACTATGTAGGAAAAACTCATACAGCATCAATAATGTCACACCCAGTCACACTATGTGTCCCTTATATTATCATTATTAGTAGTAGAGCAGTGAGATTATGTCCCTTAATAAGCAGATAGAAGCAGCAGTGATGGAGAATGAGATTGTGATCAGAATCTGAATGAAAATTCCAAAGTTAAAAACAGGTGTTCTGTCAAATGAGGCTTTCATGATTCAGTTTATTGATGATGCCGTTATCCCCAAAAACGTATTAGCAGCAACAAGACTTAGATTTCACGTCTCAAAGAATTACATAGGATACAGTACAGTATATCTATATTCATATGCTGCTATCCGCAAAACGTCTCAGCAACAGCCAAAGTCCTCAGATTCATTGTAACGGCCTCAGACTCTCACCGCTGACCCTGACTCTAGGTCAAAGACATAGAGGTCATTAGCCAGCGTCGTCTGATGAAAAATATTGACCAACGTGGCGAATAAGCTGGAACCAGGGAAAGTGGTGAAGTGGAACTTTTTCACTTTGACATATAAGTCTGGATTAAAAGACTTGATGTAGTGCAGATCCATCAGTCAGGTTGAAGGACAGGGGATGGTGGATGGAGGAGGGGGGTGTATTGGGGACATGGTCATGACTCGAGGACAATCTATAGTAACCTATACCAAGTCTGTGTGTCCGGGTATAGCATAGTCAATGGCATCAGACTGAATATAAAGGGAGAGAGGGATGGATGGATGCCGGACAAAAGAGACGGCTGGCCTGGAGCTCTCTTTTTCCATCCATGGGGTTAGTGAAATCCATCTCAGGGGAATGGGAGACCTTAAGACATAGCTCACCCTTCTGACCCCCTGACCTGCATGCCCCTGCCCGGCCACACAGCCTTTAAACGGACAAGATGGATGGCTTCTCATGCATGATTCTAGTCAAATGATTTATTGATCGTTAAGTGATGGTGATATTTTTTTATTTTTTTATTTTTTATTTTACCCCCTTTTCGTGGTATCCAATTGTTTTAGTAGTTACTATCTTGTCTCATCGCTCAACTCCCGTACGGGCTCGGGAGAGACGAAGGTTGAAAGTCATGCGTCTTCCGATACACAACCCAACCAAGCCGCACTGCTTCTTAACACAGCGCTCATCCAACCCGGAAGCCAGCCGCACCAATGTGTCGGAGGAAACACCGTGCACCTGGCAACCTTGGTTAGCGCTCACTGTGCCCGGCCCGCCACAGGAGTCGCTGGTGCGCGATGAGGCAAGGATATCCCTACCGGCCAAACCCTCCCTAACCCGGACGATGCTAGGCCAATTGTGCGTCACCCCACGGACCTCCCGGTCACGGCTGGTTACGACAGAGCCTGGGCGCAAACCCAGAGTCTCTGGTGGCACAGCTGCAATACAGCGCCCTTAACTACTGCACCACCCGTGATGGTGATATTTGAGCATTTTTTTCTCCCCTGCCTTCTTTCAACTACAAAACCTTAATTTTGCAACATTTCACCACCATGGCGTCAATTTATTTCCTTATTCTTCAGATTTTTATCTTTTCATTAATTATTATCCAGCCAGACAGTAAATCCATCATAAAAGCCTCTCTGGCAGAGAAGTACAGATAGAAAGATAATCTTGACAGAGGCTCTTGCTCTACTATTAGTGGGAGATGGTAATAACTCACTTTTTTAATATCCATGTGTCACTTTGTGAGTTGAATGCTACTCTGAACCTAGCATTGACTGACTTTCCTTCGGGCTATAGAGTATACGTTCACCTTTAGCCGTCAACAGCATACCATAGATACTGTACAATGCATTGGGATTCACACATAGGCACTGTGGTGGAAAATTACAGGCGAGAGACTGGGCAATCTGGGCCAAAGTGTTCCATAACAGCCTGACAGGTTAGAACAGCACGAGTTCCCTGCAGATACGTGGCCTATAAAAATCTGCCAGTACATTATTGCACCTACTTCCCTCTCTCTCTATGTCTTGGTTGGTCTCTCTCTCTCTCTCTCTCTCTCTCTCTCTCTCTCTCTCTCTCTCGCTGTATCTATTGCTTCTTCTAGCTTGCAACCGTTCACCATCACAGAATAACTTGGTGTTCCCATCAAGAGTGACAAGCATGGTTCAGTGATAGAGCTCATTAGCTACTTCCCCTATATCTCTTAAATTCAGTCTGTTCAAAGCTTGTGGACTGATTTTAGGTAAGACTCTTCGGTCCCAACTGAATTGTTTTTTATTCTACTTCGACATCTAAAATGTCATCACTGCACAGAAGCTTCAAGCTGGAAGAAAATAATTAGCATTGAAAATAGTGATGAACTCAATGCAAAAAGAGCAAATGTTTAAAAAGAAAACAACCCTAATTCAAAACATCGCTCAGGCTCCTGTTGCATACTGCTATAATGCAATCGTTGTCTGGACCGCAATGCACCATGGGTGGGATTGGCTATTCAAACCACATTTGGATGTTTTTGTGTCCCCAGTCCCACCACCTTTATTGTGACCCCTCTAACCCCATCCAACATTAATATGCCACGGGCAAGTAACCACAAGAAGGATAAATGAAGAGAGCAGAAACAAAGACAGAAAGAGAGAGAGAGAGACCAAGACAGAAATACACCGTGAGAGGGAAAGAGAACGAGATAATGAGAGAATGAGAGAAAGGAGAAAACAGAATAATTAACACAGATCTGCAATCCTTTGCTAGAGGTCATGTGCCTGATAAACACTTGCTTGCCTGTCTGTGTTGCATCCTAAGTGAGGATCTCAGTGTAATTATCCTGGATGCAGTGAGATACGTGGCCGAACGTGTGTAATGTCACGCCCTTTCCCCCTCTCCTAAAGCGGGGGGCTCCCCTATGTCAGCCGCCCCACAGACAGGGGATAGAAGGTCACTCACCAAAAGGAAAGGTCAGGGGAAGAACCAGACCACTGGCAGAACCCAGCGCTGTAGCTAGAGAATGGGCAAAGGTTCGTTAAGATTCCTTTACTTTCTAAGTCCTTTCTTCAATTATGTATATTTTGCAGACAGTGGGGTTTTGATTATACATGGGTACCTATTCAGTCAAACCTGCATACTAGGTTTCTGGCATATGTCAATTTCATGATTCTTCTTGCAGAGACTCAGAGGCCATAAACACTGCATGCAACTTGGTTATTCTCTTTACTGATAGAGCTCTCCGGTGCAATTTGAAATCAAAAGAGCTACATGCTGCTACACTTTCAAATTCCTGTCGACATCTTCATTAAAACATCAAAAAGTCTCTCTTTTAAAGACGTGGGCAGCACTATATATGGAAAAAAACCTCTCCAAATTGAGAGGAGCCTTGCGTATATATGGTACCAGGACAAGCTCTGCTGTCTCGGCAGATTCCTGTGAGCCAGGGGGGACAGCGAGTAGTAAAAGGAGTCCTTCCTGAAGGCTCGCAGCGTGTGTTAGTGGGCGACACCACAGAGATCAGAGGGAGAGAGAAGTCAGTAGGCTGGCCCAGAGCCTCCTCTCTCTCCAGGGACACAGAGAGGCGAAAGCTTTAATCACCACACAGCCAGGCAAAGTGATCGTGAACTCCACAAGCCTTTGGTCTCTCTCTTGCTCTGTGTCTCTCTGTCTCTATCTGTCTCTGATTCTTTCTTTCTCTCTCTCTCTATCTCACTCTCTCTTCTCCCTCTCTCCCTATCTCTGATTCTGTAGTAGTTTTATGCTATACATCCGCACATAGAGGACCACTGTCTTGCAGAATTTCTTGTTGAAGCAGCAGAAAGGCAAATGCAAGGACAGTAGTAGTTTGTTCGCCTCAGTCAGAACTCTTTCCAGTATCCAGTAGCAGCACTAATTGAAGATGCGACAGACAAGTCCCTGATCACCAGGCCTCCAGAGAGTGGATACCATAAAAGCAGCTAACGCACTGGAAACATAATTGTCAGCGGGTATCTTTAGATTTTTCTGGGAAATGGCACATGCTGTTTGTTAGACAGACCTGCCCCATTATGAGGTACTCAGGAGTTGTAACACTGTGGGGAGGGTCTGAAAGCCCTGTCATCTAATGCTAATTGAGGTTGGAAGACTGTAATGACGCAGACAAAACTGTTTCATTAGCATAGAATCCACATCCAAAACCTGAGATTGGTGGCATTTGTTTCTCTCAAAAAATATTGCAAATCATCACTGGACATGTTCAGGCATTGTAAAGCAAAATGTTGGTATTGTTGAATTTGTCTGAGGTACATTTTCAGAAGCTTGTCAATTTATTTACTCATAAAAGATGAGGTATTCATCAAATATTTGGTCTTAGCTGTTAAATGTAGATATGCTCATATAGTGATAACAACAAGAGAAACATACTAGTTGTCATGCACAGCTTGACGCCTGTCATACTGTCATACAAACTGTATGGCCTATATTCTGTAGACTAACTTTGGTATCTGAGCTATTCTGTGAATTATTCTATTTAGGGTATTTCCTGGTTTGCCACCATAACATTGGGTTACTTTGCTCATAAAACATTTAGATTCCGTATTTGTCAGGCCATAACAGACAGCAGTGGAAGTGTTGCTAAGTACAGGGTAACTCAGTAAGTCAGTGATATCTCTGTTGCTTGCCAGGCATCACAAATAAATGACAGTTGAGACATCCCCTTTGGTTTTGAAACTCATTTCCTCTTAACTATGAAGAGAAGAAGAAGAAAACAATATTATTGAAGTTGCCATGGTGATTCAATTTAAACAGGTCCCTTCCCCCAACTCATCTCCTCTCTCTCGCCCGTTCTCTCTCTCTCCCTCCCTCATTTCCTTTCTAGAACAAATAACACATATTTTAGAGAGGAATTCCCTGTTTGTGGGAGTTGAGGCGAGCTGAGCTTCACGAACATAAACTACTGGGGACAGATGGACAGACGTGCTCTCCAGGATCCAGCTTTCTATCCCATGCATCCCTTTGGGATGTGAACTCATTGGCTATTCTGCACTCGCTAGTGACATCATCACCCATATAGGCCTAATGTGTTTATTTGGAGTTTAAACAGGGAGCCTTTTTTTCTTCCACCACTGTCACCATCACCACTGAGCCTCAATGCTTCTCCTAAAAATAGAACTTCTGGACTTTCCTATGGCGTAACTAAAAAACGCAGAGAAAATCTCACCACAAAGAGTATTCAAGTTCTTCGTCTGACACTGTGGCGACAGATCCTACGGTAAACACTCACTGTAGGAAGCGTTTCAATCAATTACTGTACATGCTGCTCGGATATTGAACATGTCAATGTTTTCTCTCAAGTGAAAACTAAACAAAATGGATATCATTCGAAGGAGTGGTTTACATTCATGTTGGATAAATGCAGACTGGCATTTTGATTACATTGCTTCACAGCTTTCCCACTTAAAATTGTAAGCCAGCCAGAGTGTGATCCAACAGTCTGTGTCTGATCCCCCTATTTTTTCCTCTCCTCTGTCTAGTGTCTGTCTCACACACAGTATCCGTCTGCCATGTTGGACATGTGCCCTACGAAAGAAACACGCACACACACAGACAGACACACACAAAGAGAGAGAGACAGAAACACTTGGGAGAAGCGATATGTGTTCCAGCTAAAACATGCTGTGAAACAGAATCACAAATCATCACAAACTGGATACTACATTTACATTTTACTGCACTGTGTATTTGGCTCCTCCAATACAAAGTCAAATAAGCATATGTAGCTACTAGCTAGAGCTAAATGTCCCACAGGATTGCCTATTAACTTTGCGATTCTGTGGTTTTCCAGATCCAGTGACTGCACAACATAATTATAGTTTAATCGCGCATGTTCCAGTGTTTAGCCCGGAATGACTGGTTTGATTGAGCAAGATGGGGTATGATACTGCCGGTGGGGAAAGCCCTTCGTCAGTGCCAGGATCTCTGAAATAGACCCACGTGACAGATCAGAAGTTGAAAGGGGATCCCTTCTCTCTGGTTCCTTCTCTCTTCGTGTTTTGTCAGCTATCTCCATGGCGATCTGTGTTTATGTCAAAGCGGCCAGCAACACTTGAATGACAGACTCATTTTGTAATACCTATTTATAAACTCCAACGGCACGCAGGACAGCGGCAGTGGAAAGCATGGTCTAACCACCATACGTCCTGTCGACTCTGATTAGTAGAACCACTGGTCAGCAGTTTAGCGCTGAATTACAAAGTAGGCCCAGGAAATACGTCCAGCTATTACCATGGCAACGGGGTCACGGAAAACAACTCTGTTATTGTATACACGTCATGGTTCAATATTGTCAGTCTTCTACTGAAATTCTTTCTGTTGTAACTGTTTTATCTGTTAAACATTCAAATAATAATGAACATAATAAATACATTACACGCGTTCTCTTCTAATTTCGGAGACCTCCACTGTTGTGAGCTTGTAGTTCAAAGATATAACAGACACGTCTCTCCAGAATCCTGAAATAGGATCGTCGAAAGGCAAATTATATCAAATGGGATAACTTTTTGCAGATTCTGTGGTAATGAGAGCCTCTCAGACCGTCTGAAGGACCTACCAGATAGCAGCGCTCCAGAGCTCTGAAGAGGTTCAATTTAACTTAATATTTTGGCTTTCATTAACCCAACATATAAACTATTAATGGTCTCTAAGGTTATTTTTCAAGATAAGGCTCCCACGTTTGAAAATATCTCATTAGCACCAAAATTAGGGGACTCTCATACTGTATAAGACAATCAAGATTGGGCTCACTAAGACATATTGAGCAAAATGCATATTTAGTGTGCACGTATGTGTGTGTGTATGTGTGTGTGCCTGCGTGAGAGAGAGAGACAGAGAGAGGCAGAGAGAGAGAGAGAGCGAAATAGAGAATGAAAGAAAGAAAGAAAGAAAGAAAGAAAGAAAGAAAGAAAGAGAGAGAGAGAGAGAGAAAGAATGAGCATGCTGTAAGCCTTGATGTGTCTGTATGATCTATCTCCAGCTCTCTCTGTTCCTCCCAGGGTGTGTGTCGTATCTCCAGGAAGACGAGTGTGTGCCAGTGCGTCCTGTGTCACTGGGTGTCCTGTCTGTGTCACTGCCTGTCTGTGTCCTTGACTCTGGGTGTGCAGAGAGCAGGAGTCAGGAGTCAGGAGTCAGGAGATACACACACACACAGCTGTCAGATCCACTCTCTGTCGTCATGTCACTTAAACAGAGGATGTGCAGCGTCTCTAATACAACATGCATTCCCATCTCAGAGACAGAAAGTGAATAAATCCAAATCAAATGAAATTGTATTTGTCACATGCTTCGTAAACAACAGGTTTAGACTAACAGTGAAATGCTTACTTACAGGCCCTTCCCAACAATGCAGAGATAATAAAATGAGAATTCTATCACAAGGAATAAATACACAATGAGTAACGATAACTTGGCTATATACACAGAGTACCAGTACCGAGTCGATGTGCAGGGGTACAAGGTAATTGAGGTGAATATGTACAGTACCAGTCAAAATTTTAGACACACCTACTCATTCAAGGTTTTTTCTGTATTTTTACTATTTTCTACATTGTAGAAAAATAGTGAAGACATCAAAACTATGAAATAACACATATGGAATCATGTAGTAACCAAAAAAAGTGTTAAACAAATCAAAATATATATCTATATTTGAGATTCTTCAAAGTAGCCACCCTTTGCCTTGATGACACATTTGCACACTCTTGACATTCTATCAACCAGCTTCACCTGGAATGCTTTTTCAACAGTCTTGAAGGAGTTCCCACATATGCTGAGTACTTGTTGGCTGCTTTTCCTTCACTCTGCAGTCCAACTAATCCCAAACCATCTCAATTGGGTTGTGGTAGGGGGATTGTGGAGGCCAGGTCATCTGATGCAGCACTCCACCACTCTCCTTACACAGCCTGCAGGTGTGTTGGGACATTGTCCTGTTGAAAAATAAATTATAGTCCCGCTAAGGGCAAACCAGATGGGATGGCGTATTGCAGCGGAATGCTGTGGTAGCCATGCTGTTAAAGTGTGCCTTGAATTCTAAATAAATCACAGACAGTGTCACCAGTTAAGCACCCCTTCACCATCACACCTCCTTCTCCATGCTTCACGGTGGGAACCACACATGCAGAGATCATCCATTTACCTACTCTGTGTCTCACAAATACATAGCCGATGGAACCAAAAATCTCAAATTTGGACTCATCAGATCAAAGGACAGATTTCCACCGGTCTAATGTCCTTTTCTTGCGTTTCTTGGCCCAAGCAAGTCTCTTATTCTTATTGGTGTCCTTTAGTGGTGGCTTCTTTGCAGCAATTCAACCATGAAGGCCCAATTCACGCAGCCTCCTCTGAACAGTTGATGTTGAGATATGTCTGTTACTCTGCTAAGCATTTATTTGAGCTTCAATCGGAGGATCAGTAAACTCTAATGAAATCCTCTGCAGCAGAGGTAACTCTGGGTCTTCCTTTCCTGTGGCGGTCCTCATGAGAGACGGTTTCATCATAGCGCTTGATGGTTTTTGCGACTGCACTTGAAGAAACTTTCAAAGGTCTTATTGACTACCCTACCATCTTCGTGATAAGCTTGGAGGGCACTATGATGTTGAACGCTGAGCTGTAGTCAATGAACAGCATTCTCACGTAAGTATTCCTTTTGTCCAAGTGGGAAAGGGCAGTGTGGAGTGAAATAGAGATTGTGTCATCTGTGGATCTGTTGGGGTGGTATGCGAATTGAAGTGGGTCCAAGGTGTTTGGGATGATGATATTGCTGTGAGCTATTACCAGCCTTTCAAAGCATTTCATGGCTACAAATGAGTGCTCAGGGGCAATAGTTATTTAGACAGGTTACCTTGGCGTCCTTGGGCACATGGACTATGGTGGACTGCTTTAAACATGTAGGTATTACAGACTGGGTCAGGGAGAGGTTGAAAATGTCAGTGAAGACATTCGCCCAGCTGGTCAGCGCATGCTCTGAGTACGCGTCCTGGTTATCCGTCTTGCCCTGCGACCTTGTGAATATTAGCCTGTTTAAAGGTCTTGCTCACATCAGCTACGGAGAGGGTGATCAAACAGTCGTCCGGAACAGCTGGTGCTCTCTTGTATAGTTCAGTGTTGCTAGCCTCGAAGCACGCATAGAAGATATTTAGCTTGTTTGGAAGGCTTGTGTCACTAGACAGTCCTCGGCTGGGTTTCCCTTAGTAATCCATGATTGTTTGCAAGTCCTGCCATAGCCAACTAGCGTCAGAACCTGTGTAGTAGGATTCGATCTTGGTCCTGTATTGACACTTTGCATGCTTGATAGTTCGTCAGAGGGCGTAGCGGGATTTCTTATAAGCGTCTGGATTAGTGTCCCACTCATTGAAAGTGGTAGCTTTAGTCTTTAGCTCAGTGCAGTTATTGCCTATAATCCATGGCTTCTGGTTGGGATATGTACATATGGTCTCTGTAGGGACAACATCATCGATTAACTAATTAATGAAGCTGGTGACTGATATGGTAAACTCCTCAATGTCATTGGATGAATCCCAGAACATTTTCCAGTCAGTGCTAGCGAAACAGTCCTGTAGCTTAGCATCCGCTTCATCAGACCACTTCTGTATGTCACTGGTACTTCCTGTTTGTAAGCAGAAATCAGAAGGATAGAGGTATGGTCACATTTGCCAAATATAGGGCGAGGGAGAGCTTTGTATCTCTGTGTGTGGAGTAAAGGTGATCTAGAGTTTTTTCACCTGTAGTTGCACAGGTGACATGCTGGTAGAAATGAGGTCAAATGGATTTCAGTTTTCCAGCACTAAGACTGCACCTCTGGGTGAGCATTTTCTTGTTAGTTTATGGCCTTATACAGCCCGTTGAGTGAGGACTTAGTATCGGTTTATGATGGTAAATAGACAGCTCTAAAAAATATGGATGAAACTCTGTTAGTAAATAGTGTGGTCTACAGCTTATTATGAGGTATTCTATCTCAGACAAGCAGAACCTCGAGACTTCCTTAATATTAGAGATCATGCACCACCTGTTGTTAACAAAGAGATACCCCTTCCTCTGAGCTTCCCCAACACAGCCGTTCTGTCCTGCCAGTGTATAGAAAAACTATCTACTGTCGGTTTCTATTTACCATGTCCTCGTTCAGCCACCACTTGGAGAAACATAGGATATTACAGTTTTTCAGATCACGAATGGTGGTCGGTTCATTCTCCAGTGATTGCACATTTGCCAATAGAACGGAGGGTAACTTATCCACTCTCTGTCGTAGTCTCGTCAGGTATCCCGCACACCGGGGATTATAGTGTCGTCTCCTCCTTTCGAGTGTCGGAGATTTGGGTGTGGTCCGTGATCATAAACATGTCTTTCCTCTTCCAAATGGCTGTTAGGAATAGCTGGTCTGATGTTCAGAACTCTTTTCGGTCATAGGAAACGATGGCGGAAGCATTATGTAAAAAAATAAGTTATGATCAGCTCCAGAAAATACACAAAATAGCACAATTGGTCAGGAGCCCGTAACACATTTGTCATTCCCTCTGGAGCCATTATTCATTCCAATGATGAAGTCGGTGACCATAGTGAACATGGCTTTCATATGTCCAGTCCACTCTGTCCAGTCCGTCCAAAGTAAAACAACAACCAAGAATATCTTTAACATCTTTACAACTGCATATACTGTATATGAAAATGTATCAAGTGACGCTGGAATTAAAATTACATTTCCATGACTTCCTATCCCGTTTAAAAATTAATGAGACTGAATAAAAAAGCACTCAAGTTAACAGCCTTGAAATATCGTGCCAAGCAATTTATCTACCCTTCCAGGAAGAGTAGGGCATGTTTAAAATGTTGGCAATATAACCAGCCTGCCTTTAACATAATGCTCATGTTCAACTTAATTGTTGTCTGCATTAGTAGCCAGCTTGAAACTTAAGTTTACTTTAAAAGTGTCAAACTTGAAACTTTGTTCACACAGACGGATGCAAACACATACACCCCCCCCCCACACACACACACACACACACACACCCACCACACACACACAGACACACACCCACACCCACACCCACACCCACACACCCACACACACGCACACACACCCGCACACATGCACACAGACACACATTCCTTCCATCAGGACTAAATTATAGGTGGGGTGTGTGTGTGGGAGTCAATAAGGATATCCCTCCATGGTTAGCTACGTGGAGCTGCCTGTTAGTCATCACCATCTCCCAGAAAGAACAGTATGTCCTGTTTACATTACCAAAGGAAGCCTATGTCCTCATGGAAGGATATGGCATCACCCCAAGATCCCGCCGGCCACACATTTCTGAATTCCCACTCCCCTTGGCATATAAGGTCACAACAATCTCAGAGAAACCAGTGGCTTAATAGTACTTGAGCCATGTCCACTAATACATAAGGCCAGATTACTGTCTTATTAATACAGGAGTCTTACTGCAATGTGCACACATATAGGAAGCTAGACTACCAGTGTCATATACAGTACACTTAAGCAATAATGCCCGAGGAGGTGTGGTATATTGGCCATGTATCACAAACCCCCGAGGTGCCTTATTGCTATTATAAAGTGGTTACCAACTTAATTAGAGCAGTAAAAATACATGTTTTGTCATACCTATGGTATACGGTCTGTCAGCCAATCCCCATTCAGGGCTCGAACCATATAGTTTCTAATATAGTATATAACATTGAAGCTAAAATCTGTGACTTCTAAGTGTATATTTTACTGTACATTCATGAGACACACTTAAAACCACTTGTTGGGGATCTCTCAGTGTTGCTATACAGTTCTGTCTCTCTTTTGTATTTCTCTCTATTGAAAAATCCACTTGTCACTTAAATCTCGCTGAATTGATATTCATCTTGCGACTCTTTCATACTCTTGCTTGTGACTGACGTTTTTTCATGTTTCATGTTTTCAACACACCCCGGTAATGTCAAACACACCCACGGTAATGTCAAACACACCCACGGTAATGTCAAACACACCCACGGTAATGTCAAACACACCCACGGTAATGTCAAACACACCCACGGTAATGTCAAACACACCCCGGTAATGTCAAACACCCCGGTAATGTCAAACACACCCACGGTAATGTCAAACACACCCACGGTAATGTCAAACACACCCACGGTAATGTCAAACACACCCCGGTAATGTCAAACACACCCCGGTAATGTCAAACACACCCACGGTAATGTCAAACACACCCACGGTAATGTCAAACACACCCCGGTAATGTCAAACACACCCACGGTAATGTCAAACACACCCCGGTAATGTCAAACACACCCCGGTAATGTCAAACACACCCACGGTAATGTCAAACACACCCACGGTAATGTCAAACACACCCCGGTAATGTCAAACACACCCACGGTAATGTCAAACACACCCACGGTAATGTCAAACACACCCACGGTAATGTCAAACACACCCACGGTAATGTCAAACACACCCCGGTAATGTCAAACACACCCACGGTAATGTCAAACACACCCACGGTAATGTCAAACACACCCACGGTAATGTCAAACACACCCCGGTAATGTCAAACACACCCACGGTAATGTCAAACACACCCACGGTAATGTCAAACACACCCACGGTAATGTCAAACACACCCACGGTAATGTCAAACACACCCCGGTAATGTGTCGGTAATGTCAAACACACCCACGGTAATGTCAAACACACCCACGGTAATGTCAAACACACCCACGGTAATGTCAAACACACCCACGGTAATGCCAAACACACCCTGGTAATGTCAAACACACCCCGGTAATGTCAAACACACCCCGGTAATGTCAAACACACCCACGGTAATGTCAAACACACCCACGGTAATGCCAAACACACCCCGGTAATGTCAAACACACCCCGGTAATGTCAAACACACCCACGGTAATGTCAAACACACCCCGGTAATGACTGAAATGGGCTCAGTGGATTAAATTGTCAATCCGTTGCATCTATAAGAACGCTAAAAGCTTCACCTGGGATTTAATGCACAGTCTCGACACTTACATCACAGGAAAGAGAAGAAAGCTAACTTCAATTTTTTTGTGGAATTTAAAAAAGTTCTAGTTACAGTTGAAATGTTTACAAATTAGAAGAAATGAAAGCAACTTCTGAAAATGAACACTCGGATTATAGTGATATTATGTCTGCTCTCGCAAACAATGTAAAATATGTTTGGATAGGTGTAATCTAGACTCCTGCAATTGACACACTTGTTGAATTGTGCAACAGAACATGACAACAACAGTAATTAATGAGCCTGTCTAGACAGCGCAGGTGAGAGCAGGTAGGGTAGACAGAGCCAGTGTTGGGTGGTTGCAACCCTGCTCCATCCCTCTATGTTCATTTATCCACATACGCAAATAGACCCGATGCATTTACGGAAATGAGGCACATACCATTGTCTTTATTTGAACACAAAATATTAAATAAATACCTCATACCATGAGAAAATGTATTGCATATGAGTGCATTCTAAGAAAAAAAAGTGAAATTCGATTTTTTAAAAATGGAATACCGAATTCCCCCCAATATCCCTGAACTCAATTAATCATTTGTCCATGCCAGTAAAAAATTTTATGTGCTATAATTTAGTCAATATCTATAAAAATTCAAAAAGTTTGGAGTATCTTCATCCATTGTCCAGCTGTTGCATTTCTTAGAATTGTTTTTGAAAACTTGTTTTTGAAATTATTTTGATGACTGTTGCTACTAATAGCACATTGTCATACGTGGCTTAGTTTTAACCATTACATTAGTCTCCCCTCTTGTAATATTGAGTGGTGTCACATCAGACAGCTATTCCCTGGCTAGCTGGCTCAGAGGGCTAGCCTTTCAGTGGCAGTGTAGCTCAGAACTGGGTTCAAATACTACTTGAAATCTTTCAAATACATTGACAGTTTGCAGTAGCGTGCCAGATGGCCTGATATGACTATTTTGGAAGTATTCTATTGGATGATTAAGCCAAGCAAGCTTAACCAAGCATGGAAAGTATTTCAGTTATTTCAGGTGGTGCTTGAACCCAGGTTTGTTTTTGTGGCAGTGTAGCAACACAAACAATCTTGAAGCAGGCAGCCCACATAATTAAAAACATGTTTCTCTCATTTCAGGCTTTGGGGCGTAGACTACTTTTAATAGCCCTTTGTTTATAAAAGTCCTTAGCTTCTAATTCAATTAGGTGTATTTAACTTAAGCAGCTATCGATGTTTGATGTCAGCCCCTGTAAACAGGGCTTTACAGTACAAATTCCTACCTTACCACCTTATTTTTCAGATAAAAAATTCTATATTGTATCGCTCGTGTTGTTAATAAAGTTTGTTCCAGATGAGGTTGATTGTTGGGTTGGGGCACGCTTTTGGGGTAAAGTGAGGAAACAAAAAAATTGGAGTTAGAAACCTTCCACCTATGAGTCCAATGTGTCCCAGCATGGTATCATGTTACATATGACATGAATCCCACCAAACGGGATTAGAGAATGAAAATAAAAGGATTTAATTAAGGATTTTGTGATAATAAAAGGCAGATGACCTTGAGCGTAGCTGCTGTCCACATTCCAACGGTGGCTTACGATGATTTTGGGTTAGCATCCAACCCCCCTCCCCTGGGCCCCCTTACCCCGTCCCTCCCAGGCATAGAGGCCTGCCTCTGGTATTTACACACGCTTTTCCTGGGGTCACAGAGCTGCTCCGCCGCTCGGCCACGCTGATGGGAATGTTTCGTTTTCCACTGTTTTCATTGGCCAAAATGTGCATGGGAAAGTGCTACACGTCCTCTGAGGTTTCCCTAGTCCACTCAGTCTGGCCAATCACAGCGGAGAACCCCTTTAATTCCCTGCTTGTAACCCCTTCTACTACGGAACACAGGGAAATAACAATGTGCATACATGGGATGGGATTTGACCTTTAAAGCTTTCTTCATGGGAATACGTTTTCCACAAAGTGACAAATGGCTTGGTGAGTAAGGCTGTATGGAGGAATTTGATCCTGATACCCATTTCTCAACACTCTAACAGTTCACGACTTTCAAATTCCATAAACAATATACTCAAATGTCTACAAAGACGATGGAGGGAGGAACATAAGCATCTATCATCCTTTGTACACATTATTTTTGTACAATCAATTCTAAATCATCTTCTAAAATATGAAGTAATGCACCAAATGCCCTTTCAGATATAAGGCTTACATTATCATTAAACAGCTACAAAATCTAAATTATAGAGATCAAAGAAACTCCCTGAGTCATCTCCTGAATAAAGAATTACTCTGTGGAATTAATTTAGTTTATATTTTCACTTTGATACATGTAATACTTTGTATTTAATATTATGGAGCAATATGTTCTACAAATTGGTCTATTTTTTGGATATTATCTTGACAGTTTGGTTAGACTCAAGCTGTGCTGTAAGCTTTCTCTTGTTGCTTAGTTACTTCTGATGATGTTGAGTGGCATTTTTAAAGAGTAGTATTTTGTATAAATGGAACTTTAACTGGGTATGTGTAGCTCCATTTGGGATGTATGTTTGTGCTAATCTAATGGAAACCACTCGTGCACTAGGGAGGGCTGTTATGTAACCATAGTAACAGATGAAAAACAGTAAGCTTGACTGTCTGACTATCAACTGTGATGCGTCCAGTTTTCACAATAAGAAGTATTAGTGTGCATTTACAAACAAAGATATCAACCATTTATGAAAATATACTTGTAAAATGAATATCTGATGAAGAACCAATGGGCAATCCACAACTTCTTTATTTTTTTAACAGAATGTAACACAGATGAAGTCGGAAGTTTACATACACCTCAGCCAAATACATTCAAACTCCGTTTTTCACAATCCCTGACATTTAATCCTAGTAAACAATTCCCTGTCTTAGGTCAGTTAGAATCACCTCTTTATTTTAAGTATGTGTAATGTCAGAATAATAGTAGAGAGAATGATTTATTTAAGATTTTATTTCTTTCATCACATTCTCAGTGGGTCAGAAGTTTACATACACTCAAATAGTATTTGGTAGAATTGCCTTTAAATTGTTTTAACTTGGGTCAAACATTTCGGGTAGCCTTCCACAAGCATCCCACAATAAGATGGGTGAATTTTGGCCCATTCCCCCTGACAGAGCTGGTGTAACTGAGTCAGATTTGTAGGTCTCCTTGCTCGCAAAGGCTTTTTCATTTCTGCCCACAAAATTTCTAAATGGATTGAGGTCAGGGCTTTGTGATGGCCACTCCAATACCTTGACTTTGTCCTTTTTGACTTTGTTGTCCTTTGTTGTCCATTCTGACACAACTTTGGAAGTATGATTGGGGTCATTGTCCATTTGGAAGACCCATTTGTGACCAAGATTTAACTGATGTCTTGAGATGTTGCTTCAATATATCCACATAATTGTCCTACCTCATGATGCCACCTATTTTGTGAAGTGCACCAGTCCCTCCTACAGCAAAGCACCAACACAACATGATGCTGCCACCCCCGTGCTTCACGGTTGGGATGGTGTTCTTCGGAATGAAAGCATCCCCCTTTTTCCTCCAAACATAACAATGGTCACTATGGCCAAACAGTTATTTTTTTGTTTTATCAGACCAGAGGACATTTCTCCAAAAAGTACGATCTTAGTCCCCATGTGCAGTTGCAAACGGAAGTCTGGCTTTTTTATGGCGGTTTTGGAGAAGAGGCTTCTTCCTTACTGAGTGGCCTTTCAGGTTATGTTGATATAGGACTCGTTTTACTGTGGATATAGATACTTTGTACCTGTTTCCTCCAGCATCTTCACAAGGTCCTTTGCTGTTGTTCTGGGATTGATTTTCACTTTTCGCACCAAACTACGTTCATCTCTAGGAGACACAACGCTTCTCCTTCCTGAGCGGTATGATGGCTGCGTGGTCCCATGGTGTTTATACTTGCGTACTATTGTTTGTACAGATGAACGTGGTACCTTGAGGCGTTTGGAAATTGCTCCCAAGGATGAACCAGACTTGTGGAGGTCTACAATTTTTCCTGCGGTCTTAGCTGATTTCTTTCGATTTTCCCATGATGTCAAGCAAAGAGGCACTGAGTTTGAAGGTAGGCCTTGAAATACATCCACAGGTACACCTCCAATTGACTTCAATGATGTCAATTAGCCAATCAGAAGCTTCTAAAGCATGACAACATTTTCTGGAATGTTCCAAGCTGTTTAAAGGCACAGTCAACTTAGTGTATGTAAACCTCTGAACCACTGGAATTGTTATACAATGAATTATAAGTGAAATAATCTGTCTGTAAACAATTGTTGGAAAAATGACTTGTGTCATGCACAAAGTAGATGTCCTAACCGACTTGCCAAAACTATAGTTTTTTAACAAGAAATTTGTGGAGTGGTTGAAAAACCAATTTTAATGACTCCAACCTAAGTGCATGTAAACCTCTGACTTCAACTGTATATTTGTATGTAACGTGTTCACATTAAACTTGTATGATATTACTACACGGCTGAGTAGGATGCATATACAGCTCCTCATGTTTAGATGATGCATATACAGATCCTCTCTTAGACATAGTGCTTACTGTGGCTGGTCAGAATATCACCTTCTCTGTTCCCTTTAGGTCGAACCCGGGGAAATACATGCCCTTAACCTCCATAACTCTTAACAAATTCCATTGGAGACAAGTGAATACAAATCCTGAATTATTTTAAACAGCTTTATTATGTTGTCTAGACTGAGCCGGAAATAAATTTGAGGAGCGTACATACTATACACGGAGGTTTTAACATCAAAACAGGTCCATAACTGGGTCTATCAGGTTGCGTAACATCATAAAACATATCTAGAGATGTTATTTATTGAAGTGTTATCCTTATGACATATGGAAACCTGAGTCAAATCTAAATAATCAAATACTTACATCACATTAAATATGCCCAGTGAATCCCAAAGCAGGATTGCTGATTCCATCTGGTGTGGAATGTTAGTAGGGAACCTAAAGTAAAGCCATCCACATTAAGTTTCTAGCTCTTACTATGTATAGTACAACTGAATTGGATAAACCATATCCTACTAAGTTACATCAAAATGTCCTGGTAGCTACAATGGAATACACTTTCTATGAAGTATTTTAAGGCATTATAAAGGATGTTATAAAGCATTACACCTATTTACTTTATAGAAATTGTTACCATAGTGCCCTCTATGAGGTAAAGATGGATGCAACAAAATATGAACACACATCAGGATGTTTCAGAATGCTTCAGTAAAAGGTTTGATATGGTTTCATCTAAATGTGTAGGAGAAGGAGAATCTTTGAAACAACACATCTGTTCTTTGGCATCCACATCCTTTGTGTATTTACCAGACACAGCAGAGAAAGTGGCGTATGAAAAATGGGATCCAAGCAAACATTTCAAGTTATAACAACTACTACACTCTCTCCTCCCTAAGTGTGGGTGTGGTGCTCCAACAACCCAACCACCGCCACATATCTGGAGAGTGAATAATAAAATAAATAGCATTTGAAGATGCTCAGATTAAACATTAGTCAGTCATGAATCATGGCTCCTAGAGTGAGGAGGCCCTCCCAGTGCTTAATCCTATTCCTTTTATGGCCGTCGACCAGCATTACTAACCTAAAGCCATACTTAGGGACTGGGTCTTTTTGTATGATTCAGAGCATGATGCCTTAATTACTGCAGCTGTACTGGGAGGTGTTTGGGGAACCTTGGTCCCAGCTGAGGCAAGGGTTCTTGGGGATATGGACCCCAGGAGGGTTGGGGCGGCCTGTGGGTTACCAGGTGCCTCTGGGGTGGGGTGGGGGTCCTCTATAGGTTACCAGGTGCCTGTGGGTCCCCTCAGTGGGTGGTGGCTCCTCCAGCTGTCTATGGGGCCACAGGTTATCCATCATTACAGGGGTGGACCAGTAACGGGAACACTGGGATGGAAATGATCGACAGCTGCATCATGTTGCTGCTGGGGCTAGTTGTCTTGAAGATGACAGGACAATATATCCAGGCGCCAATCATGTAAACCCTCCCTCCGCCCCTTCATTACCCTTTTTCTGTCACAGTCCAACCCCCCTCCCCCTCCAACCCGTCGTCTCATCCCTTCCCCCGGCAGTGTTTTTGAGTGACATCTCAGAGAGAAGAAAAAGGGTGGAGTCACTGGTTCTTTGCAGCTGGTGACCTGAGCGCCATCGGCAAGACAAATCACTTTACGGAAAGAGCAACCCATTTACTCTCAATGCAGGAGAGGAGTTATTCCACCTCTTCCACCCCCCTATAACCACCCCAACCCCCGTCCCATTGCTGTCCCCCAGGGCTAGAGGCACAGAGACTTTCACCTTATACCCTATTGATCTCCCCTCCTGAGGAGTGTCATTTATTTGCAGGCTGATATAAGTGGGAGTGATTAGAACAAGGGCTCTGATTGATTTGTGAACACATGCCGCACGGCACCCTGGGAGGAAACCAGGCCTGGCGGGGAAGGAGAACATTCATCTGCTGTTTGTCCAAACCCTCAGATGCCAGCTAACATTATTCTCCGGGAGAGAGTGTGTGTGTGTTTGTGTGTGTGTATTTGCGTGTGTCTTTGCTTTAGTTTAAATCATTCTGAGCAGCTTTGAAAGAAATAAAGGAGAACAAATGCAATTTGCATTCCAATTTGTTTGCAAAATAACCTATACACCGTCAAATGATAAGATAAAGCATAGTCTTCTCAACCTCTCTGATTTACTCTCTTTTGATAGCACAGGTGTGTCATTATAAACCTATGCAGTGTCCGGGGGGATATTGCTGATGGAGAACCTCTAATAAGCATATTTCACTTGTGACTGTGTCACTTTGAAACCACAGAGTGAGACGTGTCCTCTAATACGCCAATGATTAAAAGAATCAGGCTGTCTAAAGAGTTTCAATTAGCACACTGTTACGATGCATGTCTCTCCTTCTCCTGTCTTCCATCACTTTTCAGCAAACACACACAGCATGGACTCACTGCAAATGTTCTTTGATTGAAAGCGTGGCTTTATTTGATTTCTTTCAAATCTCAGAGAATAACAGCTTGTAGAGACCTGTTTGCCTGGCAGGCTATAGGCAATAGACTAAGACATATATAGAGTTTAGTATGTTCTTCCAAATGCCTTTTTTTGGAGAAGTGCCTGCTTTTGTTCAAGCAAACAAGACAAGGTTTCTTCCTGTTTCCTCTGTTTCACCTGTTCCTCTGTTCCCCCTGTTTCCTCTGTTTCCCCATCTTCTCTGTTTCCCATGTTTCCCCCGTTTCCTCCTGTTTCCGCTGTATCCCTGTTTTCTCAGTTTTTCCCGTTTCCCCTGTTCCCTCTGTTCCCTCTGTTCTTACAACCTTCTTTGTATTACATGCTCCTTAATGAAAGACCAGCAGGTTGTGAAAGATCAGTAAAGGTGGTTTCACAAGGAGCTTCCTCTGATGTAGCGGACGGAAGCCCAGAGCTCTAAAGCTCTTTAAGTGTATGCAGACTGGATGACTGTAAGGCTGTATGCACTCAGTCTGGATGGCTGTAAGGTTTATTCCTTTCATAGACAGTGGAACCCCATGGCCAAACTATCCTTTAAAAGCCACAGTGATATTTTCATGTTGCGTGCCAAAGGTACCCTATTCCCTACATAATGAGTTACTTTTGACCAGAGCCACACTGGCCCTAGTCAAAAGTATTGCACTATGTACTGTAGGGAATAGGGTGCCTTTTAGGATACAGCCTATCCATCTCCCTTTTTATGTAACTTTGCTATAGGCTGACCCTCTCCATTGATGACATGTGTCTGATCCAGGCCCTCCAGGCAAACTGTCTGTCTGCTAAGGGCAGACAGTATCCTCCACAAAATCTGCTAACAAGCCACATGTCCCAAAAGCTGCGTTACGCAGTGAAATTGTCTCAAATTACCTATCCTTCTGCACTCAGTGCTTTTATATATTTTGGTTTCTGTTTCTGTCAGTCCGTTTGTCATATCGTTTGATTGTCATGCATACTGTAGGGTAAAATGGGATTTCACTTTAATGTATGTGCCTTCATATGCATTAACTCTATTTGATACAAATGAAAAATACCAGAAAAGCTCATAAAATAATAATACCATGTCAGTGTTACTAACCATGCTTAAACGTAATACAAGGACCAGCCATATTGTAGCAATCAAACTCAATGCTTCTCCATTAACAGTAACTACAGGACACAGCTCTGTGATTTCTCCCACTAATTGATTTTGAACGGCCTTCTCTGTTTCTGGCATTATAGTTTGTTCCCAAAAGCAACATTTCAGCCAGTAAGTATTGCCAGCCTCCCTCCTGTATTGCATATTAACTAAGTGCATCTTTTTTTTCCCTCTCTCGTTCTTAAAGGCATTTGTCCTAATGTAGGAGGAAGTTGTGCTGCTTTACCGGTCCCCTCATGACTTATTCAGCATAATGTAGGACAGTGTCATTCTAATGGCCTCCTTCCTGTTGGAGCCACTAACAAATGGCAGTCCTGAAGTGTCCGGGTTTCTGTCTGATTAATAATCAGGGCAGCCTGTGTCAATCGATGAGGTGATGGGCCCCCTGGGACCAACAGAAAGGTCTTGATAGTGTAAAACTGGGAAGGATGGAAGAATATAATGGGCAGTAGTACAGACAGGTCCAATGCCATTTATTACATGACTTAAGTCCAGAATCACCCATGATAGCGTACTATATGTCCCCTAGAAAACCTTAGTCTAACTATTTACTGGATTTACCTAGTTCTCATCAACGACCATTGAAAAGGTTATTGTCCCTGCTTTGCGCAATACGTCCAAGGGTTCCCTGACTTCACTGTCGTTTAGTGGACAATTTGTGGATTCAAGTGAAATGATCCGTTCACTTTATTTAGAACCTCATTGGGGCTTAACAATCACCATTTGTTTTCATGCCTCCTTGGTACACTCTTACACTTTCAACACTTTTGACCCTGATCAAAGAACATTCCATGCAAGGTTCTACAGTCTGGTGATGCATCAATAAAACAGGGAGAGAGACAGAGAAAGACAAAGACAGAGAGAAAGCGAGAGAGAGAGAGAGAGAGAACACGGAACAGAGAGAACATGGAATGCAGAACATCCCTGGAGCAGGACCTTTAAAAGGTCCCTGTTTCTTCTCTAGTAAACTTCCAAACGATGACAAGCCAATTAACCAGCATCATAAGTTTGAGGGCCCTTTTAAATGAAACCACAAGGCAAAGGACTTTAAGGAGGTTTAGCATTATTGATCTAATGTCAGAGATCCGGGCCGGAAGCGGCTGTCATTGGGGAATGCAGCCAGCCAGCCAGCCAGGATCAGGTTGGAGCGAATTACAGTAATGGCTATCTGTGCCGTCTGAAAATCAGCTATCATTGTTAACCACTAATGGGCTGTAACATATTGTTAGTGTGCTTGCTAATGCATTACAGATTAGCTGGGTTTGGTTTCCCTAGCTCTCCCTTAGCCTTGCAGGGAGAGCTACAGTTTGAAAGTTTTTTTAGACAGACCACTGATCATCGAAGCAATCACATTTTTATTGAATCCCAAATTATTCCCAAAATAAAAGTTCCTGTTTAGCAAACTTTCTCCCAAGCAAGCAAAATTATATCAAAGGAAGCAACAGTAATCGCACAGTACACTATCCATTCAAACCCCAATGGTAATTTCTACCACGTGAGCTTAGTCAGTTTATTAATTTCAATGATACAAAACTTTAGTTTATAACTCCCTTTTATGAAGAATTTTTACATGAATTTTGCATGGCTCCGATATTTATGTTAGCACTAAAGAACATAAGAGTGTTACTACCACAGCACATTTCTCATTATATGGGAATAACACTAAAGATGGTATTTCTTTTCTTACCACGCTTTATAGCCAGTGAAATTACCTGTTTAACTGCCTGTTCTTTTACTATGTGACAAGAGGGATTCCTTGATATTACACATAAAACTGGTCTGTTCCTTCCAGTTTAATATCGACATATTATATATTGCAGCAAATTTGGTAGGTCGCCTAATCAGGGCTTGAATCCCAAACCTTGAGTTCATCTTCATTGACTCAAATATCATCATATAAATTTACTTATTTTACTTTGATTATGTGCATTTGTATATTCCTGTGTGGTAGAGCACCAAAAGCCCACATTTAGTAAAAACCTTGATATGCAAATATTTTCATTTGATTTCAAAAACACTTTACTCCAGGGTGCTTGGCCAGACATGGCTTGTAGGGTACGATATACCATGGATACTCTACATTAGACATGTATTGCACGTGTACTACCAAAGTGTGAAGTAAGCAGAAAGAAATCCAGTTGAAAACATGCCATTTCGCCATAGCGCCTGTCTCTATGCTACGAGCTAACCTCTCTACCTTCAAAGAGCATTTTCAAACTGCATTTTAAGGCTTGCCTGCATTACTTTCTTTTTTCAGGACATTTTCAAAACAATTTGCTTTTCCCGTCTTTACTTTTACGATGTTGATGCTGAAATATTAATGGAGTTCTCTTTGCTTTCCCCTGGTCTGCTGGGACTCCCCCACAATCCACTGCAGGTGGCCCCCATCTCCCCCTTTCTCTACCTCCCTCAGCCCCCATATTAAAGGGGTAAACATCTAACACACATAAAGATAGATTCCTCCTCTAATAATCGGGTATAATTCTATGAAGGATAAGGGCTTCTAGTCGGGAGCCATTTATCCCCAAGTGGTCACAAGCACAAGAGAGCCACATATATTGAGTGTTGTTCACAGGATGAATCAATTGTATAGCCTCTTGATTTTTCTGGTGGCTTTTCAGGTAGGATTTTTCACATCCCTATGTTGTGCGGAAGAAAAAAAACACAGTTTTTCAAATACGTTTTTTGGAATACAAAATGCTCAGGGGGGTTTAAGCCTCTGCACTGTTTGAAATGAGCATGGTGCAGCTCTGGTGCTTTGAAATGGTGGAAAGATGGAGCTTTAACACAAGCGTGCTCAACCAGACGCAACTCAATTTTGCTAAATATCCTCTCTGACTTCAGAACAATATTGCCAGGAAGGCCCCAGGTTACCCCCTCCCCCCTCCCATTCTACTCAGGTGGAGATGCAATTATAGATGGGCTGTTGTATGTGGAGATTACTGTATGTGTGTTAGCATGCATGTATGCACATTCACTACGCAGGGATTCTACTCTATATTTCTGCTGTTGGCAGATTGAGTTCACACAGATGCTCTCCCTCTCTTTCTCTGTCTCTCTCTCTCTCTGACATTTTGTGCGTTTGCGCTTCCTGAACCTGTGACCCTTCACACCTTGTACTGAAACCAGCTATCTCTCATCTCATCGTGAACATACACAACGCAGATGATGGAGTAACCAGTGAATTCTCTGTGACTCTAGTATTAGTGGGAAGCTGTTTGAGGACACACCTACAAAGGACAGAGTTGTTCCATTCCATGACCTCAACATGTACGTCTTTGTGGGACTTGGTATCATCTGTCTTTTTTTCCAGACTGGTTGAAGCATATGTTCCAATCATGGGCTGTATTTTAGCTGTACTGTATTTCAACCATGAATTTTACCACATTCGAAGGTAACATTAAGTCTTCATCACCCAAATAGTGACAAAATGTCAATCGTTACATTCATTGACTATACATTTACGCATATCTATCTCTCACCAATCATTCCCAGTCAAGTGTTTAGATGTAAACATTGTGATGTTGCCTGCTGGGTGTCCAGCCCCAGCTGAGATGAAGAGAAGTACCCTGGCTCTCTCCAGCCCAAATCAATGCTGAGCTGGGCTCCAGTCAGTCCAGGGGGCCCAGGCCAGGCAACCAGTTCAAAGCTCTTTATCTCCTCCAGAATTCCTCCACTGTCAACTCCACTAGGGCCCAGTGTTTTGATAGTCTCCTTGTCTTGTATGCTACTAGCTATTAGTACTAGTGTCAGACCTCTGTAGCTTGAGACCCAAGTGTGTGCATGGCTTTAATAAAGAGAGAGGACGGGAGCAGGCTGTACAGGGAGATTGTTGTACTATTAGTGGCTGTGGTAAATAAGACAAACATATTATACTACTTATACATTCAGTATGTATGTCTGGCCATGTTCTTGTCTTCGTGAGTTAGTGTGTCTTTGCTTTCTTGATGGATGGTGTCCTTCAACCATGGCTATTGATGCCAGGAGACTGCTTTGTAATGCCTTTGCATGGTTTAGCAAATTCAGATACAAAATTGCCAACGCAACTGATTTTTTGAGTTTGACAGAGAATCTTAAGCAGTGTAAATCAAGTTAATGGTGGTGAGATGCAATGGCATCCGATTCTCTGTGACAGCATATCACAGTGCGGAGCCCACATAATACATGAAATGTATTCTAAGTATGTTGCGGAGGAGGGCATCACAGCAGCGCTAGCTCATTGGCTTTCTTATGATGTCCTCCACTGCTTTGAAGATGTCCTCCAGCTCTGTTCACCTTTGAATCCTAATCGCATGCAGCCCAATAGATCAGTGCTGAAATATACCCTCAAAAGTTACGAATTCATGAATTCTTACAGCATTATCACCAAGGTGAAAGTTTCATCACTCAGAGGGGAAACTACAGCCATGAAAAATAAAAGCTACGGTATTATTAATATCCCATGTTTACCGTCTAGTCATGTTGTTTGGAGTCGGCTGCACATGGCGGCTTACTTTCATCTGGAGCGCAATCTTCATCTAGCCTGGAATTTCAACTGAATGTCACTGTAACAGGTCTCAGGCATGAGATCCCGCTACAGATAATAAAGTCCTGTTTTACACAGGGAGAAAGAATACACAGGAGATAAGTTCGTTTTTTCACAGGAGATAAGTTCGTTTTTTCACAGGAGATAAGTTCGTTTTTTCACAGGAGATAAGTTCGTTTTTTCAATCAAGCATTTTCCTTTTTTGGCTGTAGAGGAATTATGCGTACTCTATACCCTAAATGCTCCTCCATCTCCTCCTAGTGGTACACACTGGATAACATCGTTCCCATTGGAGGTATATGACAAACTGAAATAAAATAAAAAACCAATACAAAAAAATAATAGCTTAGAAAAATATATGTATCTTTCTCAAAACACTAACTTGTGACCAAAATAAGGTGACATTCCTACATATTTACAACTCGTTAACTTTCTTCAACCTTCTAGGTTCTCTAGTACACAGGATTGTCTCCAACTTGTTCCTTCACAATGTATATTGTCTTTTCTCAGTATGACCGTAGTTTCCCATAACCTCCTCGCTCACTGCGATTCTGAACAAGCACTCTGTCTCCTGGGTGAAGTGCTACGCCTCTCATTCATCATAGTACTTATTACTTCTCGAGCTGGATTGCTTACCATTCCTCAACGTAATGTTGTATGCCTCAGTCATTCGGGATGGCACATGTCTCGGTATATCCGCTCGATGAACTTGTCTCTACTTCTATCATCAAGCCAAAAAACAGGTCCACTGGCAGGCATGGGTGGTGGCCATATAGTAGGTAAATCTCAGTAGCTTCGTGTCTGGTGACATTGTATGCATGCACGATATGGTCTTTGGGATATGGTCTTTCCACTTGCATTACTCCTTCTCTTCAAGCATTCTTAGCATCTGCAACAGAGTCCTGTTGATCCTCTCAGCTGGATTTCCTTGGTGGTGGTACGGCAATGTTCTTGAAGGGCCTACTCCTGAAATCTGCTGGAGTTTCTTTAAGAGCTGGTTCCTGAACTGATCATGATGTAGTTTTCTAAGGGTATCCAAACCGAGGGATAAAATCATTGAAGATTTGTTCCGCTGTTGTCTTGCCAGACTTGTTCTTCATGTGGTAAGGTTGAGCAAACCTGATGGTCAACAACAACCAAGATGTAGTCGCAATCACCTTGACTGGCTTCTAAGTGAAGGTTGTCAATACAGACGAGCTCTAGAGGTGAACTGGAGTTGATACTGCCCATGGGAGCTTTGACATGCGTGACAGGTTTCTTCTACTTGATGCATGGGCATCTCCTTTTGACATATTTTATTTTTCATGAATGGCTAGAAGAACCTCTCTCTAGCAAGGTTAAGTACTCGTTCTGTACCTACATAGCCTACACTTTGCAAGTGTTTCAACACTGTTTGTCTGTACTTTATAAGTATGTTACTGTTCGATAATGTTAGAATTGTACTTCCGGCGCCGATAGAGATGGCCGCCTCGCTTCGCGTTCCTAGGAAACTATGCAGTTTTTTGTTTTTTTACGTGTTATTTCTTACATTGGTACCCCAGGTCATCTTAGGTTTCATTACATACAGTCGAGAAGAACTACTGAACATAAGAGCAGCGTCAACTCACCATCAGTACGACCAAGAATATGACTTTCGCGAAGCGGATCCTGTGTTCTGCCTTTCACCCAGGATAACGGAATGGATCCCAGCCGGCGACCCAAAAAAACGACTTCGTAAAAGGGGGAAACGAAGCGATCTTCTGGTCAGACTCCGGAGACGGGCACATCGTGCACCACTCCCTAGCATTCTCCTCGCCAATGTCCAGTCTCTTGACAACAAGGTTGATGAAATCCGAGCAAGGGTAGCATTCCAGAGGGACATCAGAGACTGTAACGTTCTTTGCTTCACGGAAACATGGCTCACTGGAGAGACGCTATCGGAGTCGGTGCAGCCAGCTGGTTTCTCCGCGCATCGCGCCGACAGAAACAAACATCTTTCTGGTAAGAAGAGGGGCGGGGGCGTATGCTTCATGGTTAACGTGACGTGGTGTGGCCACAACAACATACAGGAACTCAAGTCCTTCTGTTCACCTGATTTAGAATTCCTCACAATCAAATGTCGACCGCATTATCTACCAAGGGAATTCTCTTCGAGCAGAGGGAACACCCCCCTATCCACATCGATGGAACAGTAGTGGAGAGGGTAGTAAGTTTTAAGTTCCTCGGCGTACACATCGCAGACTAAACTGAATTGGTCCACCCACACAGACAGCATCGTGAAGAAGGCGCATCAGCGCCTCTTCAACCTCAGGAGGCTGAAGAAATTTGGCTTGTCACCAAAAGCACTCACAAACTTCTACAGATGCACAATCGAGAGCATCCTGTCGGGCTGTATCACCGCCTGGTATGGCAACTGCTCCGCCCACAACCGTAAGGCTCTCCAGAGGGTAGTGAGGTCTGCACAATGCATCACCGGGGGCAAACTACCTGCCCTCCAGGACACCTACACCACCCGATGTTACAGGAAGGCCATAAAGATCATCAAGGACAACAACCACCCGAGCCACTGCCTGTTCACCCCGCTATCATCCAGAAGGCGAGGTCAGTATAGGTGCATCAAAGCTGGGACCGAGAGACTGAAAAACAGCTTCTATCTCAAGGCCATCAGACTGTTAAACAGCCACCACTAACATTGAGTAGCTGCTGCCAACACACTGACTCAACTCCAGCCACTTTAATAATGGGAATTGATGGGAAATGATGTGAAATATATCACTAGCCACTTTAAACAATGCTACCTAATATAATGTTTACATACCCTACATTATTCATCTCATATGTATACGTATATACTGTACTCTATATCATCTACTGCATCTTTATGTAATACATGTATCACTAGCCACTTTAACTATGCCACTTTGTTTACATACTCATCTCATATGTATATACTGCACTCAATACCATCTACTGTATCTTGCCTATGCCGCTCTGTACCATCACTCATTCATAAATCTTTATGTACATATTCTTTATCCCCTTACACTTGCAGAAAAAGTATGTGAACCCTTTGGAATTACCTGGATTTCTGCATAAATTGGTCATCAAATTTGATCTGATCTGTCTATAAGGTAGTAGTTTTGGAATTGTTAGCTAGATTACTTGTTGGTTATTACTGCATTGTCGGAACTAGAAGCACAAGCATTTCGCTACACTCACATTAACATCTGCTAACCATGTGTATGTGACAAATAAAATTTGATTTGATTTGATTTGACAAGTTGTCATCTGACTTGTTTATAGTATGTTAGTAATAGTATGTTCATTACCGGAGATAAATAAGAAAGAACGTGCTTTCATCCACCCTCTTGGAAACACTACAGCCAAAATGGGAGCCACCTAGAAAAACTACAATTTCTGGGTCATTTTTCCAAAAACCAGCCTGAAACTCTTTCTAAAGACTGTTGACATCTAGTGGAAGCCCTAGGAACTGCAATTTGGGAGGACGTGCGCTTATAATTATAGTACTAGCCATTGAAAACAGCGCTAAAGTGAATCTTTTTTTTGGGGGGGGTGGTTTGTCCTCGGGGTTTCGCCTACCATATCAGTTCTGTTATACTCACATACATCATTTTAACTGTTTTAGAAACTTTAGAGTGTTTTCTATCTAAATCTACCAATTATATGCAAAATCTAGCTTCTGGGCCTGAGTGACAGGCAGTTTACTTTGGGCACGCTTTTCATCCGGATGTGAAAATACTGCCCCCTATCCCAAAGAATTAACCTTCACACTGGCTTTAGGTTTCACTTGTTGCTCTGTCTCAACTATTTCGGCTATTGGCTGGATTCTACCAAAGGCTGTTCTTCTTGGCAGAGTTATGTCATGCTGGTTGTGGTTTCCTGTACATAAGGGACCTGTACATAAGGTTTTGTGGCCTTTTGGATCTCTACTAAGCCCTCCCCAACATCTAGTTGTTATAGCTGCATGTGGTTTTTACTTGGCTCAAACAGCACACAGGGTTCTGACTGGTAAAAGCTGGGTGAAACTCTACACTTAACCTGTTGCTACTTGGCCTGGGGGGGGATAACTATGCTCTGTGATCCGACTCTCATGAGGCCATCTTCCGTGCTGGCTTGGTCTGTGTTGGCTTTGTGGATCTGGACAAAGTTTACAATGGCTTTGGCATGGTCATCTTGGATTTCCATGGCCCCACTGAGCAAGCTAACTATGTTCGACAAGACTCCCCCTGTTTGTCCTTTAACTAGCTGCTCTATCACATTAAACTCAAACAAGGGTCTCAAGCGTCGGCTGACTAACTAGGAATGGGACGTGAATGTATAGATCAGGGTTGTCGTTCCCAGGTAAGTTGACAGTAACTTCAACTCAGCTATCGAAGGCTATGGTACAGTATCTCCATTCACAACATCAAGACGTCCGTTGGCTCCCATAAGCTCAGTGAGCAACCTCACATTTTGACCAGGTATGTATTTTTCCTTCCAGGCATGATCTAAGATGCTCACTTGGGCTGTTGAATCAAGTAAGACACTTGCAGCCAAGCCATTCATATTACATCTGAGGAAGCATTTCTTTCCCACAAGCTGGGCTACTTTGGGGGGTACCGATGCCTGTGGCCAGCTGGCCTTGTGAGTGTACCTTGGGAGAAGCTGTCTCGGCGGGAAAAATGTTGTGAGTCCGTACTGCGATTTGCACATTGAGGTTTCAACCCTGTGTAACCATTGGGTTGGGACTGTAACTGCGGCCTGATCACTGGTTGTCCCTGTGCAGTGACCAGTTCCCATTTCCCGAGCACTTTAATCTCTTTCGACAGCCTACTGCTTTATTTACTTCCTCACCACAGAAGAACAGTGGCTACAGTTCGGTACACCATGTTCAACACATCTGGGGCGGCCATATGATTTGTCTCTTCTGGGCCCAGATGGTTGACTTGTAGAACACTGGCACGTATGTTCTGGTTGTTTTGACTCAGTCAGGCAGCTTATCATGCTGGTTATAGCATCAAACTGCACAATGAGCTGTTGTATGGTCTTACATGTGTGTTTACGGTCAGTGACCTCCTCCTCTTTGATACAGTCCCTCTTACTATGGCTATCACCAAGCTCTTGTCTGTAGTTATTTTCATCACATGCCTTAGTATTACTTCGTCAGACACATTGCTGTGAGAGAGGAGGGGTCTCAACTCCCGGCAACATGGCTCTGTTTGTGTCCAAGCCCCTGGTACAAGACCCTGGTACAAGGTATGTAAGAAGGTATCTTGCACTGTCTTTACATCATATCGTATGTCTGTGTTGGCTTCTTTTGGTATGAACAGAACTTTCTATTTCAGCCCTATCATCCTGTTCACTTTCCTTAGCACACATAAGGTCTTGGAATATATTGGTACTTTTCTTTTCCCCTTGGTGACTCTGGAGAAACCCTTTACGCTCTGCTATTGTCATGTCATCTTGTTCATAAGCATATCCTTGAAGTTGTCAGGCTTTATGATCCACGGTACAGTTCTGACTATCTCATTCACTGCAGTTCTCTACAATCCCTTCTTCTACTCTGTCTGACGCTTGGTCGCCTATTTAAGCCCCATGAATCTTGAATTCATGAGAGATCTGACTTGTCTAGAGTGTGTTGCACGCTCAGAGTGACGGCTACTGTGTGGTTGGTTATCATGTGCAGTGCTTTTTTTCTCAGCTGTGGGTGGGATATGGGAGTTTCCTACCTAGCTCCTCATGGCTACAAAGCATTCTTTGGTACAGTATCAGTATATGATGTGTCATTGGCTACATCATTTACATCAGCTGCACTACGCTCTTGGCTATCAGGTGAAAGTACAAGACTTAGACGATGACTCTGTATATCTACATCTATTGCATCTTTCAAAACCAGCAGTTTGACCATTCCCCCATCATCAGAATCAAGCAAGGTCTTACTGTACATGAAAGCATGGATATGCTCAAAACAACCCTCTTCATCACCCTTCTGAAATTCTGACCTGTCTATGTCTGGTACCGGGCCGACAGTCTTGGCGATCTGATAGGCAGCACCCGCTGTTAGCGAGTGCAGATTCTTCCTGATGTCCCACACTAAGCTCTTCCTTTCACTGTCCGACAAGGCCTCTCTTTATCCCTCAGACAGGTCATACGGCTACACATGTCACACAGTCCTGGATGGCTGAACCACTGGATCAGCATCATCCAACGGGTTAAGCCGCTCCCGGACGAGTCCCCAAGAATCTGTAACAGGTCTCAGGCATGAGATCCCGCCACAGATAATAAACTCCTGTTTTACACAGGGAGAAAGAAGTCACAGGAGATTAGTTCATTTTTCAGTCAGGCTGTTTACTTTTTTGGGCTGTAGCGGAATTTCCCGTACTCTATACCTTAACACTCCCGCAGCTCTCCCTAGTGGTACACAGTAGATAATATTTTTTTTCGCATTGGAGGTATATGAAAAAAAAAACACACAAAAAAACAATACAAATAGATAATAGCTGAGAACAGAATATTTTGGTCAAAACACCAAATTGTGACCAACATCTGTGTCCTTCACATCACTCTGTATCATAATTCAGTGTGGATTCCAGGTTATTCTTTTACAACTATACGTTAACAAGTTGTCACGTTCTGACCTTTATTTCCTTTGTTTTGTCATTATTTAGTATGGTCAGGGCGTGAGTTGGGGTGGGCGGTCTATGTTTGTGTTTCTATGTTTTTTTCTATTTCTGTGTTTGGCCTGATATGGTTCTCAATCAGAGGCAACTGTTTATCGTTGTCCCTGATTGAGAACCATATTTAGGTAGCCTGGGTTTCACTGTTGGTTTGTGGGTGTTTGTTTCCGTGTGAGTGTTTGTTGCCACACAATACTGTTTTGGTTTGGTTATGTCACATATTTGTTTATTGTTTTTGTATTTCATAGCGTTCAGTGCTTTTCTTTTTAAAATCGCCATGAACACTTACCACGCCGCATCTTGGTCTGATCCTTACTCCTCTTCAGACGAAGAGGAGGAAATCTGCCGTTACACAAGTGTTGCAAAACATCTAGACAGTATTGCCTTGCGTTTACCAACATGTAAGGATCTGTTGTTATAAAGTACCACTGCCTGTCTGTCTGCCTGCATATGTCCGCATGTGATCTAGAACCCTTGTGCATGTGTGGGTGTGGTGGTCCACGTGCTGAGCTCGAACTCGTACGTCTGTTCCTTAAATTTGGTTCTTATAATAGTTCCACACTGTACAGTGATGATGACTCACACATCCCGTACTGAACCAGGCCGCCACACCATCCTAGAGACAGCCCTGTGAGGGGCCCATATAAACAGAGTGATTTACCTCCCTGTTATTCCAGCACCAGCAGCTGGAGGAGTGTGTGGAGAACACACACACTCACGCACACACATGGAAGTTAAATCAAATACACTTTTATTGGTCACGTACACATATTTTGCACTGAAAATGTTTATATTCCTATCTCCAACAGTGCCGTAATACCTAACAATACACACAAATCCCTCAAAATAAAAAGACAAAAATTAAGAAATATCAGAACAAGTAATGTCAGAGTCCGGAATCTATCTATCTATCTGTGCATAGTCACTTTACCCCTACCTAAATGTACAAATGACCTACATTTCCTCAAGTAACCTGTACCCCCGCACATTGACTTGGCACCGGTACCTCCTGTATATAGCCTCGTTATTGTTATTTTATTGTGTTACTTTTTTAAAACTTTAGTTTATTTAGTAAATATTTTCTTAACTCTATTTTCTTGAAACTAGATGGTTGGTTAAGGGTTTGTAAGTAAGCATTTAATAGTAAGGTATTCGGTGCATGTGACAAATATGATTTGATCTGAGCTATCTATCAATAAATCTATCTATCTAGCGATCTATCTATACATACGTCTACAGCGCCTTCAGAAAAATTTCATACTCCTTGACTTATTCTACATTTTGTTATGTTACATGGAATAAATCTATTTTTTTCTCTCTCATCTACACATAATACCCCATAATGACAAAGTGAAAATGTGTTTTTAGACATTTTTGCAAATTTATTAACAATGAAATTGTCACCTACACTCCTTCTCCGGCCTCTAGGTCATCAGGCTTCTGATTATCCCACACACCTGTCACCATCGTCTGGCGCACTAGCGCCTCATGACACTCACCTGGACTCCATCACCTCCCTGATTATCTCCCTATATCTGTCACTCCCCTTGGTCCTTTCCTTAGGTGTTATTGACTCTGTTTCATGTCGGTGCGTTGTTTGTGTTTCGTGTTTATTGTTTTGTATTATTTATTAAAACACTCACTCCCTGTACCTTGTCTCAGGATGGTGAGTTGGTGGTTGAAGATATCCCTCTAGTGGTGTGCGGGCTGTGCTTTGGCAAAGTGGGTGGGGTTATATCCTTCCTGTTTGGCCCTGTCCGGGGGTGTCATCAGATGGGGCCACAGTGTCTCCTGACCCCTCCTGTCTCAGCCTCCATTATTTATGCTGCAGTAGTTTGTGTCGGGGGCTAGGGTCAGTTTGTTATATCTGGAGAACTTCTACTGTCCTATCCGGTGTCCTGTGTGAAATTAAGTATGCTCTCTCTAATTCTCTCTCTCTCTTTCTCTCTCTCGGAGGACCTGAGCCCTAGGACCATGCCTCAGGACTACCGGGCATGATGACTCCTTGCTGTCCCCAGTCCACCTGACCGTGCTGCTGCTCCAGTTTCAACTGTTCTGCCTTATTATTATACGACCATGCTGGTCATTTATGAACATCTTGGCCATGTTCTGTTATAATCTCCACCTGGCACAGCCAGAAGAGGACTGGCCACCCCACATAGCCTGGTTCCTCTCTAGGTTTCTTCCTAGGTTTTGGCCTTTCTAGGGAGTTTTTCCTAGCCACCGTGCTTCTACACCTGCATTACTTGCAGTTTGGGGTTTTAGGCTGGGTTTCTGTACAGCACTTTGAGATATCAGCTGATGTACGAAGGACTATATAAATACATTTGATTTGATTTGTACTTGCTTCCCGACTCTCAGCGCACTCGTTACAGAATAACACCTCACCTAAGGAAAGCATCAGGGAGTGTTTTTCTTGTGTAAATGATACTGCGTCCCGGAGCCGCTACAGGCTTTCATGCCTCAGCCAGATCGCCAAGCTCACCTGCTTCCACCGGCTCATCAGGCTCTCATGCCTCAGCTGGATCGCCAGGCTCCCCTGCCTCAGCCATTCTGTTAGGTTCTCGCGCCCCAGCCTGCTCGACAGGTTTCCGCAACCTCAGCCGGCGTAACAGGTTCCCACGCTTCAGCAGGGGTGAACGGTCAGCTCCTGATCCCCGGGTTTGTCCCCTTTGACGGCATCCTGCGGCTGGAGCCGCGCAGGGGGTACTGTCACATATACTCCCTCTCTGGCCTCTAGGTCATCAGCCTGCTGACTATCCTGTACACCTGTCACCATCGTCAAGCGCCTCATGACACTCACCTGGACTCCATCACCTCCTTGATTATCTCCCTATACTGTATCTGTCACTTTCCCTTGGTTCTTTCCTCAGGTGTTATTGACTCTATTTCATGTTGGTGCATTGTTTGTGTTTCAAGTTTATTGTTTTGTATTATTTATTAAAACACTCACTCCCTGTACTTGATCCCCGACTCTCAGCGCACTCGTTACATAAATATCGTATTTACACAAGTATTCACACCCCTGAGTGAATGCATGTTATAATCCCCTTAGGCACCGAATACAGTTGTGAGTCTTTCTGGGTGAGCCTCATGGTGAACTCCCTGAGCGGTTTCCTTCCTCTCCGCCAACTGAGGTAGGAAGGGCGCCTCTATCTTTGTAGTGACTGCACCATCCAAAGTGTTATTAATAACTATACCATGCTCAAAGGGATATTCTATATCTGATTTTTTTATTTGACCTATTTACCAATATCTACCCCTCTTTGAGAGGCATTGGAAAACCTCCCTCGTCTTTGGTTGAATGTGTGTTTGAAATGCACTACTCAACTGAGGGACCTTACAGATAATTCTGTGTGTGGGCTACAGAGATTAAGTAGCCATTCAAAAACCATGTTAAATACTATTATTGCACACATGCAACTTATTATGTGACTTGTTAAACACATTTTTAATCCTGAACTTATTTAGGCTTGCCATAACAAAGGGCTTGAATACTTATTGACTCAAGACATTTCAACTTTCATTTTTAATGAATTTGTAGAAACACAATTCCGTTTTGACATTATGGGATATTGTGTGTGACACAAAATCTCAATTAAAAACATTTTAAATTCAGGCATTAACAAGAAAATGTGTAAAAAGTCAAGGGGTGTGAATACTTTCTAGGAGCACTGAATGGACAGTATATGAATAGAAAAGGTGTACAGCAATAGTTATTTAGGACGAGCCTTGACTATAATACATGAAGTTGGCAAAATAGTTTTTAAACATGATTAAAGTGACTGACCAGTGTTCATTGACTATGTACATCGGGCAGCAGTCTCTAAGTAGCAGGGTAGAGTACCCGGGTGGTAGCCCCTATTAACAGTGACTAAGTTTCAGGCCTGGGTACTGGACAGAGGCTATAGTGGTGACTATTTAATAGTCTGATGGCCCGGAGATAGTTGTTTTTCAATCTTAGTCCCAGCTTTGATGTGCCTCTACTGTCTCCATCTTCTAGATTGTAGCGTGGTGAATAGGCCATTGCTCGGGGGATGAAGCCACAACGTCTGTGTGAATAGACCATTTCAGTTTTTCAGTGATGTGCACACCGTGGAACTTCAAGCTTTTGACCCGTCACTTTCTAAGGTCTTCGAAAGCCAAGTTAACAAACAGATTTCTGACCATTTAGAATCCCACCATACCTTCTCCGCTATACAATCTGGTTTCAGAGCTGGTCATGGGTGCACCTCAGCCATGCTCAAGGTTCTAAATGACATCATAACCGCCATCAATAAGAGACATTACTGTGCAGCCGTATTCATCGACCTGGCCAAGGCTTTCGGCTCTGTCAATCACAACATTCTTATTGGCAGACTCGACAGCCTTGGTTTCTCAAATGATTGCCTCGCCTGGTTTACCAACTACTTCTCTGATAGAGTTCAGAGTTCAGAGGGCCTGTTGTCTGGACCTCTGACAGTCTCTATGGGTGTGCCACAGGGTTCAGTTCTCAGGCCGACTCTCTTTGCTGTATACATCAATGATGTTGCTCTTGCTGCTGGTGATTCTCTGATCCACCTCTACGCAGACAACACCATTCTGTATACTTCTGGCCCCTCCTTGGACACTGTGTTAACTAACTTCCAGCCGAGCTTCAATGCCATACAACTCTCCTTCCGTGGCCTCCAACTGCTCTTAAACGCAAGTAAAACTAAATGCATGCTTTTCAATCGATCGCTGCCCGCACCTGCTCGCCCGTCCAGCATCACTACTCTGGATGGCTCTGACTTAGAATAGGTGGACAACTACAAATACCTGGGTGTCTGGTTAGATTGTAAACTCTCCTTCCAGACTCACATTAAGCCTTTCTAATCCAAAATTAAATCTAGAATCGGCTTCCTATATCGCAACAAAGCATCCTTCACTCATGCTGCCAAACATACCCTCGTAAAACTGACCATCCTACCGATCCTCGACTTCGCTGATGTCATCTATAAAATAGCCTCCAACACTCTACTCAACAAACTGGATGCAGTCTATCACAGTGCCATCCGTTTTGTCACCAAAGCCGCATACACTACCCACCATTGTCACGATTTACTAGGAGTGGTGGGTGGAATCAGGCGCAGAGAGCAGGGTTCAGTAGATTGTCAATTTATTCTCTGGCCCACAAAAACAGTCACGCCAACACACAGGGCGCATACAATAGACCAGCCCAAACACAGGACCAAAATAGTCCGGAGAATAACCATACGAAAACCACCATACAACAGAGTAACAAAAACAATCCCGCACAAAACAAGGGCGGGACAACCTACTATATATAAGGACGCTAATTAAACTAAAATACACACAGGTGAAACTAATAAGACAAAACCAACAGACAAACGAAAAAGGGATCGGTAGTGGCTAGTAGGACGGTGACGACGACCGCCGAGCACCACCCGAGCAGGCAGGGAGCCAACTCGGCGGACGTCGTGACAGTACCCCCCTGACGCGCGGCCACCGCAGCGCGCCGCCACCGGCCTCAAGGACGACCCGGAGGACGAGGTGCCGGGCGATCTGGGTGGAGGCGGTGGAAATCTCTCAGGAGAGAAGGGTCCAAAATGTCCCCCACCGGAACCCAGCATCTCTCCTCCGGACCGTACCCCTCCCAGTCCATGAGGTACTGTAGGCCCCCCACCTGGCGTCTCGAATCCAGAATGCCCCGAACCGTGTACGCCGGGGACCCCTCGATGTCCAGAGGGGGCGGAGGGACCTCAGGCACCTCACCTTCTTGCAGGGGACCAGCCACCACCGGCCTGAGGAGAGACACATGAAACGAGGGGTTAATACGGTAATACCTAGGAAGTTGTAACCTGTAACACACCTCGTTTATTCTCCTCAGGACTTTGAACGGCCCCACACACTGCGGCCCCAGCTTCAGACAGGGCAGGCGGAGGGGCAGGTTTCGGGTCGAGAGCCAGACCCTGTCCCCCGGTGCAAACACGGGGGCCTCACTGCGGTGCTGGTCAGCGCTCCTCTTCTGCCGTTCTCCCGCTAACCTTAGTGAATCCTGAACGGCTTTCCAGGTGTCCTGGGAGCGCTGTACCCATTTCTCCACCGCAGGAGCCTCGGTCTGGCTCTGATGCCATGGGGCCAGGACCGGCTGGTAACCTAACACACACTCAAAAGGGGACAAGTTAGTTGAGGAGTGGCGTAGGGAGTTCTGAGCGAGTTCAGCTCAAGGAACATACCTTGCCCACTCACCAGGCCTGCCCACAACCTGGTTTACGCGCTCCACCTGCCCATTACTCTCGGGGGGAAAACCTGCGGTTAAACTGACCATAAACGCCCTCCACACTCTGGATGTGAATTGGGGATCCCGATCAGAAACGATGTCCTCAGGCACCCCATAGTGCCGGAAGACATGGGTAAACAAGGCCTCCGCAGTCTGCAGGGCCGTAGGGAGACCAGGCAACGGGATGAGACGACAGGACTTAGAAAACCGATCCACAACGACCAGGATCGTAGTACTTCCCTGGGACGGGGGAAGGTCGGTAAGAAAGTCCACCAATAAGTGTTTACACGGCCGTTGTGGAACGGGGAGGGGTTGTAACTTCCCTCTAGGCAGGTGCCGAGGAGCCATGCTCTGAGCACACTGAGCAGGAGGAGACATAAAATCTCACGTCTTTAGCCAGCGTGGGCCACCAGTATCTCCCTCTAAGACTCCGCACTGTCCTCTCGATGCCAGGATGACCTGAGGAGGGGAGAGTATAAGCCCACCGGATCAGCTTATCCCGGACCCCCCTCGGCACATACTGAGTCCCCACTGGACAGTTAGGGGGGGGGCGGCTCTAACCGTGAGGCCTCCTCTATCTCAGCGTCAACCTCCCATACCACCGGTGCCACGAGACATGACGGTGGAATGATGGGAGTTGGCTCAACGGACTGCTCCTCGGTATCATAGAGGCGGGACAGCGCGTCGGCTTTGGTGTTTTGGGAGCCTGGCCGTAATGACATGGTAAACCGAAACCTGGTAAAAAACATGGCCCATCTAGCCTGACGTGGATTTAGTCTCCTCGCTGCCCGGATATACTCGAGATTACGATGGTCAGTCCAGATGAGAAAAGGGTGTTTCGCCCCCTCAAGCCAATGTCTCCACACCTTCAGAGCCTTGTCTATAGCTAACAACTCCTGGTCCCACACGTCATAGTTTTGCTCCGCTGGACTGAGCTTGCTCGAAAAGAAAGCACACGGGCAGAGCTTGGGTGGCACGCCTGAGCGCTGGGACAGCACGGCCCCGACCCCCGCCTCGGACACATCCACCTCCACTATGAACGCTAAAGAGGGGTCCGGATGCGCCAACACGGGCGCATTGGTGAACAGCTCTTTCAAACGACTGAAAGCTCTGCCCGCCTCTGCTGACCAACGCAAGCGCACCGGTCCTCCCTTCAGCAGTGAGGTGATGGGAGCAGCCACCTGACCAAAACCCCGGATAAACCTCCGGTAGTAATTGGCAAACCCTAAAAACCGCTGCACTTCTTTCACCGTGGTCGGAGTCGGCCAATTACGCACGGCTGTAAGGCGGTCATCCTCCATCACCACCCCGGAGGTGGAAATACGATACTCCAGGAAGGAAACGGACTGTTTGAAAAACTCACATTTCTCCGCCTTGCAATAAAGGATCATGCTTCAGCAGTCGCCCAAGTACCTTATGCACCAGAGACACATGCGCCGCGCGGGTGGCAGAATAGATCAAGATGTCATTGATGTACACTACCACTCCCTGCCCGAGCAGGTCTCGGAGAATCTCATCTACGAAGGATTGGAAGACGGCTGGAGCATTCTTCAACCCATATGGCATGACGCGGTACTCATAATGACCAGATGTAGTACTAAATGCGGTTTTCCACTGATCTTCTCCCTGGATACGCACCAGATTATATGCGCTCCTCAGGTCCAGTTTTGTGAAGAAGCGCGCCCCGTGAAATGATTCCACCGCCGTAGCGATGAGAGGTAGTGGGTAACTAAACCCCACTGTAATGGAATTTAGACCTATATAATCAATGCACGGACGCAGACCTCCATCCTTCTTCTTCACAAAAAAGAAGCTCGAGGAGACGGGTGATGCGGAGGGCCGAATGTACTCCTGTCCCAGCGATTCAGCAACATATGTTTCCATCGCTACCGTCTCCTCCTGGGACAATGGATACACGTGACTCCTAGGAAGTGCAGCGTTCTCCAGAAGGTTTATCACGCAGTCCTCTCGACGATGGGGTGGTAATTGGGTCGCCCTCTTTTTACTGAATCGGCATATTCAGAGGGAATGCGCACGGTGGAAACCTGGTCTGGACTCTCCACCGTAGTCGCACCAACGGCAACTCCTATACACCTAACACTCCTCTGACCACCCCTTAAGAGCCCCCTGTCGCCAGGAAATCACCGGGTTGTGTTGAGCTAGCCAGGGAATTCCCAACACCACTGGAAACGCAGGTGAATCTATAAGGAACAGACTAATCTGCTCCTTATGATCCCCCTGCGTTACCATGTCCAGCGGCACCGTAGCCTCCCTAACTACTCCTGACCCTAATGGTCGGCTATCTAAGGAGTGCACGGGAAAGGTAGGTCTAACGACACCAGGGGAATCCCTAGCCTTAACGCGAGCCCAAGATCCATGAAATTCCCAGCTGTGCCTGAATCGACTAGCTCCTTATGCTGTAGAGAGAGAAAAAAAACAGGGAAAGAAGTCAACACATACATATGACCGACAGGAAGCTCTGGGTGAGTCTGGTGCTTACTCACCTGGGGTGATCGAGTAGTGCTCCGCCTGCCCTCCCGACTCCCAGACAAGTTCCTCCAGCACCGGTCGGCCGCGTGCCCTCGGCGACCACAACTGGTGCAGGAGGACACTCCTCCTCCGGTCCCCCTTGAAGCCGCCCCTCCTAATTCCATAGGGATAGGGGCAGGAGGGCTGGGAAGTGGAAACGACAGGACCTGATCCGAACACCCGCGGGCAGCCAGCAGGTTGTCGAGACGGATAGCCAAGTCAATGAGTTCATCCAGGGTGAAGGTGGTGTCCCGACATGCCAGCTCCCTGCGGACGTCCTCCCTGAGACTGCATCGGAAATGATCTATCAAGGCCCTGTCGTTCTTCCCTGCTCCTGCGGCCAAGGTCCTGAACTCCAGAGCAAAGTCCTGAACGCTCCTCGTCTCCTGACGCAGGTGGAACAGCCGTTCACCCGCCGCCCGACCCTCTGGTGGATGGTCAAACACAGCTCGGAATCGGCGGGTGAAATCTGGGTAATTATCCCTCGCCGAGTCCGGACCATTCCACACTGCGTTGGCCCATTCGAGGGCTCGCCCAGTCAAGCAGGAGACGAGGGCGCTCACGCTCTTCTCTCCGGAGGGAGCAGGACGCACGGTAGCCAGGTATAGTTCCAGTTGGAGAAGGAAACCCTGGCACCCAGCCGCCGTTCCGTCATACTCCCGTGGGAGCGTCAGCCGAAGAGCCCCGGAGCCAGATGTGGTTGCAGGAACAGGAGGTGCTGAAGGAGGGGGTGCTGGAGATGAGGTGGGAAGGCCACTCCTCTCCCATCGATCCATCCTCTCCATCATTTGGTCCATGGGCGAACCAATCCTGTGAAGCACGCTGGTGTGATGGAGGACCCTCTCCTCCATTGATGGGAGAGGAGACACAGCTGCTCCTGCTGATTCCATTGTTCCAGTGGTGCGGGATTCTGTCACGATTTACTAGGAGTGGTGGGTGGAATCAGGCGCAGAGAGCAGGGTTCAGTAGATTGTCAACTTATTCTCCGGTGCACAAAAACGGTCTCGCCAACGCACAGGGCGCATACAATAGACCAGCCCAAACACAGGACCAAAATAGTCCAGAGAATAACCATACGAAAACCACCATACAACAGAGTAACAAAAACAATCCCGCACAAAACAAGGGCGGGACAACCTACTATATATAAGGACGCTAATTAAACTAAAATACACACAGGTGAAACTAATAAGACAAAACCAACAGACAAACGAAAAAGGGATCGGTAGTGGCTAGTAGGATGGTGACGACGACCGCCAGGCGAATTGCAAAATCTCTGAAGCTGGAGACTCACATCTCCCTCACTAGCTTTAAGCACCAGCTGTCAGAGCAGTTTACAGATCACTGCACCTGTACTTAGCCTATCTACTTACCTCATCCCAATACTGGTATTTATTTATTTTGCTCCTTTGCACCCCAGTATCTCTACCTGCACATTAATCTTCTGCCGATCTACCATTCCAGTGTTTAATTGCTATATTGTAATTACTTCGCCACCATGGCCTATTTATTTCCTTAACTTACTTCATTTGCACTCACTATATATATACTTTTTGTTCTCTTTTGTTCTACTGTATTATTGACTCTGTTTTGTTTATTCCATGTGTAACTCTGTGTTGTTGTATGTGTCGAATTGCTACGCTTTATCTTGGCCAGGTCGCAGTTGCAAATGAGAACTTGTACACAACTAGCCTACCTGGTTAAATAAAGGTTAAATAAATTTTAAAAACTTTAAACTTTTGACCCTCCAGTGCGGGACCAAGCCACAATGTCTGTGTGAGTAGACCATTTCAGTTTGTCAGTGATGTGCACGCCGAGGAACATTACGTTTTTGACACTCCACTGCGGCCCCTTCAATATGGACGGGGACGTCTTCTCTCTGCTGTCTCCTGAAGTCCACGATCGTTTTATTAATGTTGAGGGAGTGGTTATTTTCCTGGTACCACTCCACCAGGGCCCTTACTTTCTCCCTGTAGGCTCTCATCATCTTTGGTAATCAGGCCTACCACTGTAGTGTCGTCAGCAATCTTGATGATTGAGTTGGAGATGTGCTTGGCCACACAGTCATGGGTAAACTGGGAGTACAGGAGGGGGCTGAGCACACACCCTAATGGGGCCCCCGTGTTTAGGATCAGTGTGGCGGAGGTGTTGTTGCCTACCTTCACCACCCGGGGTCGGCCTGTCGGGAAGTTCAGGCCCTGAGCTTAGTGATGAGCTTGGCGGGCACTATAGTGTTGAAAGCTGAGCTATAGTCGATGAAATGCATTCTTACATAGGTATTCCTCTTGTCCAGATGGGATAGGGCAGTGTGCAGTGCGATGGTGATTGCGTCATCCGTGGATCTGTTGGGGTAGTATGCAAATTGTAGTGGGTCTAGTAATGTGAAGGTGATATGATCCTTAACTAGTCGCTCAAAGCTCTTCATGATGACAGAAGTGAGTGCTATTTGTCGAAAGTAATTTACTTCAGTTGCCTTCGTTTCTTGGGTACAGGCACAATGGTGGACATCTTGAAGCACGTGGGGACAACAGACTGGGATAGAGAGAGATTGAATATGTCCGTAAACACTCCAGCCAGCTGGCCTGCACATGCTCTAAGGACAAGGCTAGGAATGCCATCTGGGCCAGCAGCCTTTGCGAGGGTTAACATGTATGCATGCACACACACACACACACACACACACACACACACACACACACACACACACATTTTGCATGGTGTTATGCTTGAAGCTGTTATCAGGCTGCATCTGTTTCCTGCTGCTTAAGCTGGGTGACAGACTCCATTGAGTTACACATGAGAAACATGGTTGCTGCATTTAGCTAGTTAGTAGCATGCACCTCTATGGGTGAGTCATGGAGATAGTTGGGGTCATCAGAAGAGCATCGCTATCATTTCTCTGTAGACCTATCCAAATAACACACAAACAAACTACAGGCCTGCAACCAGCAGCGTATCATAGCTCTAGCTATGTACCTCTACCTTGATTTCTACTGTTAAATTCATTATATAACTTGCGTATATTTCCTAACTTCTAACTTTTTTTACTTTCTTAACTGCAGCATCCAAGCTTGCAGACATTTTTTTTCTCTCCATCGAACACCACATCACACCAGTGAATAGAAACATGGGAAAATACTTTGACCCACTTATTCATGTGAAAGCAAGGGCATCGATCGATCAACCACAACTACATAATGTTTGGTTGTCAGTCTTATAAGCCATGTGCTTCTTGTAGAAGAATCAGCATTTACCCAGCTCACATCACACCTACCAGTCAACAGAAGTTTGAGTAGTCTATTAATGATATCCTATTGTCATAGGTTTCACAAAATGACGCACAAAATGTGAACCGAATCACTTTGGAGACATTTGCTGTTGCTATATTATTGAAGAGCATTAACATAAATCTTGACAAGAGAAAGAAAATGCACAAGACTGTAAGCCCAGTGCACAATTAGAGGGTGTGTGTACACACCATGGAAATACCGCTGATGAAGCATCCATTACGGCACCCTGAAGGGTAGAAAAAGAGTATCTCATTGCTTTAGTCAACACACACACACGGACGTACACATTCATGCACAAACGCCCACACACACATACAAGTACACACACACGCACACACACACATCCATGCAGATGTTGGGGATCTGTTAAACATACACTCCCCTTGAACAATCCCACTGGGGTGAGGTGAAACAGCTGTGGGTGATTTAGGCTACCTCTCCCATCACACACCCCCAACCCCTGGCCCCTGTCATCCCATCTCCCTCTCTCTTTCTCTCTGACCCAGTGCAGAGGAAAGGCTAATGCCACCCCCATTTCTATGGCCCAGCTGGAAAGGGGTGCCTTTGGGGGATCACGTGCTCCTATGAATCACCTTGGCACACAAAGCGGACTTGACTGAAGCGGATAATTGGGAGGTCTTGTTTGAGGAGAGGAAGGGGGGCGACTGTGCATGGCTGGTGATGTTGGGTTCTTCCCCACCTCTATAATTCCTCCCTCTAACCCTCCCTCTATGCCTCCTCCATTGAAAGAGACGGAAGAGTGATTATGAATGAAAAAAGACAGAAAAAAAGCAGGGTTTTTAAACGCGCCATCGCCATGAACAATTACACTTAACAGAATGTCTGAGTCAATTCAAACACATCTAAATCCTTCCTGTAGGTCCCCCACTGATGCACCATCATTCCTGTTTCACACAAAATCCCTCTAAAAGGGCAATCTCAGTATGGCCTCAGAAAAACATTTGACACCATTGTCTATTTAAGCAATAAGGCACGGGGGGGTGTGGTGTTTTGCCAATATACCATGGCTAAGGGTTGTTCTTGGAGTGCCTGGATACAGCCTTTAGCCATGGTATATTGGTCATATACCACAAACCCCTGAGGTGTCTTATTGCTATTATAAACTGGTTACCAACGTAATTAGAGCAGTACAAAGAATTGTTTTGTCATACCCATGGTATACGCTCTAATATACAACAGTTGCCAGCCAATCAGCATTCAGCGCTCGAACCGCCCAGTTTATAATCATCTTTGGATGGGGAAGCGTAAAATAGAAATCACTCAGGAATTTTTTCTTAATGTATGAAATCTGCCACAGCACAAGAACGTAAAAACATATTTATTGATCTGTCTAGGACTCCAGGTTCATCCAAATCTCCTGTGTCCCTCTGCTCTTTCATCTTTCCCCTCCTCCCTCTGACTCCTTCCTCAATTCCTATCTTTTTCCTTCCCTTCACCCCACCACAGTCGATTGACGGTAACCGTGCCAATCAGTCAATCTTTAAGCAAACTGAGCATATGCCTTTCTGAGCACCATGCTCCAATAAAAGGGTACATTTTCCTCTTCTCCCCATCTGTCAGCAGCTGCATCACAGCAGAGCCCAGCAGGAGAAATCAATGGCCTGTATTCTTTTTTTACTGCTAACCCAGTCCGGGGAATAGCTCTTTAAAGCCATTTTGTAACAAGTTTACAATGTTTAATATGCAATGCAAACACATTCCATGGGGTTCTATGAAAGTACCTGGGTTTATTAGTATTTTTTTATATTTTTTATCTAAATGCACTCTTCACAATAACTGCCTGCCACAGTGCAGGGACTGACATATTTCTGGTTGTTGCGGTGCTGTTATGGAAAAACATTGGGTTATTTATGTCAATCTCAATAATCGTCTCATTAATTCATCATTAGCTTGCTGTGTTCAACAGATGTTACTTTGACTTCATTGTGCATTTCTTTTTGTTGGAAACGGCACAAACAACAGAAAACACTGCATAGCCACAAGAGTATTTTCACTGTTCAAACGGTTAACATACAATCTGTACTGAGAGGCGATGAATTGAAGCAGTTGTAGCCTGAAAGTGAAAAATACATGTATATCTCTGTGTTGACAATACAAACAGTGCTACTAATTCGTTCAGTGAGGCTATTACACTGTCCACTGTATTTCTGCCTATGCATGGCCACTTTGCAACAACTTGATTTAAATACTTGATCTGCCAAAGACATAGGACCTAATACGACTATTACACACTTAAGCTGCAAACTAGCCGAGAGCACTCTGGGTTAATGAAAGCCAATGGGAATTAATGGCACCCTTATGTGGACGATGGAGGGTGCGGTTCTGGAGTGCCCAACCCTCTTTGTAACCTGTGAGTAGGCATCCAATTACCTCTGCAATTACCACAAGTGTTGTTGAAGACACTTTAACAAAAGGTCATAACAAAAGGTAGTCTGGGAGAACTACATGCATTGGTTTGGAGGATCATCATGAAAAAGACCCGATATTGTCATATTCAGGTTTAGTCATAACAACAAAATTGTTAGGATATACTTCAAAAATGCTTTAACAAAACCCATACGTAAACCATCAAAACGGCAAGCTCTGGGAGAGCAGTGTTATGGAGAAAACTCCCAAGTAGGGAAGAAACCTTGCGAGAAACCAGATCCAGGATGGGTATAATCAATCTTACAGTATGACTTGAAGCAATATTGATTTTGTTATAATATATGTGACCCACCACCTGGATTCGGTCCAATGTAGCAAAATTTGAAATTGTGTTTTTTTTTAACATAGGATAAAAGTACAGACTCAGAGCTAGAAATTAGTATATAATACACTGCAGTTGACGAACAATGGGAAGGTAATTCTGCTTTGAAATTTGATAAACATTTGGTAACTTCACATTGAGAAAATGGCCCTTGAATGATTTGGTACACCCACTGGAGAGCTCTTCTCTGTCTACACCCATTCAGCATCATTCACACCCTCTTAAGCCTTAGAGCCACCCATCTCTTTAATGATTCACCAGTGAGGCCATGCGTTAAACATAGTGAATAGTGTAGTAAAGAGTTCAAGACTAAAAGTGGTAAAAGTAGAAGCCTACTATAAGGAAAAACTCAAGGTAAAAATACACTATCTAGTCCTTGGCCTATATCCTAATCTGACTTTGGTGCAGGTCATGTTGTTCTTCACATTACTATCTCTGGTAAATACACACTATATCAAATAAAATCAAAGTTTATTTGTGACATGCACAGGATACAGAAGGTGTAAACGGTACAGTGAAACAGTTACTTGCATAGTAGTACTATCAAAACCAGAAAGTGTCCAGATACAAATATTTTATAATTATTGGACTACGCTTACCCAACACACTTGTCTAAATTGTTGTGTCATGTGAAATAAATGCTATTTCCTCCCCCCAGCCACATCTACAGTGCATTCGGAAAGTATTTAGACCCCTTCCTTTTTTCCCAAATTTTTGTTACGTTACAGCCTTATTCTAAAATGGATCAAATCATATTGTTCCCTCATAAATCTACACACAAGACCACATAATAACAAAGTGAAAACAGGTTGGCATTTTGGCAAATGTATAAAAAACAACAGAAATACCTTATTTACATAAGTACTCAGACCCTTTGCTATGAGGACACAAAATTGAGCTAAGGTGCATCCTTTTTCCATTGATCATCATTGAGATGTTTCTACAACTAGATTGGGGTCCACCTGTGGTAAATTCAATTGATTGGACATGATTTGGAAAGGCACACACCTGTCTAAGGTCCCACAGTTGACAGTGTACGTGAGAGCAAAAACCAAGCCATAAGGTGGAAGGAATTGTCCGTAGAGCTCAGAGAGAGGATTCTGTCAAGGCACAGATCTCGGGAAGGGTACCAAAACATTTCTGCAGCATTGAAGATCCCCAAGAACACACTGGCCTCCATCATTCTGAAATGGAAGATGTTTGGAAGCACCAAGACTTTCTAGAGCTGGCCGCCTGGCCAAACTGAGCAATCGGTGAAGAAAGGCCACGGAGGTGACAAAGAACCCGATGGTCACTCGGACAGAGCTCCAGAATTCCTCTGTGGAGATGGGAGAATCTTCAGAAGGACAACCATCTCTGCAGCACTCCCCCAATAGACACATGACAGCCCATTTGGAGTTTGCCAAGAGGTACCTAAAGGATTCTCAGACCATGAGAAACAAGATGATCTGGTCTGAACGCCAAGCATCACATCTGGAGGAAACCTGGCACCATCCCTACGGTGAAGCATGGTGGTGGCAGCATCATGCTGTGGGGATGTTTTTCAGGGTTGAGGGAAAGATGAATGGATCAAAATGCAGAGAAATCCTTGATGAAAACCTGCTTAGGACATCAGACTGGGGCGATAGCTCACCTTCCAACAGGACAACGACCCTAAGGACACAGCCAAGACAATGCAGGAGTGTTTTCGGGACAAGTCTCTGATGTCCTTGAGTGGCCCAGCCAGAGCCCAGAGTTGAACATCTCTGGAGAGACCTGAAAATAGCTGTGCAGCGATGCTCCACATCCAACCTGACAGAGATTAAGAGGATCTCAAATCAAATCAAAGTTTATTTGTCACGTGTGCCGAATACAACAGGTGTAGACCTAACCGATGGTGCGAGAAAAAAAAGGTATGTGTCTGTGTGTGTGTGTAGGTAAGTAAAGAAATAAAACAACAGTAAAAAGTCATTTGAAAAAAGAGTAGCAAGGCTATATACAGACACCTGTTAGTCAGGCTTATTGAGGCAGTATGTACATGTAGGTATCGTTAAAGTGACTATGCATATATGATGAACAGAGAGTAGCAGAAGCATAAAAAGAGGGCTTGGCGGGTGGTGGGACACAATGCAGATAGCCCGGTTAGCCAATATCCGGGAGCACTGGTTGATCGAGCCAATTTAGGTAGTATGTACATGAATGTATAGTTAAAGTGATTATGCATATAAGATTAACAGAGAGTAGCAGCAGCTTAAAAGAGGGGTTGGCAGGGGGCACACAATGCAAATAGTCCGGGTAACCATTTGGTAACTCAGTCATTTTGGCTTGGGGGTAAAAACTGTTAAGCCTTTTTGTCCTAGACTTGTCACTCCGGTACCACTTGCCGTGCGGTAGTAGAGAGATCAGTCTATGACTGGGGGTGGCTGGGGTCTTTGACAATTTTTAGGGCCTTCCTCTGACACCGCCTGGTGTAGAGGTCCTGGATGGCAGGCAGCTTTGCCCCAGCGATGTACTGGGCCATACGCACTACCCTCTGAAATACCAGGCAGTGATGCAACCGGTCAGGATGCTCTCGATGTTGCAGCTGTAGAACCTTTTGAGGATCTCAGGACCCATGCCAAATCTTTTTAGTTTCCTGAGGGGGAATAGGCTTTGTCGTGCCCTCTTCACGACTGTCTTGGTGTGCTTGGACCAATCTAGTTTGTTGTTGATCCCTTTGTAGTCTGTAATAGTTTGCAAGCCCTGCCACAACCGACGAGCGTCGGAGCACGTGCAGTATGATTCAAGCTTAGCCCTGTATTGACGCTTTGCCTGTTTGATGGTTCATCGCAGGGCATAGTGGGATTTCTTGTAAGCTTCCGGGTTAGAGTCCCACACCTTGAAAGCGGCAGCTCTACCCTTTTTCTCAGTGAGAATGTTGCCTGTAATCCATGGCTTCTGGTAGGGGTATGTACGTACAGTTACTGTGGGTACGACGTTCTCAATGCACTTCTTGATTAAGCCAGTGACTGATGTGGTGCATTCCTCAATGTCATCGGAAGAATCCCGGAACATGTTCCAGTCTGTGATAGCAAAGCAGTCCTGTAGTTGAGCATCTGCTTCATCTGACCATTTTTTATAGACCGAGTCACTGGTGCTTCCTGCTTTCATTTTTGCTTGTAAGCAGGAATCAGGAGGATAGAGTTGTGGTCGGATTTACCAAATGGAGGGCGAGGGAGAGCTTTCTATGCGTCTCTGTGTGTGGAGTACAGGTGATCTAGAATTTTCTTCCCTCTGGTTGCACATTTAACATGTTGATAGAGATTTGGTAGAACTGATTTAAGTTTCCCTGCATTAAAGTCTCCGGCCACTAGGCCGCCGCCTCTGGGTGAGTGGTTTCCCGTTTGCTTATTTCCTTATACAGCTCACTGAGTGCGGTCTTTGTGCCAGAATCTGTCTGTGGTGGTAAATAAACAGCCACGAAAAGTATAGCTGAGATCTCTCTAGGCAAGTAGTGTGGCCTGCAGTTTATCGTAATATACTCTACTTCAGGCGATCAAAATCTAGAGACTTCCTTAGCACCAGCTGTTGTTTACAAACATGCACAGACCGCCCCCCCTTGTCTTACCGGAGTGTGCTGTTCTATCCTGCCGGTGCAGAGTGTATCCCCATGTCGTCATTCAGCCGAAATTCCGTGAAGCATAGGATATTTGTCATGATTGTCGTATTGAGGAGACCAAAGCGCAGCGTGATGTGAAAACATCTTTTTAATGAAAGACAAAAAACTTGAAGCACACTAACCAAACAAACAAAATAACAAGACGAACGTGACCGCTATCAAAAATGAGTGCTAACATGCAACATCACATAGACAATAACCCACAATACAAAACAGGCTACCTAAATATGGTTCCCAATCAGAGACAACGACAAACACCTGCCACTGATTGAGAACCATATCAGTCCAAAACACATAGAAACAGACTAACTAGACATGCAACATAGAATGCCCACTCATATCACACCCTGACCAAACAAAACATAGAAAGAAACAACTCAAATAATGGTCAGAGTGTGACAATATTACAGTTGTTGATGTCCTGTTGGTAGGATATTCGTGATCTTACCTCGTCTAGTTTATTGTCCAATGATTGCACGTTGGCGATTAATATTGACGGTAACGGCAGCTTTCCTAGTTGTCTTCTGCGGGTCCGGACGAGGCTTCCGGCTCTTCTTCCTCTGCGTCGCTTCCTTTTGGGAATAATTGGAATGTCTGCCCTGTGGGGTGTTTGGGGAATATTGTTTGAGTCCTGCTTGTTGTTGTTGTTGAAGAAATCTTAGTCTAATCCGAGGTGAGTGATCGCTGTCCTGATATCCAGAAGCTCTTTTCTTCCATAAGATACGGTTGCAGAAACATTATGTACAAAATAATTTACAAATATTGCGAAAAACCCCCACATAATAGCACAATTGTTTAGGAGACCATAAAACGGCGGCCATCTCCTCCGGTGCCATTTTCTCTCTGCAGAGAAGAATGGGGTATTCTCCGCAAATGCAAGTGTGCCAAGCTTGTAGCTTCATACCCAAGAAAACTCAAGGCTGTAATCACTGCCAAATGTGCTTCAACAAGGTACTGAGTAAAGCGTCTAAATACTTATGTAAATGCGTATTTTCCTTTATTCATATAAAAAAATGTATGTCTAGAAACATGTTTGTGCTTTGTCATTATGGGGTATTGTGTAGATTGATGAGGGGAAAAAACATTTCATTCATTTTAGAATAAGGCTGTAAAGTAACAAAATGTGGAAAAAGTCAAGAGGTCTGAATACTGTAATAACCCTGGATTTGTAAGCGCAGATATCGAAACTTCTTCAGGATTGGTGTCCCTTCCACGGGCTGGCTGAGTTAACATAGACTGATGCGATTAGCATGAGGTTCTAAGTAACAAGAATTTCCCAGAATATAGACATATCTGATATTGACAAAAAGCAAATTCTTGTTCATCTAACTGAACTGTCCAATTTACAGTAGCTATTACAGTGAAAGAATACCATGCTATTGTTTGAGGAGAGTGCACAATTTGGAACATAAAAAGTTATTAATTAACAAATTAGGCATATTTGGGCAGTCTTGATACAACATTTTGAACAGGAATGCAATGATTCATTAGATCAGTCTAAAACTTTGCACATACACTTCTGCCATCTAGTTGCCAAAATGTATATTGCACCTGGGCTGGAATAATACATTATGGCCTTTCTCTCGCATTTCAAAGATGATGGTACAAAAAAATACAAAATAATGTTTTTTTTTTCTTTGTATTATCTTTTACCAGATCTACATTCCTTTCACATTTCCACAAACTTTAAAGTGTTTCCTTTCAAATGGTACTAAGAATATGCATATCCTTGCTTCAGGGCCTGAGCTACAGGCAGTTAGATTTCAGGCGAAAATTGAAAAAAAGGGGAGGATCCTTATTAAGCATGCTTTTGGGGCACAGTCGATAACGTGCTGGACTTTGGGCTAGAAGGTTGAGGGTTTGAGACCTGATCCCTGCTGTTTCATTACAATACTTTCCAAATGTACTTTAGCTAAGTGGATGGGTAACTATTGTCTAAACATGTACAAATGTTCATGAAATGCAATAGATGGCCATAATCACCCCCAGACACACCTGGCTAACGTGATGGGTCATATAATCATCTGGTGAAGTGGAGTCTTTTGTTTATTCATGTAGCTAGATAGCTAGCTAAACAATGAAATGGCCCAATCCCAACTCATACTACTACAAACACAAACATCTTCATAGCTGTAGTATGAATTTGCAGGGAGCTAAAGCTAACCAACTAGGTTCAATGTTAGCTAGCTAACATTAGGCTATAACTAGCAATGCAAATGTATTTCTGATTTGAATAATATTACTACACAGATCATACACTTAATGTTAGCTAGTGAGCCAGCAAGCTGTTTTGTTTGTAGCTACATCTTGTTTGGACAGCGTTGTGTCAAGTCACTTCGGTTCACACTGACTGTGGTGTGTGCAGAAAGTAGTCCATCACAACTGATCTGTCGATAGCGCTTGCTAAATTCAGGGTATCAATGTTGTTGAGAAAGTAGAAAAACCTTTGTAGTTCTCGATGGCTAACATTATATCTTTCAAAAAATGCCGCGATAGAAAGGACTATCAACCCATAATGAGCAGCTCGCGTTATAGACAGAAGCATGCTACATGGCCAATCCAAACTCATATCCCGGCAGGTCTAGCCCATCAATTATCTCAGCTAATCACAGGAATGTTCCTGTCTTTTTCTGTGGCTAAACCAACTAGGCTCGGAATTTAACAATTTTATTTGTATTTCCATATGGACTACCAGTTTGTTATTAAGGAAAATTAAAGTTTACATGTTCCAGAAGGCATTTCTGCAAAAAAACGTATTATGATTTTTTAAAAAGACGTTCAAATGCCTCTCCTGTGAAGTAGTGACGTGCGACATATGCCTAGCTTCCTGAAACGGGTCACATATGGTCAAACAATAGCTGAAACATTAAGCATACCATGGCTGGTCTACCTTGCTGTATGCTGTAACCAGAACCATATGAAGCCAGTGAGGATCATGTGTTTATCCACCTCCTCATATGATCAGCTGTGTAAGGGATGGCCAGCATCTGTTCTCCATGTCTTTGCCCTAGGGTCTAGGCCTTAACCACAGAGAGCAGATCCATCCATCTATGTCAGCAAATACAGATACAGATCCACACAGAAACAGCATGTACAGTATGTATGCATTCAATGCATCCAATGCCTACACCCTGGCCCATTTAGCCAAACATTTTAGCCAACAAAACAGGAACTAATTGAGTAAAACAAAGTAAAAGTGCGAGAAAAAGTTCTCTACTCTGGGATCATCTTGAACTCAAAGAACTCTTAGTGCTCTGTTTAATCGTATTTCGCAACCATAACAGCTTTTACTTCAGTTAATTATTTTTTAAATCTTGAAACAAATACATAAGGTACAACCCTTCAATTGGATTTTGATGTGCAAGTCAGGCCTTCCTAGGCAGTAGCCGGGGCTGTTTTGTAACCATTTTAACTGTGGGTAATCAAATGATTCGTAATGCTCGCTCTGTGTTCTCTGAGAGTAGGGGAAAAAAAGATAAGAAATCAGTTTCTGCTATTATGATTTGATTACGTCTACCCAGAGTAATCCTTCTTGGTACTATCTCTCTCACTATCTCTTGGTGGTCTATACTGATTTAAAAGTAAATGATGAAGTTAAACATGAAATGGAGAAAGAGAGGATAATCCTTTAACCCAAAACTCAGATGAGCGATGTTGCCTTGTACTACGGTAGAATCTAAGATACTCATGTCTTGAGCATGATAAACCTATGCTAACAATGCTAATGACCTGATCAATACGGTCAATCTTCTAAAAACTACAGTATGCTATTCTGCCTCGTTCAACTCCATTCATCAAACTGATATGATGAGTTAACTTTCTCTGCTGCTTCTGTAAACGTGTCACCTTTGGAACTCTCCCTTAAATAAGTGTCCATGGTCAGTTAATGGATGAGTTCTTGGAAGCTCTATCGCTCTTTCTTAGAATGATTGATCCACATGGTGAATGCATGTTTGACCCAGTACAAAGAGAACAGCTACAGAGACGACTGCGGCATCTCTATGCAGTTGATGGATGGTCAACCAACGTTTATTTGGTTCAGAAAAGCAGAGCTGATACCACATTGTCTTTCTGCCCACAAGCCAGAGCCTCAAGCACTCCACGACATATCTGGAGTCCCTGGTGTGTTTCTGGATATCAATATCAGACCACAACATTCTCATTTGAAGCGAGTACATTCTATCCAGTTGGTATTATCCAAATAATATTCTTGCCAAAAATCTATCACTTTATTTTGACCACTGACATACATTGTTTGTGTTCTGCAAGCAATTGTAGTCCTGTATTTATTCTGGTGATCAAGGTATTGCCTGTCTGAAACATCCCTGAGATATAACAGCTACGTATAGATGATAAAATCCTGTTGACATTCCTTTATCACTCTGCCATCAGGTTTGCCACCAGTGCCCCTTACAAGACTCATAATTGCACTCTATACTAAATCTGTTAACTGGCCTTCACTACAAACTAGGCATAAAATCCAATTGTCCCTGCTCACTTACATAACCCTCCAAGGTCTAACTCCCCTCTACTTGAGATCCTGGGTACTTAGCTCTGCTTCTACTTACAACACCAACTCTGTCCATCAGAGTTAAAGTTAAAGTTTCCTAAAACTCTCACACGCTCCTCATTTCAGTTTGCTGTAGCCAGTGACTGGAATGAGCTGCATTTTTGGGGGTAAACTTGCGAAATTTGTATCTCTTTGTGCCTTTAAGAACTCAATCACTGACATTTTCTCTGACACCTGTACTTGTTACCCTATCTAATCAGTTTTTAGTTTAGTTTAATCTAGTTTTTGCAACATTATTTGTCAACATATTGTGACGAGGAATCTACGTGGAAAATACATTGCATTTGAAAAATGTCAGCATTGTAAACTGTTGTTTTGAGGGTGACATTTTGAGGGTCATGATTATGTCATCATTGTAACCAATTTTCAAAATAGACACACCTTGTATAAAATATGTTGATTTTGTACCTTTGAAACAACTTCAAATCTTCAACATTATAGCCATAATAAAAATACAGTAGGCTCGGCAGCACCTCCTACTGGAGTTGATTTGCAGCTATTCACTTGGTCTCCCATCCAACGTTTTAACCAAGCCCAGCTTTTATATTTGTCACTACTACCAATTGTGAGAATGATTATTGAGAGACCTCGTAATAACTACATATACTGAACAAAAATAAAATAAATAAACGCAACATGTAAAGTGTTGGTCCCATGTTTCATGAGCTGAAATGAGCAATCCCAGAAATGTTCCATATGCACAAAAAGCATATTTCTCTCAAATTTTGTGCAAACATTTGTTTACACCCCTGTTAGTGAGCATTTCTCCTTTCCCAAGATAATGCAAACACCTGACAGTTGTGGCATATCAAGAAGCTGATTAAACAGCATGATCATTACACAGGTGGACCTTGTGCAGGGGACAATATAAGGCAGTTCTAAAATGTGCAGTTTTGACACACAAAACAATGCCACAGATGTCTCAAGTTTTAAGGGGGCGTGCAATTGACATGCCAACTGCAGGAATGTCCAAATAAAATGGGTATAAATCAAATTAAATCTAACTTTAAATGCAATTGAAATAAAGTTTGATTTTAATTTAGTCCTTTTCATTCAATGTGATTCTTGGTTGAGATGGAGATGTGAATCCAGCATTTAATTTATTTAAGTGTGTATTGCAAAATTGATATTGAATTATGTTTGATTGTCAACAAATTCCAGTTTGTCTACAAATAAACTAAACCAACTAAACCAAAAATAAAATGTAAAGAATAGGATTAAGCTAGTGGCTCAGATGAAACTATCCTGGACTGTCCACCAAACACAATTCTAATACAGTAAACAGCCCATAGTGAAGCCCTTCTTACAAACTAATGTAACAGTATTTATTCATCCTTAAAATTAGTAACACATCCATGGCCACATTTTGAGGTCACTGTAACTATAAATGTCTTATATAATCATATGAAGTGTGCATGTGAATGATAGTTTGCATTGGTCACAGGCCTGTGGTTGTAATCTGTGCAAATTCATGAACAGCATTGATCACTTGTACCCTGTACTTTTAGTGTGGTCTCAGTTGCAATCCCGGTCATTTGGTTCTGCTATTAGATGAAGCACAGTGATAACACGTGACGTTTTTGTACGAATACAAAATATCTGACAATGTATTCCCATTTGCTGTGATTTTAAATGGTTGAAAAGCATATACAGTATAACACATTAAGATGACCAAGAAAACAACCATCAGACAGTTTTTCCGTTGGAATTTCATTGTGCTTCTAGATGATTGAAAGCATAGTGATAACGCAAACTTCTGTCTGTCTTTTTGAGTGGGTGAATAAAGGTTGAAATCTCATTGATCAACGTCTCAACCAAACGTGGCCAACGTTTCCACGTTGACAGGACGTGGTGTGCACAGTGGACTGGATATAACTTGTTCCTCTGCCAAAGCATGTACACTTTCACAGACACTAACTTTTTATTCTAACAAATAACATGGAATATTATGGACATTCCCATGGACACTTTCCATTGTGCTTATACATATTGTACCTGATATTCTATTCAATGTATTGTTGACTGTCTACTCTCTATGCTGACTGTTTTCACTAAATGTTGTGTTGTTGCCATGTGTTTCTGACCGACTGTGTTGTGATATCGGTTCTCCTTGTGCTGTAACTGCTATGTATTGACCTATGTGTTTGTTATTTTAATTATTGCGCCGCACTTCCCAGTTGTCACTGGCCAGGCCATCATTGTACAGAAGAATTTGTTTTTAATTGACTGGCCTGGATAAATAAAGGTTAAATACCCTTTTAAAAAGCCCACATCACAAAGTGCAAAACAGTCTAAGGCCACACCAGACAGTGACACATTGCCTGAGGTCCCATTGGGTGATTCTACTGATTCTTCTCTGACAGGTTAGAATACCTAGGTGTTCAACATGCACGAACCTGTCCAGTGCCCTCTTTACAACTAATGGAATTTGTCCAACCCCCATCCGATAAAAACCACGTGAAATTGGGAATCCTATTATTTCAACATGCACAATCATCACATAAAGTTTATTCCACACATTTTAAAAGCAATGCAACAACACATGATTGTAGAAATCATTGAAGCTATTATAGGTTTGGTCATACCAAATGAAATGATATTGAATTAGATTACAGAAGGAAATTGGCAGAGTACACACCAGTAAAAAGCAATCAGGGTGGTAAAATCGAACAGTAATGAGCGAACTACAGCCTATCTAACCTGGTCGATGGTTATCTGTCTCACAAATGTCACATGTAGCGCAAGTAAATCATGTTGCAGTCAATGGAGAATCAAAACGAGCAGAGGAGAGAAGCTAACACCTTCTCAGGGAGTATGTCGGAAGGTTTGACCACCAACAATATGGAACAGAAAATGAGCAGCTGTGAAAAGACCTGATGTGTCTCGGTACTTGAGGGTAATAAAATATTTGTCCACCTCTGTGGTCATGGGTGAGAGGTCAAAACCTCTAAAACCACAAGAAACCACCACACAAAACCATATCCTCACATAGCTCCCTCACTTTCTATGCCTGTGTTTCAGTGAGTGGGGGTTCGGTTGCTAAGAAGCACTGATGTTACGTAAGACACACAAACCCCTGGTGAAGATAAATACTAGATTTTGCTTGCGTAGGGTGGAGAGATGTAGCTCCTAAAGTACGACTCATTGACGGATACCATCTCTTAGAAACTGCACACAAGGAGACAGCTGGTTTATGTCTGCTTTGGCGTCAAAGAAAGCACTTCAGCACAGCACCAACCCATGGGTTTAAATCATGCTAGTCTACTCCCTTCCAATGACATTCCTGTGTAACCACAGAGTAGAGAGTCCATGTAGCCTCTTGTGTGTACTCCCTAACCACCCAAACATTTTATTTTGATTGCTACGATTTAGCCTTAAGATGTGATGTCTGCCGCAAGTATTTCTCAGGAATCTACTCCAAATGATTGTTTTCCTTCTAAAGGAGTGTGTGTGCTTCACTTCAGGCTTCGGGAAGAGTAGAGAGAGAGGGAGAGCAAGAGAGAGAGTTTCCCTGGCCCACATCTGTTCAACATAAGAGCTTGTTGACAGCAATTCTCTTCTTCTCTCTTTGTGGCCTGATCATCCCTTCTGTGGATGCTAGCTGCTGCTTATCCAAGATTAAACAGAATGCATCTTGCCCCTCAGTCCAGCCCCTTGCCTTCACTCCTATCTGTACTTGAGCCAGGGTTCGGTCTAAGATAAGGGGTGTTTGTGTAAGGTATTCCATGAGAATATATTTTGAGTTTAAAAGTGAATTACACAGAATTAAATGCCACAGTAGGGATATTTTGGCCAGTATTAGCCTGTGTTTAGCCGGGTTACAGTGTCTCTACAGTGTGTATTTTCATTGATTTCAGTTACATTTCATGGTAACGTTGGGAATACAACCATTGTTTGTATGTTTATTACTGATGTAAAAGGATATTGAAGCCAGATAATTAAGTCAGATAATTTAATTAAATATACAAATTACATTTTTTTAAAATTAAGGCCAAGCTGTTTTGCTGGAGAATTGAAATCCACCCAAACCTATAATTGGGGAAAAGGCCATTTGGACAATCACAATTGTCCATTTGGTTTTAAAAGGCAAACAGATCGATGCACAGCATTAAAGGGGATCTGTGAGAGATCTAAATGCTTCTACAGCCACAATCTGTATTTCCTGTTTAGATATGTGCCCTTAATGATTGGCTTCAACTCAAAGCTGCAAGTAAGCTGTAGAGTCCATCAGATAGACTAGATAGGGTCTGACACCACTAGAGATTGACCTTTCTACCTCAAATCAAAACAAAGTGTATTGGTCGTGTACATAGATTTTCAGATGTTATCGCAGGTGCATCAAAATGCTTGTGTTTCTAGCTCCAATAGTGCAGTAATACCTATAAATAAAACATTAAATAAAAACACAATACACAATCCAAAAAAGCCTGATAGAACAGTGACTAAGGTTAAGGGCAGGGTACTGGGCGGAGGCCGGCTAGTGAAAACTATTTAACAGTCTGAAGGCCTGGAGATAGAAGCTGCTTATCAGTCTCTCAGTCCCAGCTTTGATGCAACTGTACTGTATCCGCCTTCTAGATGGTAGCGGGGTGAACAGGCCGTGGCTCGGGTGGCTGAGGTCCTTGATGATCTTCTTGGCCTTCCTGTGACACCTGGTGCTGTAGATGACCTGGAGGGCAGGCAGTGTGCTCCCGATGATGAATTGGGCTGACCGCACTACCATCTGGAGAGCCTTGCGGTTGCAGATGGTGCAATTGCCGTACTAAGCGTTGATACAGTCCGACAGGATGCTCTCAATGGTGCATCTGTAGAAGTTTGTGAGGGTTTTAGGGGCCAAGCCAAATTTCTACAGCCTCCTTCAGCCTGCTGAGGTTGAAGCTGTACTGTTGTACCTTCTTCACCACGCTGTCTGTGTGAAGGGACTCTTTCAGGTTGTCAGTGACGTGCATTCCGAGGAACATTTGACCCTTTCCACCGCGGCCCTATCGATGTGGTTGGGAGAATGCTCTCTCTGCTGTCCTGTAGTCCACGATCATCTCCTTCATTTTGTTGACTTTGAGGGAGAGGTTATTATTCCTGACACCACTCCACCTGGGATCTCACCTACTCCCTGAAGGCTGTCTCATTGTTGTCGTTAAATACCTTCTGTCATTAAACCATTACTGGTAAAGATATTCACCCATCTTACCCGAGTCAACACTAGAGAGGCTAAACTGGTAATTTATTTATCTAAGCAAATTTATTATTTGCATTGGGACAAGAATTATCTCTCAGAAAAAATACAAAGCAAACATAATGTAATCTCCTCAGATCTACAACAATGTTAGTCTCAACCTGCAATTTGCAACCTACAAAATCCATGTAATAGTGCCTGGCACTAACCTTACACATCTCTGTAGTGTTCTGACCATGCACCTGTTTGTTGCCGTATTGATCTGGTCAGTGGTCAGTGGACGTCATGATGTTTTCTGGGAGAGGAAACAGCATTCCGAGCTCAAAGCTCTGCACTTCAGAGCTCAAAGCTCTGAAGCACACTATATGGGTGATTTTACAGAAAGTGGTGTAAATTGCTGTCCCACTGTCACGTTCTGACCTTAGTTCTTTTGTTATGTCTTTGTTTTAGTATGGTCAGGGTGTGAGTTGGGTGGGTTATCTATGTTAGTTTTTCTATGATTTGCTATTTCTGTGTTTGGCCTGGTATGGTTCTCAATCAGAGGCAGCTGTCAATCGTTTTCCCTGATTGAGAACCGTATTTAGGTAGCCTGTTTTCTATTGTGTTTCGTGGGTGATTATTTTCTGACTTTGTGCATGTTACCAGACAGGACTGTTTCGTTTCGTGTCATTCCCATTTATCGTTTTGTTGTTTTGTTTGAGTATTCGTTTTCATTAAAAGGCATAATGAATACTTACCACGCTGCCCCTTGGTCCTCCTCTCTTTCTCCCACAGACGAACGTTACACCCACCCCAAACACCTGATTTAAAATATAGATACAGTGGGGCAAAAAAGTATTTAGTCAGCCACCAATTGTGCAAGTTCTCCCACTTAAAAAGATGAGAGAGGCCTGTAATTTTCATCCTAGGTACTTCAACTATAACGGACAAAATGAGAAAAAAATCCAGAAAATCACATTGTAGGATTTTTTATTAATTTATTTGCAAATTATGGTGGAAAATAAGTATTTGATCACCTACAAACAAGCAAGATTTCAGGCTCTCACAGACCTGTAACTTCTTCTTTAAGAGGCTCCTCTGTCCTCCACTCGTTACCTGTATTAATGGCACCTGTTTGAACATGTTATCAGTATAAAAGACACCTGTCCACAACCTCAAACAGTCACACTCCAAACTCCACTATGGCCAAGACCAAAGAGCTGTCAAAGGACACCAGAAACAAAATTGTAGACCTGCACCAGGCTGGGAAGACTGAATCTGCAATAGGTAAGCAGCTTGGTTTGAAGAAATCAACTGTGGGAGCAATTATTAGGAAATGGAAGACATACAAGACCACTGATAATCTCCCTCGATCTGGGGCTCCACGCAAGATCTCACCCCGTGGGGTCAAAATGATCACAAGAACGGTGAGCAAAAATCCCAGAACCACACGGGGGGACCTAGTGAATGACCTGCAGAGTGCTGGGACCAAAGTTACAAAGCCAACCATCAGTAACACACTACGCCTCTAGGGACTCAAATCCTGCAGTGCTAGACGTGTCCCCCTGCTTAAGCCAGTACATGTCCAGGCCCGTCTGAAGTTTGCTAGAGAGCATTTGGATGATCCAGAAGAAGATTGGGAGAATGTCATATTGTTCAATGAACAAACATATTGTTAAATTAATATATTATAAAGGCATTGTTTATACACCTATTTATATTGAGAGGTGGCTACCCCACACCCTGACTACTAAACCTCATGCTTGAAAATAAAGCAACTAATGATTTTTTGTAATATTTTTTAACACAATTCTGTTAATTGTGTTATTAATTATGTTATTTTTAACACAATCTTGAGTTGTTCTACTTTTATCTACTTATATATTTTGTTAATTTTTTAAATGTCTTTTTACAAAAAATGCTGTCCCACATTTTGATGTCACTATTGAAACACACACCTTAAAAGACTGTAGAATGAATGTGTCTTAAGCCAGACCCCTACAAAATATCACCAGGTGATGGGATTATACCCCTCTCCAGCATGGCCACATTGTGAGTAGTTTGTCTGCAAACATTTTTAAGAAAATGATTGAGTATGTTGATAAATCTTCATATTTTTTTAAGAAGTGTCACCATCAAACATCTAATATTTCCAGAAATATGTCAAGTATGGTTTTGGGACTAAAATATATATTTGCTGGCATCATCTGTCCAAATTTAAGCTAGCCAGCCATATGCTAGCTATGGGGAATTATTTAAAGTCTAAAAGAAGTCTAAATCGTTCAACCAAAACAATTGACACCATAGAGAAAGAAAGAGGTCTCATCTATGTATCTGTGACAGAATGGGAAGCACCTTTCTTCATTTAAATGTTGAAAGCACGATGCTCTACCAACTGAGCTACAGAGGTCAACCATGTGGGTTGTGGACAAGTACACACTTCAGTAACATAAGAATATGGCATAGACAGTAGTGGACTTCAGCCCTCCAAAAGCCCAAACGTTGACGTCTATAATGTTCTGTGCTGAATTATACTCTACTCTACTGTACTTTACTGGTACTGTACTCTACTGTTCTGTACTGTACAGTTATGTACTCTACTGTACTGTACTGTACTCTATTCAAGTTTACTCAAGATTCTTACAATTAAAAAGAGTGCCCATGGAGTCTTGATCTAGTGGTCTTTCGATCACTTGAGACCACATAAATTCAGTCTCTAACTTGTTATGGTCTCAACTCACTGGGTCTGGGTCTGGCTCTGGCTCTTGGGATCAATGTCCTGGTTTACAACCTTGTCTTGGCTCATGACATTACCTTATTATTTGGTTAACAAACCATAGGCAACCCAATTTGAAGAAAAAGACATTGCTCTCTGATCATTGGCTGATCGCCACCAACCCATAGGATTCTTCACCCAGTTGTCTACTTTAAAATGGTGGAATCCCTCGATGGCAATGTCCGTAATAAAATTGGTTATGTCAATCAAGACTAGAGTCCTCTCTGTATCTTTATGATTGACACTTGATTGTTAATCCACTGTCTTTCTTTACATTTATTGGACAAAATATTTGATTGAATCTGATAATAATTTATGTCAATCACATGTACCCCATTAGATATGGTATCAAGTTAAGTAAGCAATTAAGTTCAGAATGCATACGCCGAAAAAAATATTTTTACAAAATTAACATAGGAAAAGTGACAATTTAAACATCTAACAATATAATGAATTAGATGCCCAAGTAATTCAATCAATACGTTTCAGATTCATACAATCAACGTTGAACATTTTATAGAGAACAATAGAGATTATATTTCTCTAAAAGATAGGCAAAGGTTTTGAAAACCAGGTTAAAAGTAATGTTTTACTATTTATAAAACGTTACATGCAAATACAAATTGAATAAATGAATCCGTAATAGAAGGTTAATCAAAGTTATCAATACTTTGCATGGTTTTCCCTTTATTGCAACTTAGTATGTATGTCTACCTGACATTTGTTGTAAGACAAATGGATACAAATGTCGTTTTTTTTCCAACCCCCAATTTGCACCAGTTTGATAGAATCACCGGTATAGAATCACCGGTATAGAATCACTGTATAGAATCAACGGTATAGAATCAACAGTATAGAATCACCAGTATAGAATCACCGGTATAGAATCACCGGTATAGAATCACCATATAGAATCAACGGTATAGAATCACCGGTGTAGAATCACCGGTATAGAGTCACCAGTTCGATAGAATCATCAGTATAGAATCACCGGTATAGAATCACCGGTATAGAATCATCAGTATAGAATCACTAGTTCGATAGAATCACCGGTATAGAATCACCCGCATAGAATGACCCATATAGGGAATAGGATGCCATTTGGGACACGCATCTTGTGTCATTCTCCGTTCCATCAGAACCTTAATTGCCACAAGCTTTGTCATGGTCCTCCAATAGTCAAGTGAATAAGAGACTTGGACAAGTGGCAACGCGATATTCAGAAAAGGAAAACCCACACTCACACACTTCAGTGTGACTTTTCCTTTTCCAATCTATATGCATTTGAACCCTGCACCCAAATTCTTTTGATGACAAATTATTGAATCGAGCACGCCTATTCTTGATTTAAATTACAGATTCATTCCATCAAGACTATAGTGTCTGATCCTACTGCAGATAAGTTTACACACCTGGTACAGTGACACAAATACACTGTTTCATGTAAAGCATGATCTACTATAGAGGTTTAAATAATGGTAAGGGTGTCAAACAGGTATAAAGAGCTGTTCTGTAGGCTTAGCAGTTTCTGCAGTGTCTGTGAGCCTTCACTTTGCATTACAACTAGTCCACAATTCCCAAATTTCAATTCAGGGAAAATATAACTTTTAAGTATTCATGCATGCAGTTTTGGTATTCATCATTGGTATTGGCCATCCCATTCTTCTTCCCTTTTCTCAGGGCGAGTTCTTTCTGTTCCGTCTCTTCTAACCGAGTCTCTTTGTTCTGTCTCAAACTGCTCCTCTCCCATAGAAGCCACTGAAGCTGCCACTGTTGTTTTGCTCTTTGATGTAAGACAGAGAGATGGCAGTAAGTTCTCACCTGTCAGCTTTCATGGCTCCCCGAAGGCCTGACTTTGAGCCGGTGTCTGATAAATTGGGATTGATCGCTACAATAGAAGATTCACGTATGGCACTGTGTTACAAGGAACGGTTCATTTTCTGACAGGCAACACAGCAACCCGGGGCTTGTTACTGGTTATTGGACAAAAAGCACTGGTTTTTATTACGGCAGTAGCGATTTGATGTGACCGTACTGAAACCAGTTATTTCAGGTTCAAGATATCTGTGGTGTTCGTGCTGTTCTCTCAGTAGGGGTGTCATGCAGACTCATGCTATGTAATGAATGCTCCATACAGTTCCATATGGCTGCAGAGGAAATATCAAGTAAGTGCATATTTTAATAAATCAGACTTTGATTATAGTGCTGTATCCATCAGGAAACGTCTCCCTCTCTGAATAAGAACAGAAGAATTTGGCCGGTGAGTCAGAAATTCCACAATCCCCATCCTCAACCGCCTACCACTCTTAAATCTGACACCAACCTCCAACGACACTTACAGTTTCTGACTGAATGGGATCTTCAGCAACTGCAAAACTACTAGCGCCAAGGCCACGCTTTAGTCAAATCAACGTAGTAGCTCAAGGCTCTAGGGTGCATCCCAAATGGCATCTTTTTCCCTACATAGTGCACTACTTTTGACCAAAGCCCTATGGGCCCTCGTCAAAAGTAATACACTATATAGGGTTAAATGGTGCCATTTGGGATGCTGACTATTCCTTGTACATGCTAAGGATGATGCATCTATCCTGCGGATGCCCACCAGCTCCCCTTCTCTGAATTTGCCACTGAACACAACCAAGAGATTTGTTGATACGTATTCTGTGCAAATGAGTCACTGAGTCACAAGGGTTGCAATAGTTGTTTTAACAACTCCAAGTGCCAGTTAAATCCATTGACCGCAAGTCACTGTCCACATGTTGTAGGCTGTCTTCATCTCATGTGTTCTGAGTATGCTTGGGCTACAAGTTTAATGTACAGCAGTCTACTGTACTGAAGGGATGGATTGGCATCAGTACAGTAAATCAGGTTACATGAAAAAGGTTGTTGATCGGCCTGTGGAGAATACAAATTCCTCTCCTCTAAGCTGGTGGTGATTAGCACTGAGGGGCTGATAAATGCAGGGAATCTCAAACAGAAGCTGCTCCTGATCACCAATGATAAGTACGAGATAGAGAGAGAGAGAGAGAGAGAGAGAGAGACCATTAAACGGGAAGCCCCCCACGGATGGTCCTGTCAGCCCTGGGAGAACAGATGAAAGTGGTGCAGCCAGATACCATGGCCCTTTGATCGTTGCCTTTGTATGATAAACATTGCGCTGTGCCAACCAACGCTCTGAAGGTGAAGGGCTTTGAGTGGGTTTCCAGATCCCAGGACAGCAGGTAGGCATTCCTCCATGCCAGCTAGCTGTCTGCCACTCGGCTTTGAGACCCCAGCTCTCTCTGAAGAGTAGAGAGAACGAGAGAGCTGAGAGAACTGGCTCACCAGCAGATTGCGATGCCTATGCTATTCCCCATTAGAATGTTTTTTCTTATGCAGCTTTTTGGAGGGTTGAGAGGCTCGTTAAACATGGCGTCTTCGTTCCACAGGCAACGGCTCCCGCTGAGTGGTGGGAGTCCTATTTGAACCAATAATCATCAAGCTTCAAAATAAAAAGTGGTGCAGGAGGAGAGTGCGCACATGAATTTTTACAATGTGTTGGAATAATAATATGGTTGTTGAATATTTTATATCCACTACAGCAGCTTTGAAAATGTTTAAGGTTCACCATGTTAGTTCTAGCAAGGGAGGTGTGAAGGGAACTATGCAGTGCACTGTGCCAACTACTGCATAGACCCCTGAAGTAATATGTCTTTCATTAAATTAAATACATAAAAAATATTATCTATGCTCCTCGAATAACAAGGGTTTAGGCCTAAACGGTGCAAGAAAACCACATATATTGAAGAGGAATATTATTCTGTGTAAACTTCATGAATCCTAACCAGATCACACCTTTATGGAAAAAAAAACATTTTGAAAATTGAAATGTCCACGTTTTGGACATCATTTTATTTTGCAACACTTCACATGTGATATTTCACTTGAAGTTTCACATGTGGATTTTCACAAGTGATTACATAACCTTCCACATGTGAAATCATGTAATACCATGTGGTTTTGGAACACTTCCCATGTGAGGATATTTCACGTCTGTGTCGATGACTGATTTCACCTGTATTCCTACTCTTTGGACTTCAAAGTAAATCTTAGCTTTGTATAATACTGTAACGATGTGCGCTGAGAGTCAGGAAGCAAGTTCAGGGAGTGTTTTAATAAATAAACACAACATAAAACAAAATATGAACAACGCAAGGACATGACACAGGAACAGAAACAATAACGCCTGGGGAAGGAACCAAAGAGAGTGACATATATAGGGAATGTAATCCAGGAAGTGATGCAGTCCAGGTAAGTCTGATGCCGCGCAGGTCTGCTTAACGATGGTGACAGGTGTAATGAGCAGCCTGGTGACAAAGAGGCCGGAGAGGGAGCACACGTGACAAATACACTCAAGAAAAACTATTATGGTGATTCAGGAGTAACATTAAAACATAATAATATAAATAAGTATAGCCAGTTTTAATTGTAATGGCTTAGCAGATAATACAAAAAGACGATCAGTATTTACCTGGCTAAAAGAGAACAATTTTAGATGAAGTTTTGTGGAAAAAGGACTGGGGGGGGGCAAATATATTTCTCCCATGGGCAAAGAAGTTCGAAAGGTGTGATGGTATTAATTAACAGTAATTTTGCAAATTGTCCAAACAGATCATCAAGGTAGATGGATTATTTTAAATATGTTATTGCGCAAAAACAGATATGGCCTATTAACCTATACGGTCCAAATAATGATGATTCAAGCTTCTTTGAAAGTATATATAAGAATTTATCAACTCTACAAGCAACACTAGACTTTATTGTTATGGTGGGAGATATTAATACGGTTTTAAATACCTCTATGGACCGTAAAGGAAATCACACTACAAACTATCACACTCAGGCACTTAAGGAAATCATGAATGTCACGGATATATTGGATTTAGTGGATATATGGAGGCTTTAAATACCCTGACCTAGTGAGATATACATTAAGGAGGCTTAATCAAGAAAGTCGTCTTGATTACTTTCTTATGTCATTCTCTCTGGACCCAAAAGTTTAAAAATGATTGATAGGGGACAGAATGTGGTCGGATCATCACATAATTGGCATATATATTACACTTACAGAATTTCCACGTGGGCGAGGATATTGGAAATTTAATCAAAGCCTACTGGATAATAACTTGTTTATAACTAGGACAGAAGAATTTATAACGGACTTTTTACCAACATAACAGGTACAGCAGATCCCATTATTGTACGGGACACTTTTAAATGTTCCTTTAGAGGCCATGCAGTTCAGTACTCATCTATAAAACAAAAGCAATTTAGGTCAAAAGAGTCCATATTAACAAAGGAAATTGAAGGACTAACAGTACAGATAGATAGGAATAAAAACTGTACCATAGAGTCACAGAATAAGTTAGAAGAAAAACAAAAATAAACAGAAGAACTTATTCAATAAAGATCCAGTGTAATATATTATAAAAAATAAAGCGACCTGGATGGAATATGGTGAAAAATGCACCAAATTCTTCAACAATTTTCAACATAGAAATGCTACCAAATGTATTTTATTGAAACTTATTACAAATGATGGAGTCACGCAGAATTTACCAAATGATATTTTGAAAGAGGTAGTAAAGTACTTTATGAATATGTTTTTGTTTCAGTCTCCTCCATCTCCACTAACCGAAGCTAATTTGTATGGATTTTTTTCCTATTAAAAATGTAAAAATGAACATCTGTACAGAAAAACTCATGTGAAGGCCAAGTTACAAAAGAGGAACTTCTTGATTCAACTAAACCCTTTAAGGCTGGGAAAACTCCAGGGCTGGATGACATACCAGTGGAAGTATACCAAAACAATTTTTATATACTTAGAGGACCATTATTAGCATGTTTTAACCACTCCTATATAAACGGTGGCTTATCGGATAAGCAACAAGAAGGTCTGATTTCATTATTACTGAAACAGGATCCAAGTGGCACAGTTGAATTGGAAGTTTACATACACTTAGGTTGGAGTCATTAAAACCTGTTTTTCAAACACTCCACAAATTTCTTGTTAACAAACTATGGTTTTGGCAAGTCGGTTAGGACATCGACTTTATGCATGACACAAGTCATTTTTCCAACAATTGTTTACAAACAGATTATTTCTCTTATAATTCACAGTATCACAATTCCAGTGGGTCAGAAGTTTACATACACCAAGTTGACTGTGCCTTTAAACAGCTTGGAAAATTCCAGAAAATTATATCATGGCTTTAGAAGCTTCTGATGGGCTAATTGACATCATTTGAGTCAATTGGAGGTGCACCTGTGGATGTATTTCAAGGCCTACCTTCAAACTCAGTGACTCTTTGCTTGATGGGAAATCCAAAGACCTCAGAAAACACTTGTAGACCTCCACAAGTCTGGTTCATCCTTGGGAGCAATTCATTTCCAACCGCCTGAAGGTACCACGTTCATCTGTAAAAACAATAGTACGCAAGTATAAACACCATGGGACCACACAGCCGATGCTTGCAAGCCGAAGAACACCATCCCAACCGTGAAGCACAGGGGTGGCAGCATTATCACTTCACAAAATAGATGGCATCACAATGTTGGACAATTATGTGGATATATTGAAGCAACATCAGTCAGGAAGTTAAATATTGGTCGCAAATGGGTCTTCCAAATGGAAAATTACCCCAAGAATACTTCCAAAGTTGTGGCAAAATGGCTTAAGGACAACAAAGGCAAGATATTGGAGTAGCCATCACAAAGCCCTGATCTCAATCCCATAGAAAATGTGTGGGAAGACCTGAAAAACCATGTGCGAGCATGGAGTCCAACAAACCTGACTCAGTTGCACCAGCTCTGTCAGGAGGAATTCAAAATTCACCCAACTTACTGTGGAAAGCTTGTGGAAGGCTACCCGAAACGTTTGAACAAAGCTAAACAATTTAAAAGCAATGCTACCAAATACTAATTGAGTTTACTGTATGTAAACGTCTGACCCACTGGGAATGTGTTGAAAGAAATAAAAGCTGAAAGAAATACTTCTCTCTACTATTATTCTGACAATTCACATTCTTAAAATGAAGTGGTGACCCTAACGGACCTAAGACAGGGAATTGTTTACTAGGATTACATGTCAGGAATTGTGAAAAACGGAGTTTAAATGTACTTGGCTAAGGTGTCTGTAAACTTCCTACTTCAACTGTATATGGATATGTATGTGTATAGATATATATATATATTTACCCCAAAAATATATGGGGGATTGGAAATGAAAAATAAAATAATAAAAAATAAATATTATAATATGCCCCAACAACATTATAAAACTATACAGAATTGCTAAAATAAGTCAATTGAATCAATGATGAGTGAATAATCAGATTAAGTTGCTAGGTTTCCATTCAATTATATTCTAAAAACCAGATAAAAACAAAATGCGCATTTTCTGTCCAGAGCTGTGATTCCATCAAATTGATGTGTTGCATGATAACGTGTTGCACATAGAAATACCCTTTGAGGTTAAATTCCCATGTACTAAATAAAAAATGCAAGTTAAATGGATTTCTATCTCATTTTCAACTCTACTGGTGGTTTTCTCTAGCCAACATCTCGTAGATACAGTGTGGATTTAGCTCACCTGTGTCCGGTCTGGAGCGTGAAGTCACAAGCTCTGCTGGTAAGCTACTGCTTAGCAACCTAGTGGTGAAAAAGCCATGGTTTGCCCTAGAAAGCCAATGTAAATTACGATAGCCAGAACGGCCAATCCCCCCCCAAAATAATGGCCGTTTTGGGCTCTAAAATGTTCTTATTATGATCACGTTTGATCCTCACTGTGAAATATTTTCAAGTTTCCTACAAATCGAGAGACTGTATTTAATTAAATAGTTATCCATTCTGACTACTACATGTCTTGTCACACAGGACAAGGTGCTGACACAGACCAATCATGGGCCGGCAGGCTACGAGGAGTCTCCATAGTTGACTCCTTCAGGCAAGTTGAAAACGACTACATCGACCATGATCCTTTGCTACTTACGGCCACTTTCCCCATGATCCGTAGTGATTTTTGGTACTATTCAGCCCCATTCAGCGATATTGAGTGCTTTAAATTCAAATACTTCAGGAGTTTTCCATAGGAATACGTGGATGTCGTCAACGCTATCACTATCAACTGGTTTGGATGTCTATGGTTTAGCCTACATGATGAGATGATTATGGACAAAATAAATAAAAATGATTTGTCAAACTGCAGCCAAGCATCGATGATCATGTCACCAGAATAAGACCCTCAATATTTATTGGAAAGGAGCATCAAGCTCATCACCTTGTAATTTCACCACCCTGTGAAGTTATTTCATATTTATCTTAATAATCTGTCTGCTTTCCCGACGTGTCGTAGTGGGAGGACCACACAATACGTCATTGCGACACCAGGTTTACTTCGACATTATGGTTATTATATCAACATTTGCGCATAAAAGCATTTCCACAAACATTTCTCACTTAATACATTTTACTGACACAAAAAGATCCCACCTTGTCTAGCGTATTTTGTTTTGTCAACATTTAGAAAGTTTACCAACAAATTTAAATTTTCCATCAGGCCTGTCATGATTTTTTTTTAATGACATATACTTTATTTGCATAAATAGGTTGGATGGAAACCTGATTAATGATAACTGAAATAGCTATGTGCAGAGATGTAAACTGAACAAAAATATAAACGCAACATGTAAAATGTTGGTCCCATGTTTCATGAGCTGAAATAAACGAGCCCAGAAATGTTCCATATGAACAAACAGCTTATTTCTCTCAAATGTTGTGCATGAATATGTTTACATCCCTGTTAATGAGCATTTCTCCTTTGCCAATATAATCCATCCACCTGACAGGTATGGCATATCAAAAAGCTGATTAAACGGCATAATCATTACACAGGTGCATGTTGTGCTGGGGAAATAAAAGGCCACTCTAATATGTGTAGTTTTGTCACACAACACAATGCCACAGATGTCTCAAGTTTTGAGGGAGAGTGCAATTGGCATGCTGATTGCAGGAATGTAATTTCTCTACCATAAGCCGCCTCCAACGTTGTTTTAGAGAATTTGGCAGTAACACGTGTAACCATGCCAGCTCTGGACCGCCACATCCGGCTTCTTCACCTGTGGGATTGTCTGAGACCAGCTACCCGGACAGCTGATGAAACTGAGGATTTTTTCAGTCTTTAACAAAGCCCTTTTGTAGGGAAAAACTAATTCTGACTGGATGGGCCTGGCTCCCCAGTGGGTGGGCCTATGCACTCATAGGCCCACCCATGGCTGCGCCCCTGCCCAGTCATGTGAAGTCAATAGATTAGGGCCTAATTAATCTATTTCAATTGACTGATTTCCTTATATGAACTGTAACTCAATAAAATTGTTGAAATTGTTACGTTTTGTTTAAATTTTTGTTCAGAATATTATAGGTAAAGAATGTTTAGGGGACTTCTGAGAATGCGACAGACTTTGTGGTGCAGTAGAAAGATCAGCGTACGCCTGAGGTTGTGACACTAGCTGGATAGCCTACCAGTTACCACAACCCCCATACCATTTAATTACTCGCCCACATTTGAAATAACTGTTTTCACATGTTGAGCTGAAATTGTCACTTGCAAACAAAATAGATACGTGTCAGTTGTTCACATGTGTATCCATGTGTTAACATGTATTCAATATAGACTTCACATGTTAACACCACCTTTTCACGTGTGAGGAGAATAACATGTTTTGAATTGCAGATTCACATGTGGAATTTGCACTTTCACATGTGAAAAAACGTCACATGTCAAAACCTAACTGTCACATGCTGAGTTGCATTTTCACAAAAACGTTCACATTTGAACACTGAATTTGTACTTTCACGTGAAAAACATTCAAATATTGTCACGTGTAGTTTATGAAATCACATGTTGAAATTTTGCATCCCAATATTGTGAAACAAATTTCACATGAGATCATGTTTTCACAAGTTTTATGTCATCACATGATGCTTTTAAATGTTATCATATTAACTTCACATAAGATCACATAAGTGTTTTTTCCATGAGGGCAATCACAGCTGTTTAATCAAAGAAATTAAGGACAAAGAAACATCTGAGAGTAACAATTCAAAAATGTATTGACCAATATAAAAAAAATTCAAAGTTAAGGATTTGAGCCAGCGATCCAAACGACCATCTGGACTTGATACAGAACAGACAAATACTAAGTAACAGATATGGCGATATTGACTGGTGGGAATGGGATGTTTGCTGTCACCTTACTCTGATATAGGCGTCCAGAAGGCTTTGGATAAGGGATGCTTTAGCTTATCTGCTACTCTATGTGGATTGGTTACTTTGGTCTTATACTGTATTTTGTTTTCATTTTCTTTGTCTAGTGTCTCTTAACATGTAATAATGGAGTCAAAAATGTTTTATAATTCTTAGGGTATATGATGATGGGATGTGTGGTGCAGTGCATGGGGAGAGAGAGAGAGAATTAGGAATGCTATGCATGTGTGGGAAGTGGTTCTGTCTGAGTTATAAATTAATGATCTCAACATGTGCTATAGTTGAGAATCATCAAAAACTCAAGTGCAGACAAAAGCATTATCAGCCATGGACGGCCTGCAGATGGAAAAGTGTCTTGACTAGGAGACAGAAGCTGGGGGAAACTTAAAAAGCATGGTCCTTTTAAATGAAATGTAAAATTGAATGCTGGGAAAGTCCATGTGTGCTTGTCTGGTATCTAAAACACACCAGTAATTCAAAGCAATTCACAGTTTAGTCTATGCACTCAAGTCCATTTACAGACTATGTGTTTGATTGGAGGGCATTCTGCACCAGTGAGGATTTGAATACATGAGTGATGTCACTCACTAAGTGTCCATGGTAATTCTTTGTCAATGTGAGGGGCGAGAATTCAGACAAGCGTGTGCTTTTGACACCTGGAAATGACGTGCTATCATCCACGCATATGAAATATTTATCACCGATGCATATTTCCTGGAGATGGAACATTTATGAATATATGGACCTTGGTTCAGAGTGTGTGTGTGTGTGTCTACCTGCACTATTGGGCTAGGTGCCTCGCAGTGCCAGTGGAGGCTCGTACGGTGGGAGCACCCTGTCATATGTGGGAGATAGGAGCATGAAATTCCACAAGACTACGTACAGATAAAAGTGGTCTCCCATGTAACACTAATGAAGGTCATTTCATGCTTACATTCCAGTACAATGTGTGTCTGTTTGAGAGTGGGTGGGTGGTAGGAATGTTTCACTCTTCAAATGATAGTGTTACTACATGGCCGGGTGTACTTTTCTTTTTAAACAGACAGTATGATAAAGGAAAGTTTCTGAATAAGTGCACACGTTCTATATAGCAGCATACTTTTCACATTGACCATATACATCTATATCAGTAGAATTTCAAACATTGACTTGTTACTCGTGCACACCTAATATTTGCAGTATTATACAATATGAATCCTATCAGTAGCAACAACACAATAGAATGGCTCCTTCAAGACACTAGTATTCTATTGAGTGGTGTATCACTAAGTATATCAGTGTGTGGACGGGGTTTGTCAGAATCTATGGAGTGTAGCCAACATTGTCATTGTATCAGGCCTGTCTGGCTATAGAGAACATCCACAGGCCTGACAAGAGGTAAGCTACATCGCTACATCTCCAGTCTGCATCAAAGAGGCATCAGTTGTGGATCACTACCTTCAATCAAAGAGCGGGGAGGGAAGGCAGGGCTGCATAATGTGACAGGTCCTGTCTCTCTTTGATGCCTAGGCTGCTCTGCTCTGCTCACCATAACCCTGCTAGTGGTGCTGCGCCTATAGGCCCTAGAGCTCAGCCCTAGACAAAAACTCAAATTGAGACTAATTCTAGACTATAAAACACACCCAATGGAGAATTGTCAATGAAAGTGGTGTTAAGTCTCATACTGGGCTTGATTCATTAATCTGAGTCTGGGAAACTGGCCCGAAGAGAAATAAGGACATGTATAAAGTGGGTTTCTAACTACATGCAGCAATATGGCTATAGAGGCTTTGTAACTCTTAACACTGGAGCTATACTGGCACAGTATCCTTCTGTATAATATCACCGAGCGACTGACCCCAGTGTCACCAGAGATTTGATATATCGTCAGATACATTTCATTATAGAATCCTCCAGAGACCGCCCAAATATATCGCACATAATGACAGTCAGATTGAATTACATTAAGAAGCATTAAAATGAACAAAGTCATTGTCTGATGTTATCTCGTTATCTCATTGTTTCATACCGATTACCAGATCTAATATCTTGTTTCATATCTCCATCTAATGCAGTATGACAAATGAGGAAATCTGAGAGAGATGTGCATTTTTAACAGTGTTTTATTGTTAACATTGTTTATTGTGGTTGTGTAATTACAGAATGCATAATGAGGAATCTAATTTATTAGAAGGTTGATAGCATTGTAAGTTTATAACTGTAAGATTGAGACAATCTCCATTTATTTTGCCATTGTAAACAGTGCCCTCTAGTGCGTCTCAATGTTGCACTTGTATGTGCTGGGCATATTCATAGCAAGTTAGACCAGGGGTACAGAAATACTCACAGCTCAGTCTCAAAATTGCAACAAAAATGAATGAAAATCAACAAAGAGAAGGCAGATTTTGCTTCTCTCAAAACAAAAAGGGTCAGATAGAGTGTCACTCTGTTATTCAAACATTAGAGTGTAGTGAAGAAAACACAAGTCACTACGTACTGTTGCTATTTACGTTTCATTGGTTTGTGTATTGAGTAATTATCTACTTTTGGAAGGCTTGGATGACTTGAATCCAGAAATCTCTTTTCCAAGAGCGTTTCCCTTTATTAGTTGTGAAAACTAGGCAGTAAGCTAAGAAAAAACCTTTGAAAACAACACACATATCCATCTGGAAAAGGGATATTCCCTCCATTGAGTTGTGGTTGTGAACACTAGGGTCATCCAAGGATACGTCGCCTTGTGCTGAGCGAAGCTGGAAACTGACACTCATATCACGACCACATTCTTTTTTCTCCAGCGCTACGGAAAATATGGTATTAACCAGATTTACTGGCCAATCAGACACAACTGTGCTACATCCCCAATTGCACCCAATTCCCTATGTAGTGCACTACTTTTCATCAGGGCCCATAGGGCTCTGGTCAAAAGTAGTGCACTATATAGGGATAGGGTGCAATTTGAGATTCACGCTTTGTCCCGGTCCATTCCCAAGTCCAGATCTAAAAATATCCCACATAACTATGACCAGACTAAAGGAACTTTGAGCTATATTTCTTATTCCACAATGGCTAAATATCAAGGAAAATATTAGTCAAAACTTGCCACTTGTGTGTAAATGAGACCAAGATGGATTACAAGCTCTGGGTTCTATTTGAGGCCTCTTGGCTCACAGTGCACCGCACAATTTCCATCCATCCCTGCTTGGCTGAATGAATCAAAGCCCCAGATGTGTGGGGCCACAACTTTAAAAAGTGAATTCCTTTTGGTAAGCCTTTACTGTAGGTAAAGGAATTATAACAGATTAAATCTGAACCCTCCACTTGTGGGATTTGATGTACATTACCAACAGTGAGAAATGGCCAGTCTGAAATACAATATACCACTTCAGATGGAAGACGGAAGGAGAAAGTGGAGGGAGAGAGGGGAATGTGTTCTGGGTATTTCCTGGAAGTTTGAAGTGCCTCACAAGCAAATATACAGCTAAAAGCTTTACAAAGGAAGCTGAAATGGTTCTCCATGGCACCCAAGCCATTGTGTAAATGAATCAAGGTGGCAAAGCAGCTTTGATGCTTGGTGGGTCCTATGTCAAATGCCATAGAAATGTATCCCCGTCAAATTACAGTGCATTCGGAAAGTGTTCAGACCTCTTGACCTTTTCAACATTTTGTTACGTTACAGCCTTATTCTAAAATTGATTAAATTGTTTTTTTCACTCATCAATCTACACACAACACCCCATAAGGACAAAGCAAAAACCGTTTTTTGAAATCTTTGCAAATGTATATAAAACAAATATATATCAGATATACATAAGTAGTCAGACCCTTTACTCATTACTTTGTTGAAGCACATTTGGCAGAGATTACAGCCTCAAGTCTTTTTGGGTATGACGCTACAAGCTTGGCACACCTGTATTTGGGGAGTTTCTCACATTCTTCACTGCAGATCCACTCAAGCTCTGTCAGGTTGGATGGAGAGAGTCGCTGCAAAGCTATTTTCAGGTCTCTCCAGAGATGTTCAATCAGGTACAAGTCCGGGCTCTGGCTGAGCCACTCAAGGACATTTGACATCCTGAAGTCACTCCTGCGTTGTCTTGGCTGTGTGCTTAGGGTCACTGTTCTCTTGGAAGGTGAACCTTAATCCCAGTCAGAGGTCCGGAGCGCTCTGGAGCAGATTGTCATCAAGGATCTCTCTGTACTTTGTCCGTTCATCTTTCCCTCGATCCTGACTAGTCTCCCAGTCCCAGCCGCTAACAAAATCCACACAGCAGGATGCTGTTACCAACAAGGGATGGTGCCAGGTTTTCTCCAGACGTGACACTTGGCATTAAGGCCAAAGAGTTCAATCTTGGTTTCATCAGACCAAAGAATCTTGTTCAGATGGTCTTAGAGTCTTTACAGTGCCTTGCAAAAGTGTTCATCCCCCTTGGCGTTTTTCCTATTTTGTTGCATTTCAACATGGAATTTAAATAGATTTTTATTTGGATTTCATGTAATGGACATACACAAAATAGTCCAAAATGGTGAAGTGAAATGAAAACAATTACTTGTTTCAAAAAATGCAAAAGAATGTAAACCGGAAAACTGGTGCGTGCATATGTATTCACCCCCTTTGCAATGAAGCCCCTAAATAAGATCTGGTGCAACCAATTGCCTTCAGAAGTCACATAATTAGTTAAATAAAATCCATCTGTGTGCAATCTAAGTGTCACATGATCTGTCACAGGATCTCAGTACATATACACTTGTTCTGAAAGGCCCCAGCGTCTGTAACACCACTAAGAAAGGGGCACCACCAAGCAAGCTGCACTATGAAGACCAAGGAGCTCTCCAAACAGGTTAGGGACAAAGTTGTGGAGAAGTACAAAACAGGGCTGGGTTATAAAGAAATACCAGAAACTTTGAACATCCCACGGAGCACCATTAAATAAAAATTGTTAAAATGGAAAGAATATGGCACTACAACAAACCTGCCAAGAGAGGGCCACCCACCAAAACTCACGCACCAGGTAAGGAGGGCATTAATCAGAGAGGCAACAAAGAGACCAAAGATAACCTTGAAGGAGGTGCAAAGCTCCACAGCAGAGATTGGAGTATCTGTCCATAGGACCCCTTTAAGCCGTACACTCCACAGAGCTGGGCTTTGCGGAAGAGTGGTCAGAAAAAAAGCCATTGCTTAAAGGAAAAAATAAGCGAACACATTTGGTGTTCGCCAAAAGGCATGTGGGAGACTCCCCAAACATATGGAAGAAGGTACTCTGGTCAGATGAGACTATAATTTAGCTTTTTGGCCATCAAGGAAAACGCTATGTCTGGCGCAAACTCAACACCTCTCATCACCCCGAGAATATCATCCCCATCATCCCCACAGTGAAGCATGGTGGTGGCAGCATCATGCTGTGGGGATATTTTTACTCTGCATTGACTGGGAAACTGGTCAGACTTGAAGGAATGATGGGTGGCGCTAATTACAGGGAAGCTCTTGAGGGAACCTGTTTCAGTCTTTCAGAGATTTGAGACTGGGACGTAGGTTCACCTTCCAGCAGGACAGTGACCCTAAGCATACTGCTAAAGCAACACTCGGGTGGTTTAAGGGGAAACATTTAAATGTCTTGGAATGGCCTAGTCAAAGCCCAGACCTCAATCCAATTGAGAATCTGTGGTATGACTTAAAGATTGCTGTACTCTAGCAGAACCCATCCAACTTGAAAGAGCAGGAGCAGTTTTGCCTTGAAGAATGGGCAAAAATCCCAGTGGCTAGACGTGCCATGGTTATAGAGACATACCCCAAGAGACTTGCAGCTATAAAAGGCTGCAAAAGGTGACTCTACAAAGTATTGACTTTGGGGGGGTGAATAGTAGTGCATGCTCAAGTCTTTTTGTCTTATTTCTTGTTTGTTTCACAATAAAAAATATTTTGCATCTTCAAACTGGTGGGCATGTTGTTTAAATCAAATGATACAAATGCCCAAAAATCTCTTTTAATTCCAGGTTGTAAGCCAACAAAATTGGAAAAATGCCAAGGAGGGTGAATACTTTCGCAAGCCACTGTATGGCAGATCTGCTTCTGGCTCCTAAGGAGCTTTGCAGTGTTTAGTATTTTTTGTGAGTTATTTCTTACATTATTAGCCCAGATTTTTTTATGTGTTATTACCTACAGCCGGAAATAACTTTTGGATATCAAAGAGGCGGTAACTCAACAGCATTACAGCGAGTGTTATTCCCACTTTTCCGAATTGGATGCTTTGTTCGTACCACCCAGGGCAATTTACTTATTCCAGAGGCTGCTCCAAAACACAGCATCCGGAGAAGAGGTATTCAGAGTGGACTTCTAGTCCAACTCAGGATGCATGCACGCCATCCACTGCTTCCAAGTATGTTCCTCGCTAATGTACAATCTCTAGATAATTAGATAACTAGATGAGTTCAGGGCGAGGATCTCCTTCCAGAAAGACATCTGGGAGTGTAAAACACGGCTCTCTTGGGATATACTGTCCCCGTCCATATAGCCAGCTGTGTTCTCAGTACATAGGAATCAAAAACTATCCAGGAAGAAGAAATGTGGGGATGTTTCTTTCATGATTAACTACTCATGGTGTGATTATGATAACATACAGAAACTCAAGTCCTTATGCTCACCTGACCTAGAATAACAATTAAATGCAGACCGTATTAACTCCCAAGATAATTATCTTCGGTTATAGTCACAGCCGTGTATATTCCCCCACAAGCCGATAACACGTCGGCCCTCAAAGAACTACACTGGACTTTATGCAACCTGGAAACCACATATCCTGAGGTGCATGTATTGTAGCTGGGGATTTCAACAAAGCAAATTTGAGGAAAACGCTACCAATTGACTGTAGTACTCGCTATGGAAAAATATTGGACCACTTTTACTCAACTTTCGAAATGCCTACTAGGCCCTCCCCGCCCTCTCTTCTGCAAATCTGATCATGACTCCATTTTTCTACTCCCTTCCTATAGGCAGAAACTCAAACAGGAAGTACTCGTGCTGAGGTCTATTCAAAGCTGGTCTGACCAATCAGAATCCCTGCTTCAAGATTGTTTTGATCATGCAGACTGGGATATGTTCCTGGTAGCCTCTGATAATATCATCGACAAATACACGGATACGGTGACTGAGTTCATCGGAAAGTGTATAGGAGATGTTCTTTCCACTATGACTAATTAAACCTACCCAAACCAGAAACCGTGGATAGATGGCAGCATTCGACAAAACTGAGATCACAAACCACTGCATTTAACCATGGCAAGGTGACTGGGAATATGGCCGAATACAAACAGTGTCGTTATTCCCTCCGTAAGGCAATTAAGCCGGCAGAATGCCAGTACAGAGACAAAGTGTCCTAATACAACAGCTCAGACACAAGACTTATGTGGCCTTACCACCTTACCTTACTTGACACCCTAGACCCACTTCAATTTTTTTATCGCCCAAATAGATCCACAGACGATGCAATCGCCAACGCACTGCACACTGCCCTATCCCATCTGGACAAGAGGAATAACTATGTAAGAATGTTGTTCATTGACTATAGCTTAGCATTCAACACCATAGTACACTCCAAGCTCATCATTAAGCTCAAGGCCCTGGGTCTGAACCCCGCCCTGTGCAACTGGGTCCTGGACTTCTGACGGGTAGGAAACAACATCTCCACTTCACTGATCCTCAACGCAGTGGCCCCACCAGGGTGCGTGCTCAGCCCCCTCCTGTACTCCCTGTTCAGCCATGACTACATGGCCACGCACGCCTCCAACTCAGTCATGAAGTTTGCAGACGACACAACAGTAGTAGGCCTGATTACCAACAATGACGAGACAGCATTCAGGGAGGAATTGAGGGCCCTGGGTAAGGATAATGACCTCTCACTCAATATCAACAAAACAAAGAAGCTGATCGTGGACTTCAGGAAACAGCAGAGGGAGCACGTCCCTCTCCACATCAACAGGACCACAGTTGACAAAGTGGAAAGCTTCAAGTTTCTTGGCGTACACGTCACTGATGATCTTAAATGGTCCACCCACACAGACAGTGTGGTGAAGAAGGCGCTACAGTGCAACAGCGCCTCTTCAACCTCAGGAGGCTGAAGAAATTTGGCCTTGCCCCTAAAACCCTCAAAAACTTTTACAGATGCACAATTGAGAGCATCCTGCCTGGCATGGCAGCTGCAACACCCGCAACCGCAGGACTCTCCAGAGGGTGATGCGGTCTGCCCAACACATCACTGGGGGCAAACTGCCTGCCCTCCAGGACACCTGCAGCACCTGATGTCACATCAACCACCCGAGCCACGGCCTTTCCACCCCGTTATCATCCAGATGGAGAGGTCAGTACAGGTGCATCAAAGCTGGGACCGAGATACTGAAAAACAGCTTCTAATTCTAGGCCATCAGACTGTTAATTAGCCATCACTAGCCGACTTCCACCTGGTTACGCAACCCTGCACCTTAGAGGCTGCTGCCCTATACACATAGACTTGGAATCACTGTTTATATACGGTATTCTATTCTACTGTATTTTGGTCAATGCCAATCCAACATTGCTCAATCTAATATTTATATATTTCTTAACTCCATTCTTTTACTTTAGATGTGTGTGTATTATTGCAAATTGTTAGATATTACTGCACTGTTGGAGCTAGAAACACAAGCATTTCGTTACACCCGCAATAACATCTATTAAGTACTGTATGTGTATGTGACAAATAAAATTTGATTTGATTTGAGGTTTCTTCCTGGGTACCATCCTTTCTAGGGAGTTTTTCCAAGCCACCGTGCTTCTACATCTTCATTTCTTGCTCTCTGAGGTTTTTGGCTCAGTTTCTTGAAAATCAAATCAAATCAAATTGTATTGGTCACATACACGTGATTAGCAGATGTTATTGCGGGTGTAGCGAAATGCTTGTGCTTCTAGCTCCGACAGGACTTTATAAATACATTTGATTGATTGATTGATTGATTGATTGATTGATTAATTGATTGATGGTAATAGAATAATCTTATTCAATTAACCTACTGTAATGTAAACAACAACAAAAAAAGCCAGACTAAGCCTTTAGTTTTTAGACTTTGTCTCCAAACAAAGATGGTTGAATCTGGTTCCAATGTTAAGTTCAAAATGTGCAGTTTTATAGGAAAGACTTTGTATTGGAACATTTCTAAAGGAGCACAATTTAACATGATGTAACTACCTGAGTGTACGCGGGAGCACACAGAGACATTTAAGTAAGGTCAGAAATAGACCGTAGAGTGGGACCTTCTTTATGGTAGACTTTTAACTCTGCCTCTGATCCTTTTACCTTCTCTTATCTACGTCCTTGTTCATTGTATAACTGAGCTTTTATAAGGGATGTTAAATTCAAGGTCCCCGTTATTTCCAAGAGATTCCAGGTAAAAACATGTCTTCACTTAATCGCTTGCCAGAAATGATTTGATGAATATGGTTGCCAGGGTCAGACTTCAGACATCCGGTATAACTGAGTCATAGAGCTTTCAAATCCGTATTAAACTGTATGTTATGGTAAGAAAACAAAAAAGTCAGCAGTATTCTTTGACTGCAGCGAACCTCCTCTGTGTGACTAGTGCCCACTCAACCCTCACCGGAGCAGAACAGGGTTCCTTACACCCCTTCTCATTCCTCCTCTCTGGCTTATATCCCTGCTCTCTCTCCCCAGAGGGGGGTCAGATGTTCACAGGCCAGCTGGCCTAGCATCAGTAACCCTGTTAGCATTAGCCTCAGGGCTAAGCCATCTATACTGTAGATCCACATGATCCACAGGACATCTCTCTCTGCAGGGGGTTAGCATGGGGGTGGCCCACCTAATTCCAACTCTGCAGGACCGGGAGGATTTTTTAAAAACGTAACAGTGATCAACCCTGTGGTGATGGATCAAGGATGTCATCAAAGGGTTAACGCTAACAGTTGTATTCACTGTATCACAATTCCAGTGGGTCAGAAGTTTACATACACTAAGTTGACTGTGCCTTGAAACAGCTTGGAAAATTCCAGAAAATGATGTCACGGCATTAGAAGCTTCTGATAGGCTATTGGAGGTGTACCTGTGTATGTATTTCAAAGGCCTACCTTCATACTCAGTGCCTCTTTGCTTGACATCATGGGAAAATCCAAAGATATTAGAATAAAACATTGTAGACCTCCACAAGTCTGGTTCTTCCTTGGGAGCAATTTCCAAACGCCTGAAGGTACCACGTTCATCTGTACAAGCAACAGTACGCAAGTATAAACACCATGGGACCACATAGCTGTCATACCGCTCACGAAGGAGATGCATTCTGTCGCCTAGAGATTTACATACTTTGGTGCGAAAAGGTCAAATCAATCCCAGAACAACAGCAAAGGACCTTGTGAAGATGCTGGAGGAAACAGATGCAAAAGTAGTAAAAATAGTCCTATATCAACATAACCTGAAAGGCCACTCAGCAATGAAGAAGCCACTGCTCCAAAACCGCCATAAAAAAAAGCCAGACTACAGTTTGCAACTGCACATGGGTACAAAGATCGTACTTTTTGGAGAAATGTCCTCTGGTCTGATGAAACAAAAATAGAACTGTTTGGCCATAATGACCATCGCAATGTTTGGAGGAAAAAGGGGGAGGCTTGCAAGCCGAAGAACATCATCCCAACCGTGAAGCCCGGGGGTGGCAGCATCATGTTGTGCTGGTGCTTTGATGCAGGAGGGACTGGTGCACTTCACAAAATAGATGGCATCATGAGGAGGAAAATTATGTGAATATATTGAAGCAACATCTCAAGACATCCGTCAGGGAGTTAAAGCTTGGTCGCAAATGGGTCTTACAATTGAACAATGACCCCAAGCATACTTCCAAAGTTGTGGCAAAATGGCTTAAGGACAACAAAGTCAAGGTATTGGAGTGGCCATCACAAAGCCCTGACCTCAATCCTGTTGAAAATATGGTGGCAGAACTGAAAAAGTGTGTGTAAGCAAGGAGGCCTAGAAACATGATTCAGTTACACCAGCTCTGTCAGGAGCAATGGGCCAAAATTGACCCAGCCTTTTGTGGGAAGCTTGTGGAAGGCTACCCGAAATGTTTGACCCAAGTTAAACAATTTAAAAGCAATGCTACCAAATACTAATTGAGCATATGTATACTTCTGACCCACTGGGAATGTGATTTAAAAAAATAAAAGCTGAAATAAATTATTATCTCTAATATTATTCGGACATTTCACATTTCTAAAATAAAATGGTGATCCTAACTGACCTAAGACAGGGGATTTTTGCTAAGATTAAATGTCAGGAATTGTGATAAATGTATTTGGCTAAGGTGTATGTAAACTTCCGACTTCAGCTGTATATCACATTTGAATGTGTCCTTCCCCACTCTTGCCAGCACACAAGCTTCTCCATCTCATGGTCAAGCATGGAGAAAGTCATCTATCATGAAAGAATCAGACTTGCTTCTTTAATCTAAAATATTAATTGTATCTTACATATTCTACACCCATAAATAATTCTAAATTCAAAGAGAAGTAGAATTATTTTCATAATGAATCTATAGTTGAATACAGCACTTAGAATAAATAAAAAACGAACAATATTGCACACCGTTTAACAAGCTAATGAGTGACGTGATCTTTGCCTTTCAGTGCCACTTATCCCCTGACCCCTTGGCTCAGAGGTTAATGACATCATTAGCATTCTGTTGGGGCTTGCCTGGCCTGGTCCTCTCTCTTTCCCGGCAGGCCCGGCCTGTGGTGTACTCAGATGCTGAGTCCCAAATGGCACCCTATTTCCTCGATATTGCACTACTTTTGACCAGGTGAAAAGTGGTGCACTATAAAGGGAATAGGGTGCCATTTGGGTCACATAGAGCCTCAGAGGCTGAGTAAGCTGGGGACTTAGTGCGAGCCTGTAAGCACTAGCCGATCCAGAAAGTGTCATAAGATACTGGCAGAATGAGTCAGAGGAGGAGGAGAAGGAGGAGGAGGAGGAGGAGGAAGAGAGAGAGGATGGATGAGCAAAGAGATAGAGAGGATTAGCAGAGAGAGAGAGGATGAGCAAAGAGAATGGGAGTTACAGCAGTGGGGACAGGACATGTTGGAGAGGAAGGGTGATGGTACAGATGAGTCACAGGGAGTGTCCCCCCAGCTAAAACCATCTCAGTGACATGATCATGTTACACCCTGTACACCCTGTCCAGTCTCAGGGCCAATGCTATGATGGTGTAAATAAGGCTATTATGGTGTCAATAATGAGATTCCAGCAGCCAACTACTCCTCCCTCATGTGTGTGTGTGTGTGTGTGTGTGGTGTGGTGTGTGTGTGTGTGTGTGTGTGTGTGTGTGTGTGTGTGTGTGTGTGTGTGTGTGTGTGTGTGTGTGTGTGTGTGTGTGTGTGTGTGTGTGTGTGTGTGTGTGTTTCTAGCAGCTAACTATGCCACTCCATTGACAACAGGTGAATGACACCCTGTTCCTTATATAGTGCTTTACCGTAGATCAAAGCCTGGGTCAAAAGTAGTGCACTGTTTAGAATAAATAGGGTGCCATTTCAGCCACAAGTTATTCTGGTAGCTGGAGCCTTTATGGAAACACCATGGCCCGAGTTGCTGCCCTCTGTAATCTGTGTGTTGTAATTACTTTCATTTTGGTGTGTGTGTGTTTCTTTCGCCAACACAGGAGGAGATGGAACACTTATGTAACTGTGGCTGCTGGTGTTTCCCCAAAGTGCTTTCCTTATGGGATGACAGTTCCTTAATAGAATTTCCCTTTATATATTTCCATATGATTAATTTCCATTTTCAATTGGTTTGAATATGCTTGCATAATATGCAGTATGGTAGGCTATAGCATAGGGTAGAAATATGGTGTTGATTGCCTGTGATTTAAATATTTACTGCCCTGTAAACTCCAGTAACAGAGAGAGAGAGATTTTTGGCACATTCTTAAGTAACAGCATTATGAATCCAGTAGCATTTAGGCAATGACTGCTTGATGATTATACCCCTTTGATGACATTTCCCTCTCAGCATGTTTTGACTCAGTGTGGAGGAGGCAAGGGGAAAAAGCCAACAACTCCAGCCAAGTCCTTCCCTCTCTCTGCCTTCTCACCCTCAGGTGACTGTGCAGTTCTGCTGATCTATTGACACAGAGGTGCGAGAGAGGAGGAAGTTATTTTCCGTGTGGATAAGTCATACTCCAGGCACCCGGATAGGATACCTCATGCACTAACAGTGAGCAAGCACAGCTCACACCAGTGTGTCCATTCTGACAGGGTCTGCACCTCTGTGCCAGGATCCAAGAATGTTCCAAATATAACTGAGTCGCCGTGGCGATGACCGACACTATTATAGTGACTCACTGAGATTGTTTTTGTGTTGTTTTTTGTGGTATGTTGTTGACACATTCTAATCTAAGTTGGTCATAGTTTTTTATATACATGTATTTTGTCTGTGGTTTAAGGTGGTGAAAGAGAGAGAAAGAGAAAGAGAAAGAGAAAGAGAAAGAGAAAGAGAAAGAGAAAGAGAAAGAGAAAGAGAAAGAGAAAGAGAAAGAGAGAAACTGGACTGGACGCATCAAATTCAGACTGAGAGCCCACTATTGCTGTTGGCAGGTGAAGGAAAGTCTCTTCAGTTCAGTAGTTCAGAGACCTCAGCTTAGGGAGTAGGGTATTTTCCCTGTTCATTCAAACACACCAAGAATCAAGTCACTTGTGAATCAGCACCCTGTGCCACCTTTGACGGGAGGTGTTTCTATGCGGCCCATAAGAGCTATAACGTTATAAGTGTGGATAGCTGCGCCTCCTTGTCAAGCATTGTTACCAATACTGCGTGCTGCATGCTAAAACAACCCTTCCCACCTGTAAATTACCACCATTATCTGCCTGTCAGTCTAGTTCTGATTAAACCATTTCGTACATTCAATGCTGTCCGAATTAAAAGCTCCACAGATATATTGAAACAGAAGCTAGGGGTGTAATGTGGCAGCTTTAATGACTTGGTTAATTGATTCAAGCCCATGAAGAGAGAAATAAACATATTTAAGGGAACAATGCTTTAAAAGACAGCAGCGTACAGTATGTTGGTGTTCAGATTTTATGCACAGCTTTAAACCTTGGCTCTCTGCCTTTAGCTTGTCAGCTCCTTGTTTATGGCTGATGATATAGCGTCAGGGCGTGTAGTGCCGTTCAAAAAGGAATGGGGCAATTTGCATGGAATTGATGCAGTGCAGTGCAAGGTAAAGTGGTATAAAAAGTTATATACAGTCGTGGCCAAAAGTTTTGAGAATGACACAAATATTTATTTTCACAAAGTCTGCTGCCTCAGTTTGTATGATGGCAATTTGCATATACTCCAGAATGTCATGAAGATTGATCAGATGAATTGCAATTAATTGCAAAGTGCCTCTTTGCTATGCAAATGAACTGAATCCCAAAAAACACTTCCACTGCATTTCAGCCCTGCCACAAAAGGACCAGCTGACATCTTGTCAGTGATTCTTTTGTTAACACAGGTGTGAGTGTTGACTAGGACAAGGCTGGAGATCACTCTGTCATGCTGAATGAGTTCGAATAACAGACTGGAAGCTTCAAAAGGAGGGTGATGCTTGGAATCATTGTTCTTCCTCTGTCAATCATAGTTACCTGCAAGGAAACACGTGCAGTCATCATTACTTTGCACAAAAAGGGCTTCACAGGCAAGGATATTGCCAGTATGATTGCACCTAAATCAACCATTTATCAGATCATCAAGAATTTCAAGGAGAGCGGTTCAATTGTTGTGAAGAAGGCTTCAGGGCGCCCAAGGAAGTCTAGCAAGCGCCAGGACCGTCTCCTAAAGTTGATTCAGCTGCGGGATTGGGGCACAGTGAGGCAAAGACCTTTGGAGGATGGTCTGGTGTCAAGAATGGCAGCAAAGAAGCCACTTCTCTTCAGGAAAAACATCAGAGACAGACTGATATTCTGCAAAGGGTACAGGGATTGGACTGCTGAGGACTGGGGTAAAGTAATTTTCTCTGATGAATCCCCTTTCCAATTGTTTGGGGTATCCAGAAAAAAGCTAGTCCGGAGAAGACAAGGTGAGTGCTACCATCAGTCCTGTGTCATGCCAACAGTAAAGCATCCTGAGACCATTCATTTGTGGGGTTGCTTCTCAGCCAAGGGAGTGGGCTCACTCACAATTTTGCCTAAGAACACAGCCATGCATAAAGAATGGTACCACCACATCCTCCGAGAGTAACTTCTCCCAACCATCCAGGAACAGTTTGGTAACAAACAATGCCTTTTCCAGCATGATGGAGCACCTTGCCATAAGGCAAAAGTGATAACTAAGTGGCCCGGGGAACAAAACATCAATATTTTGGGTCCATGGCCAGGAAACTCCCAAGACCTTAATCCCATTGAGAACTTTTGGTCAATCCTCAAGAGCTGGGTGGACAAACAAAAACCGACAAATTCTGACAAACTCCAAACATTGATTATGCAAGAATGGGCTGCCATTAGTCAGGATGTGGCCCAGAATGTAATTGACAGCATGCCAAGGTGGATTGCAGAGGTCTTGAAAAAGAAGGGTCAACACTGCAAATATGCAACTTCATGTAGTTGTCAATAAAAGCCTTTGACACTTATGAAATGCTTGTAATTATACTTCAGTATTCCATAGTAACATCCAACAAAATATCTAAAGACACTGAAGCAGAAAACTTTGTGAAAATTAATATTTGTGTCATTCTCAAAACTTTTGGCCACAACTGTAGAAGAGCCATGTCTCAACTATTACTGTATGTGGTCTAACAGGGTTGACAAATGCATAGCTTACAAATGATTCATTTCCTGTAACCTGACTGAGTACAGAGCCTTGTAACACTGTAACTCAAGTGGTGCTATGGAGAGTAGCCTATATTGTAGCTAATCATTAGCAATATCTCAAAATAAACATATTGGCATTAATACCTATTTAAAGTCACAATTTAACTTAAAGGTGGCGGTGCAGTCCAAAATGGGATTTTGTGTCTTTTACATATATTTGACACTATGAGGTTGGAATAATACTGTGAAATTGTGAAAAAATATGATAATGCCCTTTTAGTGTGAGAACCTTTTGAAAAGACCACCTGATATTTCAGCTTGTTTGGCTGGGTAGGTTTTTTGGACCACCTGGTGACATCACCAGGTGATATAAGTTATTTTCCTCTTTGCCAATAACAGCTAGTTTTCAGGTTACACATCCCTCCAATTAGGCTCCTCCAGTTAGACCCCTCTTTCAGACCACTCACAGACAGTCCTAACAAAATTGTTTATTGAGAAATGTATTTTTTTTTAACCATTTTAATTGAAAACAATCACAGTAAGGTACTTCATTCCTATACAGAAATGATTTGATATTTAGATAAAACAGCATTGGACCTTTAATCATATAGCATTTCCCTATATTTTCTTCTTTATATCAGATGCTATACCCCACCATCATTCAATCAGGTCTCAGTGCATTTCATATGACCAGTGTTGGGAAACTACACTTATTATTGTTCAACTATTTGTTTGTCTGATAACTAAGGCTTAACCTACTGCAGTAGGATGGTACAGTATGTTGACTTGTACATGATCAGGGAGATTTCATGAAGTTTTGTCAGGGTTCCAAATGATAACTCTTCTACTATAATTACACAAGGGTCTAAACACTTGCAAAGTGTTGTACTGTGATTGCATAAAGGTCATTAACATTGGTTATTATTAACCTTTTTTATTTTTTTTATTTTTTTTAATTTCACCTTTATTTAACCAGGTAGGCTAGTTGAGAACAAGTTCTCATTTGCAACTGCGACCTGGCCAAGATAAAGCATAGCAGTGTGAACAGACAACACAGAGTTACACATGGAGTAAACAATTAACAAGTCAATAACACAGTAGAAAAAAAAGGGGAGTCTATATACATTGTGTGCAAAAGGCATGAGGAGGTAGGCGAATAATTACAATTTTGCAGATTAATAACACTGGAGTGATAAATGATCAGATGGTCATGTACAGGTAGAGATATTGGTGTGCAAAAGAGCAGAAAAGTAAATAAATAAAAACAGTATGGGGATGAGGTAGGTAAAAATGGGTGGGCTATTTACCGATAGACTATGTACAGCTGCAGCGATCGGTTAGCTGCTCAGATAGCAGATGTTTGAAGTTGGTGAGGGAGATAAAAGTCTCCAACTTCAGCGATTTTGCTATTCGTTCCAGTCACAGGCAGCAGAGAACTGGAACGAAAGGCGGCCAAATGAGGTGTTGGCTTTAGGGATGATCAGTGAGATACACCTGCTGGAGCGCGTGCTACGTATGGGTGTTGCCATCGTGACCAGTGAACTGAGATAAGGCGGAGCTTTACCTAGCATGGACTTGTAGATGACCTGGAGCCAGTGGGTCTGGCGACGAATATGTAGCGAGGGCCAGCCGACTAGAGCATACAAGTCGCAGTGGTGGGTGGAATAAGGTGCTTTAGTGACAAAACGGATGGCACTGTGATAAACTGCATCCAGTTTGCTGAGTAGAGTGTTGGAAGCAATTTTGTAGATCAAATCAAATCAAATCAAATGTATTTATATAGCCCTTCGTACATCAGCTGATATCTCAAAGTGCTGTACAGAAACCCAGCCTAAAACCCCAAACAGCAAGCAATGCAGGTGTAGAAGCACGGTGGCTAGGAAAAACTCCCTAGAAAGGCCAAAACCTAGGAAGAAACCTAGAGAGGAACCAGGCTATGTGGGGTGGCCAGTCCTCTTCTGGCTGTGCCGGGTGGAGATTATAACAGAACATGGCCAAGATGTTCAAATGTTCATAAATGACCAGCATGGTCGTATAATAATAAGGCAGAACAGTTGAAACTGGAGCAGCAGCACGGTCAGGTGGACTGGGGACAGCAAGGAGTCATCATGTCAGGTAGTCCTGGGGCATGGTCCTAGGGCTCAGGTCCTCCGAGAGAGAGAGAGAGAGAAAGAGAGAATTAGAGAACGCACACTTTGATTCACACAGGACACCGAATAGGACAGGAGAGGTACTCCAGATATAACAAACTGACCCTAGCCCCCCAACACATGAACTACTGCAGCATAAATACTGGAGGCCCCACTGTGGACACTGTGGCCCCATCCGAGGACACAAACAGACAGGGCCAAACAGGAAGGATATAACCCCACCCACTTTGCCAAAGCACAGCCCCCACACTAGATAGAGGGATATCTAGATGACATCGCCGAAGTCGATGATCGGTAGGATAGTCAGTTTTACTAGGGTAAGTTTGGTGGCGTGAGTGAAGGAGGCTTTGTTGCGGAATAGAAAGCCGATTCTTGATTTGATTTTTGATTGGAGATGTTTGATATGAGTCTGGAAGGAGAGTTTACAGTCTAGCCAGACACCTAGGTACTTATAGATGTCCACATATTCAAGGTCGGAACCATCCAGGGTGGTGATGCTGGTCAGGCGTGCGGGTGCAGGCAGCGAACGGTTGAAAAGCATGCATTTGGTTTTACTAGCGTTTAAGAGTAGTTGGAGGCCACGGAAGGAGTGTTGTATGGCATTGAAGCTTGTTTGGAGGTTAGATAGCACAGTGTCCAAGGACGGGCCGGAAGTATATAGAATGGTGTCGTCTGCGTAGAGGTGGATCAGGGAATCGCAAGAGCAACATCATTGATATATACAGAGAAAAGAGTCGGCCCGAGGATTGAACCCTGTGGCACCCCCACAGAGACTGCCAGAGGACTGGACAGCATGCCCTCCAATTTGACACACAACTCTGTCTGCAAAGTAATTGGTGAACCAGGCAAGGCAGTCATCCGAAAAACCGAGGCTACTGAGTCTGCCGATAAGAATATGGTGATTGACAGAGTCGAAAGCCTTGGCAAGGTCGATGAAGACAGCTGCACAGTACTGTCTTTTATCGATGGCGGTTATGATATCGTTTAGTACCTTGAGCGTGGCTGAGGTGCACTCGTGACCGGCTCGGAAACCAGATTGCACAGCGGAGAAGGTACGGTGGGATTCGAGATGGTCAGTGACCTGTTTGTTGACTTGGCTTTCGAAGACCTTAGATAGGCAGGGCAGGATGGATATAGGTCTGTAACAGTTTGGGTCCAGGGTGTCTCCCCATTTGAAGAGGGGGATGACTGCGGCAGCTTTCCAATCCTTGGGGATCTCAGAAGATATGAAAGAGAGGTTGAAGAGGCTGGTAATAGGGGTTGCGACAATGGCGGCGGATAGTTTCCCCGACAGTTGAAAAAGTCTGGCATCTGGCATCTGGGATTGATTACGATTAGTTCAGTGTCTAAATGCCTGGCATGGAGGCATATTGGTCATCATAACATTCCAGATCTCAGAACTGTTTTGTAGTGAATTCTTCTTTCATAACCCATTAAGGTTCTCATCTTGAAGGTACCTAAAAGTGCAAAGTATCAAAATCCTGAGACAGATACAACTTTCTAGATGTTTTCACTTAAAATGTTATATGAATAACCATCTGGAGATCCATTTTATGTAACTAACTCATTGTTAACAAAAATGTCAGATAGAACCTTATAGACCTTAACCAAGGTCTCGAAATATGGACACGCAAACAACAACAGCAAAAAGAATTGATGAACAGTCAGTTCTGAAATGTTATAGAAAGGCATTCTATTCACTTGTAAACTTCACTTTGCATTCTTCACTTTGGCCGACTCAATAGCAGTGGGTATACAGTGTCCAGGAAGCCAAGCATCTTAATTAGATTTGAATACTGTGTGAAACAGTGGTTCGTCCCATAATAATAGATTGGAATTGGCAGCTGCCAATACAATGTATGATGTCTGCATCATCTGGGGAAGTGAAATGAACGGGGCTGTCAGCTAGCCCAGTGGGGCAGGATGCTCAAGGCCATGGATGGAGGAGGAAAGTGGATAGACACACACAAACAAGCACATGCAAAAGGGCCACACGTGCACGCACATACACAGTCATGAATACACGCACGCATACACGCAGCATCACTGCATGGAACGTTCCAAGGACATATGGGTCATCAAATTCAACAGACCAGGAGGAAAACATGAATACACATGTGGGTTGGAAGCATCTCATGGACACACCTGACATACGTCTTTAAAGCTACAAGGAATCAAACACAGTAAATATGTAAACAGTTCCGGTCATGAAAGATTGTGTGATTTGTTCCATTTTTTTGTCACCCTGGGAGCAGAGACAGTCCACAAGCCCTGACCTTCTCCATTTAACCCCAAGCTTGGGATCAGTAAAACAGTTTTACATACTATCTCCCCACCTGTCCATCTCCTGTGACCTTAGGGAGGCAGTCACAGGGGATACGGGCTTAACTAAATCTCACACTGCCGACCTGAAAAATGACTTTCAGGTCATTTCCCATCCCAGGTGAATTCTATGGCTTTAAAGGAATGCTTTGAATTCAGCTATAGTTCTGTCTGCTGAGAACAATCAAGGTTCATGGCTGGCTGATTATATACGCTAGTTATGTGTGGAGGTTGGTGGTAGGTGGTTAAAGATATTCACATTCATGTATGCATCTCAGCATGACTTGGTTCTTTATTCATCTCATGCGCTGCACACCTCCACGTATGAAATAAAATATAATCAGAAAAATCCCACGGTGCAGAACACCTACTCAGTATCCTGGATTTATAAAATCACAGGATGTTGCGGTCTTGCATTGTGAATCGTGTCTTAACTGAATCAATCAGAATGGTGAAAAAAAATGCTACAACAATTAGCTTGGATGAGGTACGATTTGGGGTCACTTAGAAATGTCCTTGTTTTTGAAAGAAAAGCAATTTTTTGTCCATAAAATAACACATTTATAAGGAATACAGTGTAGATATTGTTAAGGTTGTAAATGACTATTGTAGCTGGAAACGGCAGATTTTTTATGGAATATCTACAGGTGTGTAGAGGCCCATTATCAGCAACCATCACTCCTGTGTTGCAATGGCACGTTGCGATAGCTAATCCAAGTTTGTCATTTTAAAAGGCCAACTGTTTGTTAGAAAACCCTTTTACAATTATGTTAGCACAGCTGAACACTGTTGTACTGATTAAAGAAGCAATAAAACTGGCCTTCTTTAGACTAGTTGAGTATCTGGAGCATCAGCATTTGTGGGTTCGATTACAGGCTCAAAATGGCCAGAAATAAAGAACTTTCTTCTGAAACCCATCAGTCTATTCTTGTTCTGAGAAATGAAGGCTATTCCATGCGATAAATTGTCAAGAAACTGAATATCTCGTACAACGCTGTGTACTACTCCCTTCACAGAACAGCGCAAACTGGCTCTAACCAGGATAGAAAGAGGAGTGGGAGGCCCCGGTGCACAACTGAGCAAGAGGACAAGTACATTAGAGTGTCTAGCTTGAGAAACAGACGCTTCACAAGTCCTCAACAGGCAGCTTCGTTTAATAGTACCCGCAAAACAGTGACAGTGATGTCAACAGTGATGAGGCGACTCCGGGATGCTGGCCTTCAAGGCAGAGTTGCAAAGAAAAAGCCTTTTCTCAGACTGGCCAATAAAAATAAAAGATTAAGATGGGCAAAATAACACAGACACTGGACAGAGGAAAATTGGAACAAAGTATGATGGACAGACAAATCTAAGTTTGAGGTGTTTGGATCACAAAGAAGAATACTCGTGAGACGCAGAAAAAATGAAAAGACGCTGGAGGAGTGCTTGACACAATCTGTCAAGCATGGTGGAGGCAATGTGGTGGTCTGGGTGTGCTTTGGTGGTGGTAAAGTGGGATATTTGTAAAGGGTAAAAGGGATCTTGAAGAAGGAAGGCTATCACTCCATTTTGCAACGCCATGCCATACCCTGTGGACGGCCTTAATTGGAGCCAATTTCTTCCTAGAACAGGACAATGATGCAAGAACTATTTAGGGAAGAAGCAGTCAGCTCGTATTCTGTCTACAATGGAGTGGCCAGCACAGTCACCGGATCTCAACCCTATTGAACTGTTGTGGGATCAGCTTGACCATAGGGTACGTAAGAAGTGCCCATCAAGCCAATCCAACTTGTGGGAGGTGCTTCAGGAAGCATGGGGTGAAATCTCTTCCGATTACCTTCCGAAACTCAGCAAAAAATAAACGTCCTCTCACTGTCAACTGCGTTTATTTTCAGCAAACTTAATGTTGGGGATAGGGGGCAGTATTTTCACTTTGGATAAATTGCGTGCCCATAGTGAACTGCATCCTACTCTGTCCTAGATTGCTAATATATGCTTATTATTATTACTATTGGATAGAAAACACTCTGAAGTTTCTAAAACTATTTGAATTATGTCTGTGAGTATAACAGAACTCATAGGGCAGGCAATCTTCCAAACAAGAAGTGAAATTCTGAATGTGGGTCACATTTGACGTCATCGCCCCTTCCTTTCCAAACAAGACATGGATCTGGTAGCACTTCCTACGCCTTCCAATAGATGTCCTCATTCAGTAGAACGTGGAATAGAGCTTCTGGTGTGAACTTTGACCGAATGGGAGTGGAAATAGTCATGGTCTTGGCAGAATGCAATTTCCCTGTGGCGCATTTCTCTGTGGGTGCCACCGTCGTTCCATTTGGCTGCAGCTGAAAACGTATGATCCGGTTGGAACGTTATTGTATATATATGAAAATAACATCCTGAAGATTGATTCTCTACTTAGTTTGACCAGTTTATTCAACCTGGAATATATATTTTTGAAGTTTTCGTGCGAGTTGTCCTGGACCAGCGTCAGCTTTTGGGCACTTGAGCTGAAAGTGCTAGCAAATGCAGCTAATTGGACACTAGTATTGGACATTATGGAACAAAACAACGCTTTATTGTGGAACTAGGACTCCTTGCACTGCATTCTGATGAAAGATCATCAAAGGTAAGGGAATATTTATGATGTAATTTTGTATTTCTGTTGACTCCAACATGGCGGAGAAATACTTTTACATCTGAGCGCTGTCTCAGATTATTGCATGGTAGGCTTTTTTTGTAACATTTAAAAAAAATCTGACACAGCGGTTGCATTAAGAACCAGCCATAACGTGTAAATATTTGTATGAACGTTACAAGATTCAACAACTGAGACATAAACTAAACAAGTTCCACAGATGTGACTAACAGAAATGGAATAATGTGTCCTTGAACAAAGGGAGGGTCAAAATCAAAAGTAACAGTCAGTATCTGGTGTGGCCACCAGCTGTATTAAGTACTGCAGTGCATCTCCTCCTCTGGACTGCACCAGATTTGCCATTTTTGGTTGTGAGATGTTACCCCACTCTTCCACCAAGGCACCAGCAAGTTCCTGGACATTTCTGGGGGGATGGCCCTAGCCCTCACCCTCCAATTCAACAGGTCCCTGACATGCTCAATGGGGTTGGGATCTGTGCTCTTTGCTGGCCATGGCAGAACACTGACATTCCTGTCTTGCAGGAAATCATGCACAGAATGAGCAGTATGGCTGGTGGCATTGTCATGCTGGTGGGTCAGGATGAGCCTGCAGGAAGAGTACCACATGAGCGAGGAGGATGTCTTCCCTGTAATGCACAGCGTTGAGATTGCCTGCAATGACAACAAGCTTAGTCCAATGATGCTGTAACATACCGCCCCAGACCATGACAAACCCTTCACCTCCAAATCGATACTCGATCAAATCGAGTACAGGCCTCTGTGTAAAGCTCATTCCTTCGACAATAAACGCGAATCCGTCCATCACCCCTGGTGAGACAAAACTGCGACTCGTCAGTGAAGAGCACTTTTTGCCAGTCGGTGATGTCTGGTGAGGACCTGCTTTACAACAGGCCTACAAGCCCTCAGTCCAGCCTCTCCCAGCCTATTGCGGACAGTCTGAGCACTGATGGACGGATTGTGCGTTCCTGGTGTAACTCGGCCGAGGGCGATCAGCTGTCCGTCCTGTCTCCCTGTCTTAGGCATCTCACAGTACGGACATTGCATTTTATTGCTCTGGCCACATCTGCATTCCTCATGCCTCCTTGCAGCATGTCTAAGGCACGTTCACGCAGATTAGCAGGGACCCTGGGCTTCTTTCTTTTGGTGTTTTTCAGAGTCAGTAGAAAGGCCTCTTTAGTGTCCTAAGTTTTCATAACTGTGACCTTAATTGCCTACCTTCTGTAAGTTGTTAATGTCTTAATGACTGTTCCACAGGTTCATGTTCATTAATTGATTGTTTCATTGAACATGCATGGGAAACAGTGTTAAAACCCTTTACAATGAAGATCTGTGAAGTTATTTGGATTTTTACAAATTATCTTTGAAAGACAGTCCTGAAATACAGCCCCCCACACACACACACACACACACACGCACACACACTGGATTGGACATAGTGGACTGGGGCAATATAATCTGGATTCTGGAGGTCAGAAGCTAACGAGATTCCTCTGTTCAGTTAAACAGTCGTTTCGGTAATATACTGAGCTCCATACAAGCCAGACATAAATCATCCTAATTTAATAAATGTAAGAATAATGATGAGACATGCGCCGAGGACATTTACTCACAGTCCACAGTCATGGCTAGTTTAATAGTTAGAGTGTAAAACAGGAAATTGTCAGATATCCTTTAGATGGAAATGCATCTTAAATACTTGGGTCAAACCTCTATCTGTAGGGTAATTCTTCACAAAACCAGGACAACAAAACAATACCATGATTTTGGGGATTTTCAAAACATTAAATCCATAAATTTAGAGGAAGGATTGTTGACATTCTGTATATTTGACCTTTTTTTATCTAAAATAATAATGGAGAAATAATTCATTAAAGTTGGCATATTTATGACATTTTGGCCTTTCCAATGCCTCCTTTAAGACTCTATAGTTGTTTATCTGTAGGTGTTATAAAGCAGATATCTGTGTCATATGAAGCTTTACCGCTTGCTCTGTAATATGAGCAGTATTTTTATTTCAATAACAATTTTCTCACATTAATTTAAGAATATTGAAAATATACCATTTTGGATTTGGCAAATGTTTGACTATATTGTTGAACATCATATGCTCTACGGGAAAATCAAAGTTCCAGACTGGGATTTACAGCTTTAATTCATTCTCAATTATGCTTTTAGGTACAAATGTCAAATATGTCAACAATCCTTCCTCCAAAGGCCCATTCTATGGATTAAATGTTGTAAACATCCCTAAAATCCTGGTATGTTTTTGTTCTGGTTTCATGAGAAATCACTACCCTATAATGTACACCCTGATAAAAAGGTGTACAAGTCAAGGGATGTGAATACTTTCTGAAGGCACTGTATATATCCACTTTATCCTATTTTTAAAAACACACTTTTAGAAAAAAGGTGCTATCTGGAACCTAAACCGGTTATTCGGCTGTCCCCATAGGAGAACCCTTTGGTGAACCCTATTTGGTTCCCAGTAGAACAATTTTGGTTCCCGGTAGAACCCCTTGGGTTCCATGTAGAACCATTTTCACAGAGGGTTCTACATGGAACCCAAAAGGGTACCCTGGAACCAAAAGGTATTCTCCTGTTGGGACAGCCAAAGAACCCTTTTGGAACCCTTGTTTCTAAGTGTGTATATGTACCTTTGGATAAGAATTCAAATCCCATATTAACTATTTTCTCTGACGTTATTTGGTAGTTTGTAGTGGACCTGATGGTTAGAATAATGGCATATCATTATTATACGGAGATGTAGCCTACATAACCATTGGACGAAATCATAAGGCCTAGATGGATGGAGACTTTAGAGAGGTAATGTTAGGGTAAAATAATGTGTCTCTCTTACAAGAAATGCCACACTGAACTCTGTCAAATTTCAATTTGGACAAATTAGCACATAATATGTACCAGCAAATCTGAAGACTTTATAAGCAACGTTGTGGTTTTTGTTTGTCTGAGGCTTAGTAAGGAAGTGAGAGGAAAAATATGGAGTTTTTATAAACCCCCAGGGTGTATCCAATAGTTTGCTTCAGTGGCATGACTGCAGACGTTTGCTCAGAGGGATTTTATTATGGTTTTAATTCCACAGCTGTGTCCCAAATTCCACCATATTCCCTCCCTTTAATAATTAAAGTGCATTACTTTTGCCCAGAGCAAAAATAGGGTGCCACTTGGACACAGCCCATGACTCTTCCAGTGGCATTTACTCTACGTAAGTGTTTGGAGGAAGTGCCAACAGTGACATTGTGATAGAGGTGATAGACTTCTACTGAGTTCATTGGAGAATGTAAAATAACAACAGTGAGGATGTGACCACATACAGAAAGACTAACGCAAGTTTAATTTCATTCTTGTAAACCTTCTTGTATCAGTGCAACTACTCTTTATCGAGCTACTTGCACAATTTACAGATCAACAGTTCAGGCAAAGAAGTACAATATTTAGTTTCTAATACCAGCTGCATCTCTCCAAGTCGGTCTGGGTTGTCACTTATATAACAGTAGTGCCCCCTGGAGGTGAAGAGAGGGTGATGCTGTTAACTTTATCATATCAGAAAGATGACGGATAACATGTCACATTTGCTGTACAATAGCATAGTCTAGCCAATGTTGTCAAATAATTTAACAGCTATATTAGGCCTAGAGTCAGTCATAATGGAAGCCAGTGTTATTGTTTCTGGCCACCATAGACAGTGTCAGACACTTCATCTGACTTCACAGAAAGATGTTGGCAGAGCCAACTATAAAACATGCCATTGGATCCGACAGCAGAGGACATCCAACATCCTGAAAAATCTATGAAATCTATTGGACTTTCAGCTTCAAAATGCCACAGAGTAAGAAAGCAACATTTCTCCCATGCCCTATCACAACCATTAATTCTTCATGACATTTTAGAGCAATTTGCTACAGTATGCAAATGCCGTCCAGCCATCTGATTTCTATAAATGTCATTCATGAGTTGGGAATTGGAAATATATATTTTTTTACTTATTTCCTTTTAATTTTAAGTGGCATCTGTTCTAGTTAGATAAGGCATGAAGGTTATAAGTGCATTTAAAGCATTCCAGCAAATACATGTCTATATTTTTGTGTATGTTTTTGTATCAGAAGTAGTGCATTGCAGCAGTGGTGGCTGTTGAGGGGAGAACGGCTCATAATAATGGCTGGAATGGAGTGTAATGGCTGGAATGGAGTGTAATGGCTGGAATGGAGTGAACAGAATGGCATCAAATGTGTTTGATACCATTCCCTTTACGCCATTCCAGCCATTATTATGAGCCGTCCTCCCCTCAACAGCCTCCGCTGCACTATATAGGGAATAGGGTGACATTTGGGATGCACAACCAGGCCTCTGATCTCCAGGGGTCTCCTCTGAAAACAGGGTAGGGATTTTGGTGCCCCTGGGGCCTGTCAAACGTCCCTGTGTAGAAATCTGAGATCCGAGGCAAGGTGTTCCAGACGATAGGATAAGAAGAACATGATGCTGTAGACAGACAAACATATACCCTGCTGCAAGAACACTGGGCTCTGTGCCCACATTCCCTGTGTGTGTGTGTGTGTGTGTGTGTGTGTGTGTGTGTGTGTGTGTGTGTTTCTGTGTTCATGTGTGTTTTCGTTTACGTGTGTAAGTGCCTGAGGGTGTGTGTGCTTGTGTGTGTGCATAGAGCTGGGCAGGGGGAACTTGTTAGTCACTTGTCCACCCCCCTGAGTGGAAGTGGGATCTGGGCAGCGTTCAGTGTTGAGTGAGCGATGAGGCGCTGAACGTTTTGCAGAGTGAGTGGATAAGGATGAAAGCCAAGGCTAAGAGCCCAGAGTTCTGACTGGGAACATTTTTAACAAGTTCTGGGACCTCGAGCCTCCCTCCTGTCAGCTTTGCTCGGCAAAAACATTTTCGTTTGTGCCGCCCAGAGCCTCTGCCCATTGAACTCTGTCCAAAGATGTATTCCTCAGTAAACATCACAAACTCTATTCAAATTCAGTTTCTCAGTATCGTTTTCTTTCTTTCAACCATTTTATTTCACATTTTCAATATTTCACTGTCTCCAACAACAACATAGAGTAACACATGAAACCTATACACAAAACACACACAAAAACGTATACACAAAACACACACATAAATACAGTGCCTTCAAAAAGTATTCTAACCCCTTGACTTTTCCACATTTTGTTGTGTTACAGCCTGAATTTAAAATGGATTAAATTGAGATTGTGTGTCACTGGCCTACACACAATACCCCATAATGTCAAAGTGGAATTATGTTTTTAGATATTTTTTTACAAATGATTTAAACATTTTAAGCTGAAATGTCTTGAGTCAATAAGTATTCAACTGCTTTGTTATTGCAATTCACATAATCTGTGTGCAAGAATACTGCTTAACATGATTTTTGAACATCTCTGTACCCCACACATACAATCAGTTGTAAGGTCCTTCAGTCGAGCAGTGAATTTCAAACACAGATTCAACCACAAAGACCAGGGAGGTTTTCAATGCCTAGCAAAGAAGGGTACATTGAATATCCCTTTGTATGGTGAAGTTATTAATGACGCTTTGGATGATGTATCAATACACCTAGTCACTACAAAGATACAGGCAACCTTCCTAACTCAGTCGCTGAGAGGAAGGAAACCACTCAGGGATTTCACCATGAGGTCAATGGTGACTTTTAATCAGTTACTGAGTTTAATGGCTGTGATAGGAGAAAACTGAGAATGGATCAACAACATTATAGTTACTCCACAATGCTAACCTAAACGGCAGAGTGAAAAGAAGGAAGGCTGTACAGAATAAAAATATGCATCCTGTTTGCAATGAGGCACTAAAATAAAACTGCAACAAATGTGGCAAAGAAATTAACTTCATGTGCTGAATACAAGTGTTATGTTTGGGGCAAATCCAACAAAACACATCACTGAGTACCACTTCATATTTTCAAGCATGGTGGTGGCTGAATCATGTTATGGGTATGCTTGTGATCGGAAGGGACTAGGGAGTTTTTTTTCTACAAAAATAAACGGAATGGAGCTAAGCACAGGGAAAATCCTAGCGGAAAACCTTGTTCAGTCTGCTTTCCAACAGACACTGGGAGACTAATTTACTTTTAAGAAGGACAATAACCTAAAACACAAGGCCAAACATACACTGGAGTTGTGAATACTTATGCTAATGAGATATTCCTATATTTCCTTTTCTATAAATTTGCAACAATTTCTAAAATATGTTTTCGTCAAGCCTTGACCTGAGATATCTCTGTTTTCTTTATATTTTGGTTAGGTCAGGGTGTGAATTGGGTGTGTACGCTAGTTTATGTATTGTCTAGGGATTTTGTATTGTCTAGAGGTTTTGAATGTCCAGGGTTTTTGAATGTCTAGGATTTTGTAGGTCTAGGAGATTTGTATGTTTATGGTGGCCTGATTTGGTTCCCAATCAAATCAAATCAAATGTATTTGTCACATACACATGGTTAGCAGATGTTAATGTGAGTGTAGTGAAATGCTTGTGCTTCTAGTTCCGACAATGCAGTAATAACCAACAAGTAATCTAACCTAACAATTCCAAAACTACTACCTTATACACACAAGTTTAAAGGGATAAAGAATATGTACATAAAGATATATGAATGAATGATGGTACAGAACGGCAAGGCAAGATGCAGTAGATGGTATCGAGTACAGTATATACATATGAGATGAGTAATGTATGGTATCTAAACAAAGTGGCATAGTTTAAAGTGGCTAGTGATACATGTATTACATAAAGATGCAGTAGATGATAGAGTACAGTATCTACATATACATATGAGATGAATAATGTAGGGTATGTAAACATTATATTAAGTGGCATTGTTTAAAGTGGCTACTGATATATTTTACATCAATTCCCATTATTAAAGTGGCTGGAGTTGAGTCAGTGTGTTGGCAGCAGCTACTCAATATTAGTGGTGGCTGTTTAACAGTCTGATGGCCTTGAGATAGAAGCTGTTTTTCAGTCTCTCGGTCCCAGCTTTGATGCACCTGTACTGGCCTCGCCTTCTGGATGATAGCGGGGTGAACAGGCAGTGGCTCGGGTGGTTGTTGTCCTTGATGATCTTTATGGCCTTCCTGTGACATCGGGTGGTGTAGGTGTCCTGGAGGGCAGGTAGTTTGCCCCCAGTGATGCGTTGTGCAGACCTCACTACCCTCTGGAGAGCCTTACGGTTGTGGGCGGAGCAGTTGCCGTACCAGGCGGTGATACAGCCCGACAGGATGCTCTCGATTGTGCATCTGTAGAAGTTTGTGAGTGTTTTTGGTGACAAGCCAAATTTCTTCAGCCTCCTGAGGTTGAAGAGGCACTGCTGCGCCTTCTTCATGATGCTGTCTGTGTGGGTGGACCAATTCAGTTAGTCTGTGTACACCGAGGAACTTAAAACGTACTACCCTCTCCACTACTGTCCCATCGATGAGGATAGGGGGGTGCTCCCTCTGCTGTTTCCTGAAGTCCACAATCATCTCCTTAGTTTTGTTGACGTTGAGTGTGAGGTTATTTTCCTGACACCACACTCCGAGGGCCCTCACCTCCTCCCTGTAGGCCGTCTCGTCATTGTTGGTAATCAAGCCTACCACTATGTGTCGTCCACAAACTTGATGATTCAGTTGGAGGCGTGTGTGGCCACACAGTCGTGGGTGAACAGGGAGTACAGGAGAGGGCTCAGAACGCACCCTTTTGGGGCCCCATTGTTGAGGATCAACGGGGTGGAGATGTTGTTACCTACCCTCACCACCTGGGGCTGGCCCGTCAGGAAGTCCAGTACCCAGTTGCACGGGGCGGGTCGAGACCCAGGGACTCGAGGTTGATGACGAGTTTGGAGGGTACTATGGTGTTAAATGCTGAGCTGTAGTCGATGAACAGCATTCTCACATAGGTATTCCTCTTGTTCAGATGGGTTAGGGCAGTGTGCAGTGTGGTTGAGATTGCATCGTCTGTGGACCTATTTGGGCGGTAAGCAAATTGGAGTGGGTCTAGGGTGTCAGGTAGGTTGGAGGTGATATGGTCCTTGACTAGTCTCTCAATGCACTTCATAATGACGGAGGTGAGTGCTACGGGGCGGTAGTCGTTTAGCTCAGTTACCTTAGCTTTCTTGGGAACAGGAACAATGGTGGCCCTCTTGAAGCATGTGGGAACAGCAGACTCTGATAAGGATTGATTGAATATGTCCGTAAACACACCAGCCAGCTGGTCTGCGCATGCTCTGAGGGCACGGCTGGGGTTGCCGTCTGGGCCTGCAGCCTTGCGAGGGTTAACACGTTTAAATGTTTTACTCACGTCGGCTGCAGTGAAGGAGAGTCCGCATGTTTTGGTTGTGGGCCGTGTCTGTGGCACTGTATTGTCTTCAAAGCGGGCAAAAAAGTTATTTAGTCTGCCTGGGAGCAAGACTTCCTGGTCCGTGACGGGGCTGGTTTTCTTTTTGTAATCCGTGATTGACTGTAGACCCTGCCACATACCTCTTGTGTCTGAGCCGTTGAATTGTGACTCTACTTTGTCTCTATACTGTTTTGTTTTATTGCCTTGCGGAGGGAATAGTTACACTGTTTGTATTCGGTCATGTTTCCAGTCACCTTGCCCTGATTAAAAGCAGTGGTTCGCACTTTCAGTTTCACGCGAATGCTGCCATCAATCCACGGTTTCCGGTTTGGGAATGTTTTAATTGTTGCTATGGGAACGACATCTTCAATGCACGTTCTAATGAACTCGCACACCGAATCAGCGTATTCGTCAATGTTGTTGTTCGCTGCAATGCGGAAAACATATCCCAGTCCACGTGATGGAAGCAGTCTTGGAGCGTGGAATCAGAGGCAGCTGTTTAGCGTTGTCTCTGATTGGGATCATATTTATGTAGTCATTTCCCTTTGGTATTTGTGGGATCTTGTTCTATGTTTAGTTGCCTGTCTGCACTACTCATGTTAGCATCAAGGTTCGTATTGTTAATTTGTTTGTTTGTTCAGTGGTCATTCTTAAATAAAGAAGAATGTACGCATACCACGCTGCACCTTGGTCTCCTCCTTACAACGAACGTGACAGAAGATCCCACTAAAAATGAACCAAGCAGCGTGTTCAGGAGGAATGGACCTGGGCGGAGATCCTAGATGGATCATGACCCTGGACGCAGGCTGGGGAGTATCGCCTTCCGAAGGAGGAGATAGAGGCAGCGAAGGCGGAACGGCGATATTACGAGGAGTTATACCAATGAGATAGGACACAGAAACCCCAAGAAAATTGGAGGTGGGCACATGGAGTCAGTCAGGGAGTCGCCTAGGAGCATGAGAGGACAGCAACGACGTCGGAAGAAAGCCACAGAAAGCCAAAGAAGATTTTTGGGGGGATAGCACATGGAGCAGTCGGCGAAGTTGAGGGGTGAGTCAGAGACTGTCGGAGTTATTGGAGGAGAGTGAACGGAGGGGAGAGTATGAGACCGTCGAAGAGTTGTTGATCAAATTGGAGGAGAGTGAAGAGAGAGAGCTGTTGGTTTGGCGTAGTATGCACAGCATTCGCCCTAAGGTTAGCTGTCCGATGCTACCTGTGTCAGTTCCTCGTACTCGTCCTCAAATGTGTGTTAAAGTTCCAGAACAATTGATGCCGGCTATACACACCAGGTCTTCAGTGTACCTTCACAGCCAAGTGTGTCCTGTTCAAATCAAATCGAATCGAATCAAATCAAATTAATTTATATAGCCCTTCGTACATCAGCTGATATCTCAAAGCGCTGTACAGAAACCCAGCCTAAAACCCCAAACAGCAAGCAATAAAGGTGTAGAAGCACGGTCGCTAGGAAAAACTCCCTAGAAAGGCCAAAACCTAGGAAGAAACCTAGAGAGGAACCAGGCTATGTGGGGTGGCCAGTCCTCTTCTGGCTGTGCCGGGTGGAGATTATAACAGAACATGGCCAAGATGTTCAAATGTTCATAAATGACCAGCATGGTCCAATAATAATAAGGCAGAACAGTTGAAACTGGAGCAGCAGCACGGCCAGGTGGACTGTGGACTGCAAGGAGTCATCATGTCAGGTAGTCCTGAGGCATGGTCCTAGGGCTCAGGTCCTCCGAGAGAGAGAAAGAAAGAGAGAAAGAGAGAATTAGAGAGAGCACACTTAAATTCACACAGGACACCGAATAGGACAGGAGAAGTACTCCAGATATAACAAACTGACCCTAGCCCCCCGACACATAAACTACTGCAGCATAAATACTGGAGGCTGAGACAGGAGGGGTCAGGAGGCACTGTGGCCCCAACCGAGGACTCCCCCGGACAGGGCCAAACAAGAAGGATATAACCCCACCCACTTTGCCAAAGCACAGCCCCCACACCACTAGAGGGATATCTTCAGCCACCAACTTACCATCCTGAGACAAGGCTGAGTATAGCCCACAAAGATCTCCGCCACGGCACAACCCAAGGGGGGGCGCCAACCCAGACATGATGACCACATCAGTGACTCAACCCACTCAGGTGACGCACCCCTCCCAGGGACGGTATGAGAAAGCCCCAGTAAGCCAGTGACTCAGCCCCTGTAATAGGGTTAGAGGCAGAGAATCCCAGTGGAAAGAGGGGAACCGGCCAGGCAGAGACAGCAAGGGCGGTTCGTTGCTCCAGAGCCTTTCCGTTCACCTTCCCACTCCTGGGCCAGACTACACTCAATCATATGACCCACTGAACAGATGAGTCTTCAGTAAAGACTTAAAGGTTGAGACCGAGTTTGCGTCTCTGACATGGGTAGGCAGACTGTTCCATAAAAATGGAGCCCTGCCTCCTGCCTCCAGCTGTTTGCTTAGAAATTCTAGGGACAATTAGGAGGCCTGCGTCTTGTGACCGTAGCGTACGTGTAGGTATGTACGGCAGGACCAAATCAGAGAGATAGGTAGGAGCAAGCCCATGTAATGCTTTGTAGGTTAGCAGTAAAACCTTGAAATCAGCCCTTGCTTTGACAGGAAGCCAGTGTAGGGAGGCTAGCACTGGAGTAATATGATCACATTTTTGGGTTCTAGTCAGGATTCTAGCAGCCGTATTTAGCACTAACTGAAGTTTATTTAGTGCTTTATCCGGGTAGCCGGAAAGTAGAGCATTGCCGTAGTCTAACCTAGAAGTGACAAAAGCATGGATTCATTTTTCTGCATTTTTTTTGGACAGAAAGTTTCTGATTTTTGCAATGTTACGTAGATGGAAAAAAGCTGTCCTTGAAATGGTCTTGATATGTTCTTCAAAAGAGAGATCAGGGTCCAGAGTAAAGCCGAGGTCCTTCACAGTTTTATTTGAGATGACTGTACAACCATTAAGATTAATTGTCAGATTCAACAGAAGATCTCTTTGTTTCTTGGGACCTAGAACAAGCATGTCTGTTTTGTCCGAGTTTAAAAGTAGAACATTTGCAGCCATCCACTTCCTTATGTCTGAAACACATGCTTCTAGCGAGGGCAATTTTGGGGTTTCACCATGTTTAATTGAAATGTACAGCTGTGTGTCATCCGCATAGCAGTGAAAGTTAACATTATGTTTTCGAATGACATCCCCAAGAGGTAAAATATATAGTGAAAACAATAGTGGTCCTAAAACGGAACCTTGAGGATCATCGAAATTTACAGTTGATTTGGTTTCATGCATGTCAACATCAGAAGCCTCCTCCCTAAGTTTGTTTTACTCACTGCTTTAGCACACTCTGCTAACCCTGATGTCCTTGCCGTGTCTGAATCCTGGCTCAGGAAGGCCACCAAAAATTCTGAGATTTCCATACCCAACTATAACATTTTCCGTCAAGATAGAACTGCCAAAGGGGGAGGAGTTGCAGTCTACTGCAGAGATAGCCTGCAAAGTAATGTCATACTTTCCAGGTCCATACCCAAACAGTTCGAACTACTAATTTTGAAAATTACTCTCTCCATAAATAAGTCTCTCACTGTTGCCGCCTGCTACCGACCCCCCTCAGCTCCCAGCTGTGCCCTGGACACCATTTGTGAATTTATCGCCCCCCATCTAGCTTCAGAGTTTGTTCTGTTAGGTGACCTAAACTGGGATATGCTTAACACCCCGGCAGTCCTACAATCTAAGCTAGATGCCCTCAATCTCACACAAATCATCAAGGAACCCACCAGGTACAACCCTAAATCTGTAAACAAGGGCACCCTCATAGACGTCATCCTGACCAACTGGCCCTCCAAATACACCTCCGCTGTCTTCAACCAGGATCTCAGCGATCACTGCCTCATTGTCTGTATCCGCTACGGAGCCGCAGTCAAACGACCACCCCTCATCACTGTCAAACGCTCCCTAAAACACTTCTGTGAGCAGGCATTTCTAATCGACCTGGCCCGGGTATCCTGGAAGGACATTGACCTCATCCCGTCAGTTGAGGATGCCTGGTCATTCTTTAAAAGTAATTTCCTCACCATTTTAGATAAGCATGCTCTGTTCAAAAAATGCAGAACTAAGAACAGATATAGCCCTTGGTTCACTCCAGACCTGACTGCCCTCGACCAGCACAAAAACATCCTGTGGCGGACTGCAATAGCATCGAATAGTCCCCGCGATATGCAACTGTTCATGGAAGTCAGGAACCAATACACGCAGTCAGTCAGGAAAGCTAAGGCCAGCTTCTTCAGGCAGAAATTTGCATCCTGTAGCTCCAACTCCAAAAAGTTCTGGGACACTGTGAAGTCCATGGAGAACAAGAGCACCTCCTCCCAGCTGCCCACTGCACTGAGGCTAGGTAACACGGTCACCACCGATAAATCCATGATTATCGAAAACTTCAACAAGCATTTCTCAACGGCTGGCCATGCCTTCCGCCTGGCAACTCCAACCTCGGCCAACAGCTCCCCCCCCGCAGCTACTCGCCCAAGCCTCTCCAGGTTCTCCTTTACCCAAATCCAGATAGCAGATGTTCTGAAAGAGCTGCAAAACCTGGACCCGTACAAATCAGCTGGGCTTGACAATCTGGACCCTCTATTTCTGAAACTATCTGCCGCCATTGTCGCAACCCCTATTACCAGCCTGTTCAACCTCTCTTTCATATCGTCTGAGATCCCCAAGGATTGAAAGCTGCCGCAGTCATCCCCCTCTTCAAAGGGGGAGACACCCTGGACCCAAACTGTTACAGACCTATATCCATCCTGCCCTGCCTATCTAAGGTCTTCGAAACCCAAGTCAACAAACAGGTCACTGACCATCTCGAATCCCACCGTACCTTCTCCGCTGTGCAATCTGGTTTCCGAGCCGGTCACGGGTGCACCTCAGCCACGCTCAAGGTACTAAACGATATCATAACCGCCATCGATAAAAGACAGTACTGTGCAGCCGTCTTCATCGACCTTGCTAAGGCTTTCGACTCTGTCAATCACCATATTCTTTTCGGCAGACTCAGTAGCCTCGGTTTTTCGGATGACTGCCTTGCCTGGTTCACCAATTACTTTGCAGACAGAGTTCAGTGTGTCAAATCGGAGGGCATGCTGTCCGGTCCTCTGGCAGTCTCTGTGGGGTGCCACAGGGTTCAATCCTCGGGCCGACTCTTTTCTCTGTATATATCAATGATGTTGCTCTTGCGATTCCCTGATCCACCTCTACGCAGACGACACCATTCTATATACTTCCGGCCCGTCCCTGGACACTGTGCTATCTAACCTCCAAACAAGCTTCAATGCCATACAACACTCCTTCCGTGGCCTCCAACTACTCTTAAACGCTAGTAAAACCAAATGCATGCTTTTCAACCGTTCGCTGCCTGCACCCGCACGCCTGACCAGCATCACCACCCTGGATGGTTCCGACCTTGAATATGTGGACATCTATAAGTACCTAGGTGTCTGGCTAGACTGTAAACTCTCCTTCCAGACTCATATCAAACATCTCCAATCAAAAATCAAATCAAGAATCGGGTTCCTATTCCGCAACAAAGCCTCCTTCACTCACGCCACCAAACTTACCCTAGTAAAACTGACTATCCTACCGATCATCGACTTCGGCGATGTCATCTAGATATCCCTCTATCTAGTGTGGGGGCTGTGCTTTGGCAAAGTGGGTGGGGTTATATCCTTCCTGTTTGGCCCTGTCTGGGGGTGTCCTCGGATGGGGCCACAGTGTCTCCTGACCCCTCCTGTCTCAGCCTCCAGTATTTATGCTGCAGTAGTTCATGTGTTGGGGGGCTAGGGTCAGTTTGTTATATCTGGAGTACCTCTCCTGTCCTATTCGGTGTCCTGTGTGAATCAAAGTGTGCGTTCTCTAATTCTCTCTTTCTCTCTCTCTCTCTCTCGGAGGACCTGAGCCCTAGGACCATGCCCCAGGACTACCTGACATGATGACTCCTTGCTGTCCCCAGTCCACCTGGCCATGCTGCTGCTCCAGTTTCAACTGACCTGAGCCCTAGGACCATGCCCCAGGACTACCTGACATGATGACTCCTTGCTGTCCCCAGTCCACCTGACCGTGCTGCTGCTCCAGTTTCAACTGTTCTGCCTTATTATTATACGACCATGCTGGTCATTTATGAACATTTGAACATCTTGGCCATGTTCTGTTATAATCTCCACCCGGCACAGCCAGAAGAGGACTGGCCACCCCACATAGCCTGGTTCCTCTCTAGGTTTCTTCCTAGGTTTTGGCCTTTCTAGGGAGTTTTTCCTAGCCACCGTGCTTCTACACCTGCATTGCTTGCTGTTTGGGGTTTTAGGCTGGGTTTCTGTACAGCACTTTGAGATATCAGCTGATGTACGAAGGGCTATATAAATACATTTGATTTGATTTGATTTGATCTACAAAATTGCTTCCAACACTCTACTCAGCAAACTGGATGCAGTTTATCACAGTGCCATCCGTTTTGTCACTAAAGCACCTTATTCCACCCACCACTGCGACTTGTATGCTCTAGTCGGCTGGCCCTCGCTACATATTCGTCGCCAGACCCACTGGCTCCAGGTCATCTACAAGTCCATGCTAGGTAAAGCTCCGCCTTATCTCAGTTCACTGGTCACGATGGCAACACCCATCCGTAGCACGCGCTCCAGCAGGTGTATCTCACTGATCATCCCTAAAGCCAACACCTCATTTGGCCGCCTTTCGTTCCAGTTCTCTGCTGCCTGTGACTGGAACGAATAGCAAAATCGCTGAAGTTGGAGACTTTTATCTCCCTCACCAACTTCAAACATCTGCTATCTGAGCAGCTAACCGATCGCTGCAGCTGTACATAGTCTATCGGTAAATAGCCCACCCATTTTTACCTACCTCATCCCCATACTGTTTTTATTTATTTACTTTTCTGCTCTTTTGCACACCAATATCTCTACCTGTACATGACCATCTGATCATTTATCACTCCAGTGTTATTAATCTGCAAAATTGTAATTATTCGCCTACCTCCTCATGCCTTTTGCACACAATGTATATAGACTCCCCTTTTTTTTCTACTGTGTTATTGACTTGTTAATTGTTTACTCCATGTGTAACTCTGTGTTGTCTGTTCACACTGCTATGCTTTATCTTGGCCAGGTCGCAGTTGAAATGAGAACTTGTTCTCAACTAGCCTACCTGGTTAAATAAAGGTGAAATAAATAAAAATTTGTCAGAGGACAAACCATTCACAGAGACAAACTGATATCTTTCCGACAGATAAGATCTAAACCAGGCCAGAACTTGTCCGTGTAGACCAATTTGGGTTTCCAATCTCTCCAAAAGAATGTGGTGATCGATGGTATCAAAAGCAGCACTAAGGTCTCTGTCACGAGGACAGATGCAGAGCCTCGGTCTGATGCCATTAAAAGGTCATTTACCACCTTCACAAGTGCAGTCTCAGTGCTATGATGGGGTCTAAAACCAGACTGAAGCATTTCGTATACATTATTTGTATACGAAACAATGTATACGTGCACTTCCACATTCCAGCACGTCCTGTGCCTCTTCCTCGCACTCGCCCTGAGGTGCGTGTCATCAGCCCGGTGCCACCTATACCAGTCCCACACATCAGGTCTCCAGTGCGCCTCCACAGTCCAGTACATCCTGTGCCTCTTCCTCGCACTCGCTCTGAGGTGTGTGTCATCAGCCCGGTGCCACCTATACCGGTCCCATGCATCAGGTCTCCAGTGCGCCTCCACAGTCCAGTATGTCCTGTGCCTCTTCCTCGCACTCGCCCTGAGGTGCGTGTCATCAGCCCGGTGCCACCTATACCAGTCCCACGCATCAGGTCTCCAGTGCAGGTAGGTCTAGGTGATTTGTATATTTATGGAGGCCTGATATGGTTCCCAATCATAGGCATCTGTTTATCGTTGTCTCTGATTGGGGACTAGGCAGGGTAGCCTAGTGGTTAGAGCGTTGGACTAGTAACTGGAAAGTTGCAAGTTCAAATCCCTGAGCTGACAAGGAACACATCTGTCATTCTGCCCCTGAACAGGCAGTTAACCCACTGTTCCTAGGCTGTCATTGAAAATAAGAATTTGTTCTTAACTGACTTGCCTAGTTAAATAAAGGTAAAAGTAAATATTTAGGTAGTCATTTCCCTTTCCTGTTTGTGGGATCTTGTTCTATGTTTAGTTGCCTGTCTGCACTACTCATATTAGCTTCACGGTTCGTTTTGTTATTTTGTTTGTTCAGTGTTCATTCTTAAATAAAGAAGAATGTACGCATACCACGCTGCGCCTTGGTCTCCTCCTTACAAAGAATGTGACAGTTTTCAGTTTGTCATTATGGGGTATTATGTGTATATGGGTGAGAAATGTATTTACTCTATTTTGCATTTTCAGGCTGAAAGACAACAAAATGTGGAAAAAGTCAAGGAGGTATGTATACTTCCTGAAAGCACCGGACATAAAACAAAGCAACAATGTCGTCGAAGTCTTCTAAAAAGTAAAATGTTACAATAACAAAATAAGACAATTCATTACTCTTTTTTTCAGTTCTCTATTTTTTCTTACCATTTCTTTGTATTTTTTCCTGGCAATTCATCAAGCATCTTCCAAAAAAAAAATAATGGTAGATATGAAGAGTTTATTTCCAAAACGCTATATTCACAAATTGTTCACGTTTGTGTTTTTTTTCCCTCAGGAATTATTGCTTATGGGCACCTTCATGTGTGTGGAAAATATTACTGTTCTCAGATTTGTAATTAATAGATTTTAGAAAATGTTTGAAAATGTTTTTGTTTTTTTGCTGAACACTATATATCAGTTGTTTATCTGGAATGGAAGGTTCATATCCTGTATGTTTGACTGTGATGTGTGCTTGTCTCACCTAGCTTTTTTAAGATGGCTGCACTGCATAAGAGCATCTGCTAAATGACTAATGTCAAATGTAAATGTTTTACATTCAAATCAGTTTTTATTGGTCACATACACATGTTTAGCAGATGTTTTTGCGGGAGTAGCAAAATGCTTGTCCTTCTAGTTCCGATAGTGCAGCAATATCTACCATTTTTCACAACAAATACCTAATACACACAAATCTAAGTAAAGCAATGGAATTAAAAATACAGAAATATATGGATGAGCAATGTCAGAGCGGCACAGACAAAGATACAGTAGATAGAATACATACAGTAGATAGAGATGAGTAATGTAAGATATGTAAACATTATTAAAGTGACTAGTGTTCCATTTATTAAAGTGGCCAATGATTTCAAGTCTGTATGTAGGCAGCAGCCTCTCTGTGCTAGCGATGGCTGTTTAGCAGTCTGATGTCTTTGAGATAGAAGCTGTTTCTCGGTCCCAGCTTTGATGCACCTGTACTGACCTCAGCTTCTTGATGATAGGGGGGTGAACAGGCAGTGGCTCGGGTGAGAAGCAAAATTTGCGCCTTCTTCACCATACTGTCTATGTGGGTGGACCATTTCAGTTTGTCAGTGATACGTACGCTATCCCGGCGATGTGGATAGGGGGGTGCTCCCTCTGCTGTTTCTTGAAGTCCACGATCATCTCCTTTGTTTTGTTGACATTGAGTGAGAGGTTATTTTCCTGACACCACACTCCCAGAGTCCTCACCTCCACCCTGTACACTGTCTCGTCGTTGTTGGTAATCAAGCCTACTACTGTTGTGTCGTCTGCAAACTTGATGATTGCATCGTCTGTGGACCTATTGGGGTTGTAAGCAAATTGAACAGTGTCTAGGGTGACAGGTAAGATGGAGGTGATATGATCCTTGACTGGTCTCTCAAAGCACTTCATGATAGTGGAAGTGAGTGCTACGGGGCGATCGTCATTTAGTTCAGTTACCTTTGTATTCTTGGGTACAGGAACAATGGTGGCCATCTTAAAGCATGTGGAGACAGCAGATTGAGAGAGATTGAATATGTCTGTAAACACACCAGCCAGGTGGTCTGCGCATGCACTGAGTATGCGGCTAGGGATGCCGTCTGGGCCGGCTGCGTTGCGATGGTTAACGCGTTTTTAATGTCTTACTCACGTCGGCAACAGAGAAGGAGAGCCCACAGTCCTTGGTAGCTGACCGTGGGCTCTCCTTCTCCGTAGCCGACGTGAGTAAGACATTTAAACGTGTTAACCCTCGGAAGGCTGCCAGCTCAGACGGCATCCCTAGCCACATCCTCATACAGATCTCCATATTACTTATTTTTTAAATATTTTTTTTTAACATTCTTAATATCGATGTCTCAAATGTATCATTTGTAATTTATTTATTAAACATGTAGCTATTTGTTTCATTTGACTGTGTAAAACCTAGCAAAACTACTTATTTCTCTGAGAATGAGGCGGATATACATTGCCGTGTATAATCTTTCAGACTTTCAGGATTTCTTCACATTTAATTGTGTGATTTAAATTGATTTAAGTATCATTTTTGGTCAACAATCTACACAAAATACTCTGTCAAATGTGATTTTTAAAAGAGAGATCAGGGTCCAGAGTAAAGCCGAGGTCCTTCACAGTTTTATTTGAGATGACTGTACAACCATTAAGATTAATTGTCAGATTCAACAGAAGATCTCTTTGTTTCTTGGGACCTAGAACAAGCATGTCTGTTTTGTCCGAGTTTAAAAGTAGAACATTTGCAGCCATCCACTTCCTTATGTCTGAAACACATGCTTCTAGCGAGGGCAATTTTGGGGTTTCACCATGTTTAATTGAAATGTACAGCTGTGTGTCATCCGCATAGCAGTGAAAGTTAACATTATGTTTTCGAATGACATCCCCAAGAGGTAAAATATATAGTGAAAACAATAGTGGTCCTAAAACGGAACCTTGAGGATCATCGAAATTTACAGTTGATTTGGTTTCATGCATGTCAACATCAGAGAGCCTCCTCCCTAAGTTTGTTTTACTCACTGCTTTAGCACACTCTGCTAACCCTGATGTCCTTGCCGTGTCTGAATCCTGGCTCAGGAAGGCCACCAAAAATTCTGAGATTTCCATACCCAACTATAACATTTTCCGTCAAGATAGAACTGCCAAAGGGGAGGAGTTGCAGTCTACTGCACAGATAGCCTGCAAAGTAATGTCATACTTTCCAGGTCCATACCCAAACAGTTCGAACTACTAATTTTGAAAATTACTCTCTCCAGAAATAAGTCTCTCACTGTTGCCGCCTGCTACCGGCCCCCTCAGCTCCCAGCTGTGCCCTGGACACCATTTGTGAATTTATCGCCCCCATCTAGCTTCAGAGTTTGTTCTGTTAGGTTCAACCAGGATCTCAGCGATCACTGCCTCATTGCCTGTATCCGCTACGGAGCCGCAGTCAAACGACCACCCCTCATCACTGTCAAACGCTCCCTAAAACACTTCTGTGAGCAGGCATTTCTAATCGACCTGGCCCGGGTATCCTGGAAGGACATTGACCTCATCCCGTCAGTTGAGGATGCCTGGTCATTCTTTAAAAGTAATTTCCTCACCATTTTAGATAAGCATGCTCTGTTCAAAAAATGCAGAACTAAGAACAGATATAGCCCTTGGTTCACTCCAGACCTGACTGCCCTCGACCAGCACAAAAACATCCTGTGGCGGACTGCAATAGCATCGAATAGTCCCCGCGATATGCAACTGTTCATGGAAGTCAGGAACCAATACACGCAGTCAGTCAGGAAAGCTAAGGCCAGCTTCTTCAGGCAGAAATTTGCATCCTGTAGCTCCAACTCCAAAAAGTTCTGGGACACTGTGAAGTCCATGGAGAACAAGAGCACCTCCTCCCAGCTGCCCACTGCACTGAGGCTAGGTAACACGGTCACCACCGATAAATCCATGATTATCGAAAACTTCAACAAGCATTTCTCAACGGCTGGCCATGCCTTCCGCCTGGCTACTCCAACCTCGGCCAACAGCTCCGCCCCCCGCAGCTACTCGCCCAAGCCTCTCCAGGTTCTCCTTTACCCAAATCCAGATAGCAGATGTTCTGAAAGAGCTGCAAAACCTGGACCCGTACAAATCAGCTGGGCTTGACAATCTGGACCCTCTATTTCTGAAACTATCTGCCGCCATTGTCGCAACCCCTATTACCAGCCTGTTCAACCTCTCTTTCATATCGTCTGAGATCCCCAAGGATTGAAAGCTGCCGCAGTCATCCCCCTCTTCAAAGGGGGAGACACCCTGGACCCAAACTGTTACAGACCTATATCCATCCTGCCCTGCCTATCTAAGGTCTTGAAACCCAAGTCAACAAACAGGTCACTGACCATCTCGAATCCCACCGTACCTTCTCCGCTGTGCAATCTGGTTTCCGAGCCGGTCACGGGTGCACCTCAGCCACGCTCAAGGTACTAAACGATATCATAACCGCCATCGATAAAAGACAGTACTGTGCAGCCGTCTTCATCGACCTTGCTAAGGCTTTCGACTCTGTCAATCACCATATTCTTTTCGGCAGACTCAGTAGCCTCGGTTTTTCGGATGACTGCCTTGCCTGGTTCACCAATTACTTTGCAGACAGAGTTCAGTGTGTCAAATCGGAGGGCATGCTGTCCGGTCCTCTGGCAGTCTCTGTGGGGGTGCCACAGGGTTCAATCCTCGGGCCGACTCTTTTCTCTGTATATATCAATGATGTTGCTCTTGCGATTCCCTGATCCACCTCTACGCAGACGACACCATTCTATATACTTCCGGCCCGTCCTTGGACACTGTGCTATCTAACCTCCAAACAAGCTTCAATGCCATACAACACTCCTTCCGTGGCCTCCAACTACTCTTAAACGCTAGTAAAACCAAATGCATGCTTTTCAACCGTTCGCTGCCTGCACCCGCACGCCTGACCAGCATCACCACCCTGGATGGTTCCGACCTTGAATATGTGGACATCTATAAGTACCTAGGTGTCTGGCTAGACTGTAAACTCTCCTTCCAGACTCATATCAAACATCTCCAATCAAAAATCAAATCAAGAATCGGGTTCCTATTCCGCAACAAAGCCTCCTTCACTCACGCCACCAAACTTACCCTAGTAAAACTGACTATCCTACCGATCATCGACTTCGGCGATGTCATCTAGATATCCCTCTATCTAGTGTGGGGGCTGTGCTTTGGCAAAGTGGGTGGGGTTATATCCTTCCTGTTTGGCCCTGTCTGGGGTGTCCTCGGATGGGGCCACAGTGTCTCCTGACCCCTCCTGTCTCAGCCTCCAGTATTTATGCTGCAGTAGTTCATGTGTTGGGGGCTAGGGTCAGTTTGTTATATCTGGAGTACCTCTCCTGTCCTATTCGGTGTCCTGTGTGAATCAAAGTGTGCGTTCTCTAATTCTCTCTTTCTCTCTCTCTCTCTCTCGGAGGACCTGAGCCCTAGGACCATGCCCCAGGACTACCTGACATGATGACTCCTTGCTGTCCCCAGTCCACCTGGCCATGCTGCTGCTCCAGTTTCAACTGACCTGAGCCCTAGGACCATGCCCCAGGACTACCTGACATGATGACTCCTTGCTGTCCCCAGTCCACCTGACCGTGCTGCTGCTCCAGTTTCAACTGTTCTGCCTTATTATTATACGACCATGCTGGTCATTTATGAACATTTGAACATCTTGGCCATGTTCTGTTATAATCTCCACCCGGCACAGCCAGAAGAGGACTGGCCACCCCACATAGCCTGGTTCCTCTCTAGGTTTCTTCCTAGGTTTTGGCCTTTCTAGGGAGTTTTTCCTAGCCACCGTGCTTCTACACCTGCATTGCTTGCTGTTTGGGGTTTTAGGCTGGGTTTCTGTACAGCACTTTGAGATATCAGCTGATGTACGAAGGGCTATATAAATACATTTGATTTGATTTGATTTGATCTACAAAATTGCTTCCAACACTCTACTCAGCAAACTGGATGCAGTTTATCACAGTGCCATCCGTTTTGTCACTAAAGCACCTTATTCCACCCACCACTGCGACTTGTATGCTCTAGTCGGCTGGCCCTCGCTACATATTCGTCGCCAGACCCACTGGCTCCAGGTCATCTACAAGTCCATGCTAGGTAAAGCTCCGCCTTATCTCAGTTCACTGGTCACGATGGCAACACCCATCCGTAGCACGCGCTCCAGCAGGTGTATCTCACTGATCATCCCTAAAGCCAACACCTCATTTGGCCGCCTTTCGTTCCAGTTCTCTGCTGCCTGTGACTGGAACGAATAGCAAAATCGCTGAAGTTGGAGACTTTTATCTCCCTCACCAACTTCAAACATCTGCTATCTGAGCAGCTAACCGATCGCTGCAGCTGTACATAGTCTATCGGTAAATAGCCCACCCATTTTTACCTACCTCATCCCCATACTGTTTTTATTTATTTACTTTTCTGCTCTTTTGCACACCAATATCTCTACCTGTACATGACCATCTGATCATTTATCACTCCAGTGTTATTAATCTGCAAAATTGTAATTATTCGCCTACCTCCTCATGCCTTTTGCACACAATGTACATCGACTCCTTTTTTTTTTCTACTGTGTTATTGACTTGTTAATTGTTTACTCCATGTGTAACTCTGTGTTGTCTGTTCACACTGCTATGCTTTATCTTGGCCAGGTCGCAGTTGAAATGAGAACTTGTTCTCAACTAGCCTACCTGGTTAAATAAAGGTGAAATAAATAAAAATTTGTCAGAGGACAAACCATTCACAGAGACAAACTGATATCTTTCCGACAGATAAGATCTAAACCAGGCCAGAACTTGTCCGTGTAGACCAATTTGGGTTTCCAATCTCTCCAAAAGAATGTGGTGATCGATGGTATCAAAAGCAGCACTAAGGTCTCTGTCACGAGGACAGATGCAGAGCCTCGGTCTGATGCCATTAAAAGGTCATTTACCACCTTCACAAGTGCAGTCTCAGTGCTATGATGGGGTCTAAAACCAGACTGAAGCATTTCGTATACATTATTTGTATACGAAACAATGTATACGTGCACTTCCACATTCCAGCACGTCCTGTGCCTCTTCCTCGCACTCGCCCTGAGGTGCGTGTCATCAGCCCGGTGCCACCTATACCAGTCCCACACATCAGGTCTCCAGTGCGCCTCCACAGTCCAGTACATCCTGTGCCTCTTCCTCGCACTCGCTCTGAGGTGTGTGTCATCAGCCCGGTGCCACCTATACCGGTCCCATGCATCAGGTCTCCAGTGCGCCTCCACAGTCCAGTATGTCCTGTGCCTCTTCCTCGCACTCGCCCTGAGGTGCGTGTCATCAGCCCGGTGCCACCTATACCAGTCCCACGCATCAGGTCTCCAGTGCAGGTAGGTCTAGGTGATTTGTATGTTTATGGAGGCCTGATATGGTTCCCAATCATAGGCATCTGTTTATCGTTGTCTCTGATTGGGGACTAGGCAGGGTAGCCTAGTGGTTAGAGTGTTGGACTAGTAACTGGAAAGTTGCAAGTTCAAATCCCTGAGCTGACAAGGAACACATCTGTCATTCTGCCCCTGAACAGGCAGTTAACCCACTGTTCCTAGGCTGTCATTGAAAATAAGAATTTGTTCTTAACTGACTTGCCTAGTTAAATAAAGGTAAAAGTAAATATTTAGGTAGTCATTTCCCTTTCCTGTTTGTGGGATCTTGTTCTATGTTTAGTTGCCTGTCTGCACTACTCATATTAGCTTCACGGTTCGTTTTGTTATTTTGTTTGTTCAGTGTTCATTCTTAAATAAAGAAGAATGTACGCATACCACGCTGCGCCTTGGTCTCCTCCTTACAAAGAATGTGACAGTTTTCAGTTTGTCATTATGGGGTATTATGTGTATATGGGTGAGAAATGTATTTACTCTATTTTGCATTTTCAGGCTGAAAGACAACAAAATGTGGAAAAAGTCAAGGAGGTATGTATACTTCCTGAAAGCACCGGACATAAAACAAAGCAACAATGTCGTCGAAGTCTTCTAAAAAGTAAAATGTTACAATAACAAAATAAGACAATTCATTACTCTTTTTTTCAGTTCTCTATTTTTTCTTACCATTTCTTTGTATTTTTTTCCTGGCAATTCATCAAGCATCTTCCAAAAAAATAATGGTAGATATGAAGAGTTTATTTCCAAAACGCTATATTCACAAATTGTTCACGTTTGTGTTTTTTTTCCCTCAGGAATTATTGCTTATGGGCACCTTCATGTGTGTGGAAAATATTACTGTTCTCAGATTTGTAATTAATAGATTTTAGAAAATGTTTGAAAATGTTTTTGTTTTTTTGCTGAACACTATATATCAGTTGTTTATCTGGAATGGAAGGTTCATATCCTGTATGTTTGACTGTGATGTGTGCTTGTCTCACCTAGCTTTTTAAGATGGCTGCACTGCATAAGAGCATCTGCTAAATGACTAATGTCAAATGTAAATGTTTTACATTCAAATCAGTTTTTATTGGTCACATACACATGTTTAGCAGATGTTTTTGCGGGAGTAGCAAAATGCTTGTCCTTCTAGTTCCGATAGTGCAGCAATATCTACCATTTTTCACAACAAATACCTAATACACACAAATCTAAGTAAAGCAATGGAATTAAAAATACAGAAATATATGGATGAGCAATGTCAGAGCGGCACAGACAAAGATACAGTAGATAGAATACATACAGTAGATAGAGATGAGTAATGTAAGATATGTAAACATTATTAAAGTGACTAGTGTTCCATTTATTAAAGTGGCCAATGATTTCAAGTCTGTATGTAGGCAGCAGCCTCTCTGTGCTAGCGATGGCTGTTTAGCAGTCTGATGTCTTTGAGATAGAAGCTGTTTCTCGGTCCCAGCTTTGATGCACCTGTACTGACCTCAGCTTCTTGATGATAGGGGGGTGAACAGGCAGTGGCTCGGGTGAGAAGCAAAATTTGCGCCTTCTTCACCATACTGTCTATGTGGGTGGACCATTTCAGTTTGTCAGTGATACGTACGCTATCCCGGCGATGTGGATAGGGGGGTGCTCCCTCTGCTGTTTCTTGAAGTCCACGATCATCTCCTTTGTTTTGTTGACATTGAGTGAGAGGTTATTTTCCTGACACCACACTCCCAGAGTCCTCACCTCCACCCTGTACACTGTCTCGTCGTTGTTGGTAATCAAGCCTACTACTGTTGTGTCGTCTGCAAACTTGATGATTGCATCGTCTGTGGACCTATTGGGGTTGTAAGCAAATTGAACAGTGTCTAGGGTGACAGGTAAGATGGAGGTGATATGATCCTTGACTGGTCTCTCAAAGCACTTCATGATAGTGGAAGTGAGTGCTACGGGGCGATCGTCATTTAGTTCAGTTACCTTTGTATTCTTGGGTACAGGAACAATGGTGGCCATCTTAAAGCATGTGGAGACAGCAGATTGAGAGAGATTGAATATGTCTGTAAACACACCAGCCAGGTGGTCTGCGCATGCACTGAGTATGCGGCTAGGGATGCCGTCTGGGCCGGCTGCGTTGCGATGGTTAACGCGTTTTTAATGTCTTACTCACGTCGGCAACAGAGAAGGAGAGCCCACAGTCCTTGGTAGCTGACCGTGGGCTCTCCTTCTCCGTAGCCGACGTGAGTAAGACATTTAAACGTGTTAACCCTCGGAAGGCTGCCAGCTCAGACGGCATCCCTAGCCACATCCTCATACAGATCTCCATATTACTTATTTTTTAAATATTTTTTTTTAACATTCTTAATATCGATGTCTCAAATGTATCATTTGTAATTTATTTATTAAACATGTAGCTATTTGTTTCATTTGACTGTGTAAAACCTAGCAAAACTACTTATTTCTCTGAGAATGAGGCGGATATACATTGCCGTGTATAATCTTTCAGACTTTCAGGATTTCTTCACATTTAATTGTGTGATTTAAATTGATTTAAGTATCATTTTTGGTCAACAATCTACACAAAATACTCTGTCAAATGTGATTTTTAAAAAGATTAATAAAAAATAAAATGTATAAATATAGTCATTGCATAAGTATTCAGATCCCTGAGTCAATACATGTTAGAAAAACATTTGGCAGCAATTACAGCTGTGAGTGTTCTTGGGTAAGTCTCTAAGAGCTTTGCACACCTTCATTGTGCAATATTTGCCTATTATTCTTTCAACATTTCTTCAAGCTCTGTCAAGATTTTGGGGATCGTGGCTAGACAGCAATTTTGAAGTCTTGTATCAAACAAATTACAGTCAAAACTAACTTGGCCACATAGGAACATTCAGTTGTCTTCTTGATAAGCAACTCCAGTGTAGACTTCACGTTGTGTTGTAGGTTATTGACCAGCTGAAAGGTGATTTCCTCTCACAGTGTCTGGTGTAAAGCAGACTGAAGCAGGTTTTGCTCTATGATTTTGCCGGTGGTTAGCCCTATTCCGTTTCCTTTTATCCTGAAACTCCCCAGTATTTGCCAATGTCAAGCATACCCATACCATGATGCAGCCACCACCATGCTTGAAAAGAGGCAATTACTCAGCGATGTGTTTTGTTGGATTTGCCCCAAACAAAACTTTGCATTTTTGCCCAAAATTGTATTCCCATGCCTTGTTTTTGCAGTATTACTTTAGTGCCTTGTTGCATAGAAGATGCAAGTTTTGTATATTTCTGTTCTTTTCACTATGTCATTTATTGTGGAGTCACTACAATGTTGTTCATCCATCCTCAGTTCTCTCCCATCACAGCCATTGAACTCTGTAACTGTTGTAAAATCCACAATGGCCTCATGGTAAAATCCCGGAGCAGTTTTATTCCTGTCCTGCTGCTTAGTTCAGAAGGACAACTCTATCTTTGAGGTGTCTGGGTGTTTTAATACATAATGCACAGCATAATTATTAACATGCTTAAAGAGATATTCAATGTCAGATTGTTTTATTGTTACCCATCTACCAATCACCACCCTTTTTTTTAATGAGCTTTCGAAAGCTCCCTGTTTTTTTGTAGTTGATCCTGTGCTTGAAATTCAAAACTTGACTGAGGGACATTACAGATGGTATATGTATGGGGGACAGAGGAAGGGTTAGTAATTAAAAAATCATGTCAACCCCTCTAATTTCACACAGCGAGTCCATTTTTCTTCCAATTTGACATTACAATATTATGTGAATATAATTGACAAATTAATTAAAATGAATACAATTTTAATCACACTTTGTAACACAATAAAATGTGAAGAAATCCAGGGGGTCTGAATACTTTGGCAAGGCACTGTATAGCATTTTGCCCTAAAAAATGATGCAATCAAGTATTAGATTTTTAAACAAATGCATGTCTGTCATTCAAAAACCCTGTTCCATGATTAGATAGTAAAACAATACACAGCAATCTCTTTCGTATTTTCTTTAAACAATAAAAACTCATTCACCAACATTTCTGAAAATAAACATAGCGTTTTGAAATGAAACTTTTCAAGTGTATACAGCACCAGTAATACTTTTGGACTCATCTACTCATTCAAGGTTTTTCTTTATTTTGCTACTTTCTTCATTGTAGAATAATAGTGAAGACATCAAAACTATGAATTAACACATTTGGAATCATGTAGTAAGCAAAAAAGTGTTAAAGAAATCAAAATATATTTTAGATTCTTCAAAGTAGCCACCCTTTTCCTTGGTGACAGCTTTGCACAAAACATTCATTTAACCTGACAGAGGCAGCAACAACCAAATGGATTATGAGTTGGCGATCCCCTTCAATAATTTATTTGCACACTCATTTCCTATGAACAGAACTACAGGGCTCAGCAAGTTTCACTTTGAGGACAAGACAGTCTTTCAAAGGAAACAACCACAACAGGTTTCTGAGCTACCAGGAAGGGTTTGGTTTTGCGTCATCGATCCATGATGGAACAATTGTTAATCTGTCAACGTACCACATTAGAAAAAATATTTTTACATGACATTTCAATAAAGCCCTTATGGTAAAAAAAAAACACATTATGTGGAAAATCACATGATTTCACATGACATTTCAATATGTTTTGCACATGTGAAATTATGTGAAACCATGTGTTTTGGAACAATTCACATGTAATGACGTAGATTTTCAACATGTGAAATCTTGTGTCTTTGGAACACTTCACATGTGATCGCATAACTTGTCACATGTGGATTCAAATTTTGACATTAGATTTCACAGGTGATGCCTTGCAAACAAAAATGGGATACACACACAATGTTGTCAACTTACATACTTAGCACACTTTGACTACATTGCATATGTTTATTCATACAGTAATTATTATTCAATATGTCCTTGCTTGGGATTTGAAACAGGAGATAAAGGGCTATAAGACAAAGGCTTAATCCTGGACATATGAAAAGTGGGATGTATACACCAAAAATGGATGTTCCGTCCCTCCACTCTTCCAACGCCATTGTGACCGCCAGAAGTTCCCAATTTCCTATGTCATAGTTTCTCTCAGCGGGACTGAGACGATGGGACAGGAAGGCACAGGGACGCAGCCTTTGGTCCTGGGCAGAACGCTGGGACAGGACGGCCCCCACAGGACGGCCCCCACTCCAATGCCCCCACTCTAGAAGCGTCGACCTCAACCACAAACTGACAGGACGGATACGAAAGGATGAGGATGGGGCTATAGTAAACTGATGCTTAAGGTTCAAAAATGCCCTGTCAACAGAGCGACCATGTGAATGGCACCTTGGGAGAAGTAAGTACAGAGAGGAGAGAAGCCAGGGTGTTGGAGCCATGAATGAAGCAGCGGTAGAAATGAGCAAGTTAGCTGCACTCTGGATGTGGGTTGGGGCCAATCCACCACCGCACTAACCTTTTCAGGATCCATCTGAACATTCCCTTCAGTGATGATATATCCCAGAAAAGAAATAGTGGAGCGATGGAATTCCCACTTCTCTGCTTTCACAAACAACTGGTTCTCCAGTAGGCACTGAAAGACTTGTCAAACATGGAGGACATGTTCTTGAGCAGAACGGGAAAACACAAGGATGTCGTTGAGGTAGCCAAACATGTCACGGAGCAGATAATTGACCAGGGCTTGGAACACTGCGGGAGTGTTGGTGAGTCCAAACTGTATGACCAGGTACTCATGGTGTCCCTTAGCTGTGTTGAAGGCTGTCTTCCACTCGTCTCCTTTGTGTATCCGAACTAGATGGTAGGCGTTCCGAAGGTCCAACTTGGAGAAGATGATTGCCCCCTGGAGAGATTCAAAAGCCGAGGAGAGGAGTGGTAGAGGGTAACGATTCCTAACCGTGATGCATTGAGGTCCCGGTAGCCTATACATGGACGTATGGTCTTGACATTCCTTCCCACGAAGAAGAACCCTGTGCCGACAGGGGAGGAAGAATGCTCCCAGCAGCCAGAGAGTCCTCAATGTACTCCTCCATGGCTTTGGTCTCAGGACCAGACATGGAATAAAGTGTGGTGCCGTAGGGACAATGCAGAGGAAGGGAGGTGACAGGAGCCTTGCTGAAAACCTCCAGGAGGTCCTGGAACTCTGCGGGAACGGCGGAGAAATCCGAGGCTTTACCAGAGCTTGCAGGATGACGTCCCAGTGCAGGCTGGGCCCCATTAGCCTGCACTGGGACGTCATCCTGCAAGCTCTGGTAAAGCCTCGGATTTCTCCGCCGTTCCCGCAGAGTTCCAGGACCTAGGATAGAACCAGTGGTCCAGTCTATAAGGGGGGTGCTGCCTAGAAGTCCAGCATCCCAGAGTTGCCTCTTCACTGTTGACATTGAGACTGGTGTTTTGCGGGTACTATTTACTGAAGCTGCCAGTTGAGGACTTGTGAGGCGTCTGTTTCTCAAACTAGACAAACTAATGCACTTGTCTTCTTGCTCAGTTGTGCACCGGGGCCTCCCACTCCTCATTCTATTCTGGTTAGAGCCAGTTTTCTCTGTTCTGTGAAGGGAGTAGTACACAGCGTTGTACGAGATCTTCAGTTTCTTGGCAATTTCTCGCATGGAATAGCCTTCATTTATCTGAACAAGAATAGACTGATGAGTGAGGTGACCAAGAACCCGATGGTCACTCTGACAGAGCTCCAGAATTCCTCTGTGGAGATGGGAGAATCTTCCAGAAGGACAACCATTTCTGTAGCACTCAACCAATCAGGCCTTTATGGTAGAGCGGCGAGACGGAAGCCACTCCTCAGTAAAAGGCATATGACTGCCCATTGGAGTTTGCCAAAAGGCACCTAAAGGACTCTCAGACCATCTAAACAAGATTCTCTGGTCTGATGAAACCAAGATTGAACTCTTTGGCCTGAATGCCAAGTGTCACGTCTGGAGGAAACCTGGCACCATCCCTATGGTGAAACATGGTGGTGGCAGCATCACGCTGTTGGGATGTTTTTCAGCAGCAGGGACTGGGAAACTAGTCAGGATCGAGGGAAAGATGAACAGAGTAAAGTACAGAGAGATCCTTGATGAAAACCTGCTCCAGAGCTCTCAGGACCTCCGACTGGGGGAGAAGGTTCACCTTCCAACAGGACAGCGACCCAAAGCACACAGCCAAGACCATGCTGGAGTGGCTTCGGGACAGGTCTCTGAATTTCCTTGAGTGGACCAGCCAGAGCCTGGACTTGAACCTGATCGAACATCTCTGGAGAGACCTGAAAATAACTGTGCAGCAACACTCCCCATCCAACCCGACAGAGCTTTAGAGGATCTGCAGAGAAGAATGGGAGAAACTCCCCAAATGCAGCTGTGCCAAACTCGTATCATCACACCCAAGAAGACTTGAGCCTGTAATTGCTGCCATAGGTGCTTCAACAAATTACTGAGTAAAGGGACTGAATTCTTATGTAAATTGTATATTTCCCCCCCAAAAAAATATTTAAAAAACTGTTTTTGCTTTGTAATTATGGTGTATTGTGTGTAGATTGATGAGCATTTTTTTTCAATCCATTTTAGAATAAGGCTGTAACGTAACAAAATGTTGAAAAAGTAAATGGGTCTGAATACATTCAGAATGCACTGTATATTCTGTACACATATATATATATATATATCTACTGATTCAGGTGTAACATTAAAACTGAATTTTAACCAACATTACACCACTAGACAGAAAACCTTTAAATTGCTGAAATGAGTTCATGTACTCATTGATGAAAGAAAAGTCTGATTAAATTTGAACTAAAAATCAGTGCAGATGGCAGTCCTATGCTAAGTGCAGCGATGCATTTGAGGTATTTAATGTGTATGGGAATTCTACCGACTTTTTTGTGCAGCAGAAAGCTCAGTATGCCTTGTAACTACAGCTTGTGAGTTCAAACTGTGGTGTGGTCATAGTTTAGCTGAACATGGATTGCACATGCGAAGAACATGATCGCGTGATGTTTAAAAATATATATTTGTAATGTGAAGTGTTCCAAAAACATGTTTTCACATGATTTCACATGTAAAATTACACATTTGAAGTGTTCCAATAACACATTTTAACACGTTTTCACATGTGACATTTTACATGTAACAGTATGCTGCCAATCAGCAAGTTATGGGCATGTTGTAAAGATTGCTAGTGGCAGCAAGTTTACTGGCAACATTTTGTATAATGCCCCAAGGTTACTGTAGGTTACTGACAACATTTTGTCAGTAATGTAGTGACTTTTGCAATAACTTACTGTCAAGTAGTTTCCAATTAAGAAATGACAAATGCACAGCAACTTCTGGCAATTCCATTAAGTTTCTGGAAAATGCACAATAACCTCTTCAGTAATGGCGTCGGAGGAGATTGCTGCCCTTTTACGGGCTCTTAAACAATTGTGCAATTTTGTGTTTTTTCGTGTTGTTTGTAACTTGAACATAATGTTTCTGCCACCGTCTCTTATAACCAAAAAGAGCTTTTGGATATCAGAACTGCAATTACTCACCTCGAACTGGACAAAGATTTTTCTTTTAGTCTGTCGAGAACGATTTACTGCTGATACCAGACCAGGCCCAAATCTCGTCAACCGCATGAAGAAGAGACAGCAATAAAAGGGACGCAGGTCCGGGTGCCTTGTGAGGATTCATCCGCAAGTGGGTAACCTGCCTCTATGCTATATTTAAATGTCATGGGTTAACATGGCTCAGACCCAATCCCCACAAAGAGACAGTCTCCACTCAACTCCCAGCACCAAACACCACAAAACACAGGGCTTTTAAAGGAAATCACAGCCCCTCCCCAGCTACCAGTCTGATTTACTAACTCGCTGCAGGTGCGTCTGATCACACAGACCCGCCACCAACTTATCCACTCATCTAACAATCCATCTCGTGACATGATCACACGAGATCACATGTGAAATTCATGTGTTTTTCCATAAGGAATGGTTTGTCGAGTGTAGACCAACGGGAGAGCCCAAAATGCTTGAAATGTCCCTTTCCAACAGAAATCATTATCATTGATTAATTAACATTAATTATTCATCTCTGTGCTGCTTACCTTTGGGAAATTCACCAGAACAAGCAGGGTCACATTTACTTCTGACAAAAGATGTAGTTTGTAAATGATGTATAATTTTAAACTATTGCTTGTGAGTTTTATACTAACACCATATTGTCTTTGAATTGGTAAGAATAGCGTGCCATTCACAATTATCGATGGTCACCCCATGGTCTTTCTGTCATGCATGTTTTCTACTATCCATATTGAGCTTGCCTAAAGAGAAAATGCTGTTGTATATCAGCATTTTCCACTGAAAATCTGACACAAAGCACTTATGAAGAATAGTGCAGATCCAAAGTTTGATAACAGAATGACAGCACACACCGTCTTTTTGGGGGTGGACAATTTTCTGTGGAAATTGTTAAAAGTAGTCCTTGTTTATAGAGTTGTATGGTTTGTTTAACTTTGCAATCATTATGTTTTGTTTGACAAACATTTTAAAGTGAAAAGTCTGAGTCTCCGCACCATTTTGGTACCGTGGAATTGCCCCTATGTAGCTTATCTTATTTTTGAGGTATCTAGCATGGAGTATGATTTTTTTGCTTTCCTTCCTGCTTGTTAGGGCCAAATCCATCCTTATAAAAGGACATTGAGTTACAAAAGCTCAGAAGGAAATGGTAAAACTGTGAATGTGGTAAACCAGAGTCTTGTTGCAATTGGAGGAAAGAGCTTAAGGGTGCCATCATAGAATACATCATTAAGAGTCGTGATTAAAGCTTAGTACCAGTTTTTCAAACAATTATCTGTACATTAATCGTATCATTTCACGAAGCAGTGACATTGAAATATTCACTTAAGTTCTAGGAATTGTATCTCTCAATGAATTCTGAAGTCCACAGTGATTCCCATCACCAATGCAAGACAGAGGTTAGCAGGCTATGTGGAATAATAGCCCCTGGTCGTCAACACAAATTCACCAGGTGGTCAGTAGTGCCCCCTGGAGACCTGTATGAGCATGTTTCTTGTCATGTTTCTTACACGTTTTTCTAAACCACCTCGTTTGAGAGCATTTACATGAAGCTAAACATCACAAAAAGCTAATCACACAGATGCATGAATAACCTTCATCAACAAGTTAAACTGTGGAGGTGCAAGACAGTAGAATGCACTGTTACGCCATGAACAGCAGGTGGCAGCATGAAACCAAAGCTAGTGTTTTTACATGTTGTGAAGTTCTTTGCTAGCACTTCTGATAAGGTGGAGCCAAGGTTCAGATAGTCGCTCAGATGGGTCACGACGGCTGGATCTTGTAAAATATTGTATCTGTTGTTCACATAACTGCTTGGCTGGTGACAAACTGAGAAAATACTCCAGCTGAATACTGCTCTACCACACTCTAAAAACAATCTAGTTGTTCAAACTAATTATTATTAAGTAGCTGGTCCCAAAGCCTTTTGGTCAGTGTTACATGGACTCTTAGGCAAAAAATCAGTCAACTTATTTGTTTACTCAACTCAATATGTTCATTCAACTAGAAATTATCATTTGGGCATCTGACCTAAAAAAGGCTTCACAACCTCCTACACACACTGATGACACAGAATGTTTTCAACTTACATATTTAGACATGCATGACTACATTGTGCATGCTCATTTACACAGTAATTATTATTTAACATGCCCTCACGTGGGATTTGAACTCACAACCTCTTGGTGAACAGCATTCCTATCTTCCTGCTGCACCACCAAGTCTTTGTCAATTATAAATTAATCTGACTATTCTCTCGTCGTTGATTTGATGTACTTATTTCAGCATTTTCTTCTGTATAGTTGGCTAACGTTTGTGGAGCATATTACTCTGTTTTAATGTTACTTATGAATCAATATGATAAATAAAACATCATTTCTAGTTGAATTAACATTGTATTTGTGTACAACTACAACAGTGTTATTCAGCTATTGTGCCTCAGCACACTGGCATGACTTGAGGAACTCTCAGGTGTGCAATGAAACTTTTCCTAATCTTGATATTTTGGGGGAAAACACTCACTTATAAACGTGACCTGTGGAATGACCTTGAGATTTTGACACGGGAGCACCAAAGCCACTCAGATAATACATTGAATGCACAGGAAGTTGGTGGCACCTTAATTGGGGAGAACGCTCTGGTGGTAATGGCTGGAGTGGAATGGTATGAAATACATCAAACACATGGTTCCTATGCGTTTGATGCCATTCCATTTGCTCCGTTCTGGCCATTTATGAGCCGTTCTCCCCTTAGCAACCTCCTGTGATTGAATGGCACACATGGTTACATCTGTATCTTTCAAGTCCGGTGCACTGGAGCTGTTGTCACATTTGTATCATTTGAGGGGTGTGCATGACCAGCAAAGTCATTTTTATCATTTTACTTTGCCTGTGAGAACCATTAGCAGTGGCAAGTCTGGTGCGGCTTAGCGTACCACAGCCTCTGCCAAAGAAAAAAACGGAGGATGGCTTTGTGTCTGTGGTTGCACCTTCACAATGCAGAGTACTGCTTATTTCTAGACCTTCTATTCAAATGTAAGACTCTTAAAGGGGTACACACAAATTAACCATCATTAGTAAGGAACTATGAAAATAGTTTAAATAAACCCTATTTAATCTATAAAAAATGTTTGTTACAGAAAACGGCTGATTTGCGGTATGGATCAGATGAGATGGAGGTCATTACCACTAAATACATTATTAGGAAAAGTTTAGGTGTGCGACAGAATTTATCCTGTCAAGGTGTGCCACGGTTCAAAAGGTTGGGAACCACTGAACTAGAATACTAGTTAACAGTTATCATCCAGATGTACTACAAGCCATTCTAAACCTTTATCCAGGTTTTGTCATTCTGAGTAAAAGTAAAACAGTTAACCACTGAATGTACTGTACCTCCCTTACCTTTTGTTCAACATTGAACACCATGTCTATACTGTGCGTCCCAAATACCGCACTATTCCCTATGTAGTGCACTACTTTTGACCAGAGCCAATGTGCACTAGTCAAAAATAGGGCTCTATATATGGAATAGGGTGCCATTTGGGACAAAACCTTCCTCTCTTCCCAGGTTGTCAGTGTGTCTTTGGGCTGTAGAGAGCTGAGAGAAGACAATTGTGATACTGCTGACTGAGGATGTCATGGATTGGCCAGGTTCCGAATGCAGGAAGGTCATAGAGGTCATTGCTGTCTTCCTGGTTAACGAGACTATCTTTGACCTCACACATCAGCATGAAGTAAGGAACTACTCTTAAGCAAACTTGTGGTCATAATTCCTTCTATCTCTGGATTGTGAAGAGGAAATGGATCTGTTGACATATGACATTACTTCATAATAATATGTCTCTGAAATTATATACTATTAAATTATATAAATTAGATCCAGAAAAATGCAACAAAAAAATCATTTTCCAGTATATCAAATGACTTTCAAGAAGCACATTACAGCATTCTCCCATTTACTCAAATAATCAGTTAAATAAATAGCAAGTCCTGAACTTCTGACACCACACATCAATATTTACAACTCAACGGAAGACTCAAGACGCTTCCTGAATTCTAACTGAACTGCTTTGGAGCTTTGAGTCAAATTATCTTCCATTTTTATGCCAGCAGTTTCTGTCATGCTGGCTGATTAGCCCACTAGCAGGCCTAAATAATGTTTATTACATTTTCATTGCTTTTGTTGGACTGTGAAACTAGCCCTCTGTGGTTTGTGAGGTCATGCTGTTTATGATCTCTGGATTGGTGCAACAGTGTGTTCATAGGGTCACAGTTTATACGTTTAATTTCATGCAGTGCCATGATCCACACACTTAAACACTAGTTTATTAGCATCAAGACAAACCCAGACACACAGAAAATCTGGTGTAAATTCTGTAAAAAAGGTCATTTATTTATAAAGCCCTTTTTACATCAGCCGATGTCACAAACACCCCAAACAGCAAGCAAAGCGATGTAGAAGCACGGTGGCTAGGAAAAACTCCCTAGAAAGGCAGGAACCTAGGAAGAAACCTAGAGAGGAACCAGGCTCTGAGGGTTGGCCAGTCCTTTCTGACGCCAATAAAAGGGCATTTACCACCTTCGCGAGTAGAGTCTCAGTGCTATGATGGGGTCTAAAACAAGAAAGAAGCGTTTCTTACACATTGTTAGTCTTCAGGAAGGCAGTGAGTTTCTGCGCAACAGCTTTTTCAAAAAAATTTGTGGAATGGGAGATTTGATAGAGGCCGATAGTTTATATTTTCTGGGTCAAGGTTTGGCTTTTTCAAGAGAAGCTTTATTACTGCCACTTTTAATGAGTTTGGTACACATCCGGTGGATAGGGAGCCATTTATTATGTTCAACATAGCAGGGCTAAGCACAGGAAGCACCTCTTTCAGTAGTTTAGTTGGAACAGGGTCCAGTATGCAGCTTGAAGGTTTAGAGGCCATGACTATTTTCATCAATGTGTCAAGTGATATAGTATTCAAAAACTTTAGTGTCTCCCTTGATCCTAGGTCCTGGCAGAGTTGTGCAGACTCAGGACAACTGAGCTTTGGAGAAATAAAGAGGAGTCCGTAATTTGCTTTCTAATTATCTTTTCGTCAAAGAAGTTCATGAATTTATCACTGCTGAAATGAAAGCCATCCTCTCTTGGGGAATGCTGCTTTTTAGTTAGCTTTGCAATTGCACATTTTTAAGGATTGTTCTTATTCTCCTCAATTAAGTTGGAAAAATAGGATGATCGAGCAGCAGTGAGGGCTCTTCGATACTGTCTTTCCAAGCTAATCGGAAGACTTCCAGTTTGGTGTGGCGCCATTTCCATTCCAAATTTTTGGAAACTTGCTCCAGGGCTCGGGTATTTTCTGTATACCAGGGAGCTAGTTTCTTATGACAATTATTTTGTTGTTTTTAGGAGTGTGACTGCATCTAGAGTATTACGCAAGGTTAAATGAAGTTCCTCAGGTGGTTAACTGATTGTTGTCCTTTGACGTTCTTGGGTAGGTGGAGGGAGTCTGGAAGGGCATCTTGGAATCTTTGGGTTGTCTGAGAATTTATAGCACAGCTTTTGATGGTCCTTGGTTGGGGTTTGAGCAGATTATTCATTTCATTTGCAAACGTAATAAAATGGTGGTTCGATAGTCCAGGATTATGAGGAAAAACATTTAGATCCACAATTTTTATTCCACGGGACAAAACTAGGTCCAGAGTATGACTGTGGCAGTGAGTAGGTCTGGTGACATGTTGGACTAAACCCACTTAGTCGGTGATGGCTCCGAAAGCCTTTTGGAGTGGGTCTGTGGACTTTTTCATGTGAATATTAAAGTCACCAAAAATGTGAATATTATCTGTTATGACTACAAGGTCTGATAGGAATTCAGGGAACACAGTAGCTATAAAAAGTGATTGAGTAGGCTGCATAGATTTCATGACTAGAAGCTCAAAAGACAAAAACGCAGTCATTTTTAATTGTAAATTGAAATTTGGCATCGTAAATATTTGCAACACCTCCACCTTTGCGGGATGCGCGGGGAATATGGTCACTAGTGTAACCAGGAGGTGAGGCCTCATTTAACACAGTAAATTCATCAGGCTTAATAAGCCATGTTTCAGTCGGGCCAATCACATCAAGATTATGATCAGTGATTAGTTCATTGACTATGACTGCCTTAGAAGTGAGGCATCTAACATTAAGTAACCCTATTTTGAGATGTGAGATATCACAATCTCTTTCAACAATGGCAGGAAAGGAGGAGGTCTTTATTCTAGTGAGATTGCTAAAGTGAACACTGCCTTGTTTAGTTTTGCCCAACCTAGAACGAGGCACAGACACGGTCTCAATGGGGAACGCTGAGCTGACTACACGGACTGTGCTAGTGGCAGACTCCATTAAGCTGGCAGACAGCCTGCTGCCTGGCCTACACCCTATCTCATTGTGGAGCTAGAGGAGTTAGAGCCCTGTCTATGTTGGTAGATAAGATGAGAGCACCCCTCCAGCTAGGATGGAGTCCGTCACTTTTAGCAGGCCAGGCTTGGTCCTGTTTGTGGGTGAGTCACAGAAAGAGGGACAATTATCTACAAATTCTATCTTTTGGGAGGGGCAGAAAACAGTTTTCACCCAGTTATTAAGTTGTGAAACTTCGCTGTAGAGCTCATCACTCCCCCTAACTGGGAGAGGGCCAGAGACAATTACTCGATGCCGACACATCTTTCTAGCTGATTTACACGATGAGGCTATGTTGTGCTTTGTGACCTCTGACTGTTTCGTCCTAACGTCGTTGGTGCCGACGTGGATAACAATATCCCTATACTCGCTAGTTTTAGCCTTAGCCTGCACCATCTTCAGATTAGCCTTAACATCGGTAGCCCTGCCCCCTGGTAAACGGTGTATGATCGCTGGATGATTCTTTTTAAGTCTAATACTGCGGGTAATGGAGTCGCCAATGACTAGGGTTTTCAATTTGTCAGAGCTAATGGTGGGAGGCTTCGGCGTCTCAGACCCCGTAACGGGTGGAGGAGAGACTGTTTCAACCTGAAACAGTCACTCCGACTCGTTGCTTTAATGGGAGAACAGGTTGAACGTTTCTGTCGACTGAATGAGCGACACTGGTTGAGCATTCCTCCAGCATTTCCTTCCAGAAGCCATGAGAAAGTTGTCCGGCTGCGGGGACCGTGCGAGGGGATTTATACTACTATCTGTATTTGTGGCACAGATGCTGTTTCATCCTTTCCTACACTGAAATGACCCTTGCTGCGTCTGAAGCTGGGCTTGCAGCACGGATATCCTCACCATAAGGCAATCGTTCTCCTGTAAATCATGAGTACAGCGACTGCAATTAGATGGCATAGTGTTAATGATACTACTTAGCTTCGGCTGGTGGAGGTCCTGTAGAACCATGTCCAGATAAAGCGCCCAGGGTGAAAAAGTTTAATGAAAAAAGTTGCTTGAGGGAACAAATATACAACGGTTATTAAAAAGTAAAACCCATAAAGTTGGCAGGTAGCAAAGTAACGCTAGCAACAAAATGCACTGCAGCACTAAACAAGTCCACGAGTTGTGACAGGAAATGACGCCAGCACTCAAAATTCAGGGTTTGCGGTTATCACATCGACTGGTTACACATGGAGTGATAGACTACCGCGCATCTCTGAATTACACTAAAAGTGTCTGTTTTAGTGTAATACAGAGATTGTTCATTCATAATGCATTGATAAATAGTTTTCTATGCTATAAATGTTTAAAGATGAAATATCAGCAGAAATACATTCTACATTTGAAGGGAGGCAGGGGGAGTCTGTGGTAGCAGGGTATACAGCTGAGTCAGGTAACTAATGGGGCCCCAGTATATTTGTCAGGAGACCTGTCAAGAGTAGAGAGGGGATATCATGTCACCAAGTCCCAATGGAGCTTATTCAGCAACACCATCTCAAACACAAATGCATGGGCACACACAATTCATTACAATGACCAAACTATGCTGATTCATTCAGTCTCTTCCATCCTCTCTGTGCTGATATATACTGTGCTGTATGCTGACATAGGCCTAGTCCTATATTGTGTGTACAGTTATCCTTGTCCCTTGTTGTATCTCCAGAGCTCGTCTATACTTCAGTCTGAACCCCTGGCTCCTCTCTTTTCTCTGTTCCTCCAGCAGCTGTACGCAGCAGCGACAGCCTAGAGGCCTCATTAAGGACAGCTAGGGGAACAGTCGCAACAGGGTCAGAGAGGAGAGGCTGGGGCCAGGGACACCACTGTCACACGCACACACACATTCACTGTCAGCCCTGCCATTGCAGCTGTCACAGCTGCAGACAGACAGGCAGGGTAAAATGAAGAAAGGCTCGGGCTCCATCGCCTTGACATCACTTAATCATGCCACTAAACACAGGGCGGAGGCTAGCTAACCCTCCTCTCTGCTGTTATAATGAGAGGGAGTGCATGACCAGGACCAGGCTGATTTAATGCACTGTTTTTAAGACTGGGGAGAGAGCAAGGAGGCTGCAGCTAGAGAAAGAAGGACAGGAAAACAATATCCAGGGTCCTCAAGACATATTTAAAGCCATTTTTCGTGTGTTTCTCCACTTACTATGTATTCATTTTACCTTTGACTTCATAAATAGTGTCCTTCCTCGTGTATACCCTTGACATTTTACAACTTCATACTCCTGATTGCTATTCATCACTAACGCACAATATCCACACAAAACCTACTGGTTTTACTACTCGCTTCCTATTGAGATGTGTAGTAAACCAGTAGTGGTGAACACAACATATTTCCTATTCAAATCACTACATAATTCTCCCTTAATGACTACTGTGCAACTACAGAGCTTTTTGGTATCTACTGCTTAAAACCTACACAATTCCTACGTGTTCACTATTGAAGTACTACTGCCATTTGTGTGTGTAGTGTTGTGTCACTACTGATCACTAATGAATTACTCCTGATCCTTTATAATTTCCTACATAAACCCTTTTGAATTACTATTGAAAACACTGACACATTTACTACTGTCTGCCTATTCAAAATCACTATTTGTGTACATGCTATTTCCTAAATTTTCTTACTGTAGTTATATCTTCAAACAAGAAATAATAAGCTTAAACAAACATTTTATTTTATTTTATTTTAAATTCATTACATATTAATTAACATACTTACGTATTTGTTAATCCCTTTGGGGCCTCGTCTTCATTCAGCTTTGACTGAACTATCTTCAGATCCTCATTTTTGTGGCAGCCACATTTCTCCACCTCGCCACCTTTTAGAAAATAAAGACAAGAACACGATACAACCAATTATTATCCGATAAAATAGTTTATCAATGTTCGTATGTTGGTAAGAGGAACATTGATTTTTAAAAATTATCTTTCCAATGATGTCCTCCAGTCTTCTTTACATACAGTATGTCGAGGGCCTCCTTGACAACAAGGTCAAAAGAGCTAATTAGGATGAGTAAGTAGACCAATATGAACATACTGTACATTTGCATACAAACACACATACTTATTAGCCAGCATGAGGATACATAGTCACTACTGCATGAATAGGTTTTGTGTAGTAATTCAGTAGTACTTTTTTCCTGAGGGTGCAGCAGCTGGTGGTTGGTTAGCACTTGCATTAAAGCAAAAAACTCAAGCGTGTGTGTGTGCATGTGCGAGTGTGTGCATTTGTGCATGTGTGTGTCTTATTGTGCAAGGGTAAGGATTGTATCACGTTATAGGCTAAGGTGAAAGATAATGAGATTAGTGTTTGGACTGCGTACTGATCGGCATCTGTTTGTCCTGTCCCACATTCAATTATTATACAACACTAAGCATTGACAGAGCAGGTCCCAGAGGGTTTGGGGACACATGAAAGTGTCATTACCATGGGAAGAGATTAAACCTGTGATTTTTGACAACAATTTGTAATTAGATTGACCGCTTAGGTCAAGAGGTAAAAGCTGTTAACATAAGCACTTCCATAATAATGGTGACTGTTGCTATGGCCTTAGACTTACCCATGTAGTCCAGAAGAAAAAGTTGTACAATTAAGCATGCATCACTTCTCTATGGCCACCACTGCCTGACTGCACAAACAGAGAGAGATGACTCTATCATGGTAGTGAGTGACTGTCTCTCCCCCAGGACTCTGAAGCAGGGCTAGGGTCTGTCTTAGCCTTAGCCAGCCACATGAAGGCTTCTATTTGAAAGCATAATGGATGAACCTTCTAAATGTGCTTCACTTATGAAGACTCATCTCTCGAGGGCCATATATTCAGAAATCATCCGGCAGAGTTGCAACTGAGAGGCTCTGTGAAGAATGTGCCTGTTCTACCTCTGGACATCCGCCAACCCAATCCATCAAAGCACCATTTACTTTCCAGGAGAGGCATTCCATTTGCTATGCTCTCAACCTTATACCTGAGTATGATACCACAACCCAGCCCCGGTCCAATCTCTCCCTCCCTGTGCGCTACAGTCACTATATGCTAAACACATTGACTGACTGACTGACTGACAATGTTTTTGGAGTGTGTGTGTGTGTGAGAGAAATAGAGAGATGGAGAGAGAGAGAAAAAGAGAGAGAAGGATATATAATATATATATGAGAGATAGATATAGAGGGAGAGAGAGTCTCTCAGAGCTGTTGACATAACTTCAAAACAGGGCCAAGCCAGACAATCTGCTATCTGAATTAAGTGGGAGTCTCAAAATAATCTTTTCCCTGAACCAGCCTGAACGCAACCCCAGCAGGCCACCCATCTGACTCTAGCCACTGCATGGATTTCAGGCTGCAGCAATGCAACCAGTCCTCTCAGATTGCTCCAGTGTTTTCAGGATATAGAGTGGAATAAAAAGGGGATAAGCCACGACAGCACACACAGACACACACACACATGCATGCACACATGCGGGAACACACACACACATATGTCACAGCTGTGAGACATTATTATGTCAGGTTTCCCTGTCAGGTAAACGAAGGGGTCAGCTCACTGATGTTACTGTCAATCACAGCCACAGCAATTAACTTTATACAAACTGTTTGCTACTATAGGAGAGAAAATGGAGTGCAGAGAAGATGTTCAACTTGCTACTCGCACACTCTAGCCTTAGTTTGATTTGTCTGTAAGTCCTAAATTGGCCACTAGGAGACAGCAGAATACCGTGTGGACAATTCCATATCCTCACAACGTAGGGGTCAGAAGGGTTCAACCAACTCTACCCCATCAAGCTAATATGTTATCCTTATCGTGAACCATCAGTATGTAATTACATTTGATGCCATGTGGAGGCTGTGCGTGGGCTAAATGTGTGTCCCCCGGGTGGCCTGGATAGTGCATGGTGTATTTCATTGAGGAGGGGGGTTAGGGCATAGACATAGCCTAATTGTTGTAGTGTTCTAGTCAAATTGTCGTGGTCTGTGGCTCTTTGTCCCTTCCAGTAATTATTTTTCTATGGGTTTGGGCCACTAAGGATTATAGTTCTGCCATACAGTCATGATTTCATAAAGCCGGGCCTGGACTGATAAGATCGATAGATTGAGAACGCATTAGATGTGGATATGATGGAGCATGTATCACAACAAATATACTCAGTAGATTTGCAATATTTGAACACTCAACAGGTGGACAATAGAACAAATCTGTTTGTGCATGTGTGTTAATTGACGACAAGTCCATTCCACTAGCACTTTATTGAGCCATAAAGCCAACTTCTCTTTTATTCTTCTATGATTTAGAAATGCTTTTAGAGATCCTTTACAGTATGTGATTTGATCAAAGTTTTTTCCCCAGGTAATCTCCAAACCCAAGATGTGACTGCGTGCTGTTCACATACCTATCTGAAATACCATGTGAAAGTGATTATCCACTGTGCATTCGAGACAGTAACTTATGTGTCTAAATATCAGATTTTACATTCTTGGAAGAAGAGCAAACCATATATAGACAAGACTGAAAACAGGGGCATCTGGAGGAGGATCATCACAAGATTATGGGAGGTCAACTAAATCAAATCAAAGTGTATTGGTCGCGAACCAAGTTTAACAGATGTTATAGCATGTGCAACAAAACGCTTATTTCACTAGCTCCTAACAATGCAGTAAAACAGGCACACAAATAATCAAGGAAAAAATGTCGGAACGAATCCAATGAACAGCCCAAAAAGCACTGTAACAGCACTGTATCCAAATGCAATCTATACGTATCTACACTGGATGAATTTACACATGCTGTATAATAGGAATGATATGTACAGCAGTAGATATATTAGAGTGAGCTATGTCAAGAATCCAGTGTCTAAATATGTGGTGTGTATAAGCAGTGTGACTAAAATGCAATGCACAGTAGTAGAAATATTAACATGAGTTAAGTCAAGAATACAGTATATAAATACACAGTACATAAGCCCATAACAAAATGGATAGAATTGCAGGATATTAGCTACCGGAATATAAATAATATACTTTATATGTATGTGAATGATGTGTGTAGACGGTATGGACAGTATGTGAATAGACAACTGATATAACTACTGCTGTAGTTGGAGCCATGACTAGAATACAGCATATAAAATCAGCAAAAAAATAAATGTTATTTTTCCGGACCCTGTCTTTCAAAGATAATTCATAATAATCCAAATAACTTCACAGATCTTCATTGTAAAGGGTTTAAACACTGTTTCCCATGCTTGTTCAATGAACCATAAACAATTAATGAACATGCACCTGTGGAACAGTCGTTAAGACACTAACAGCTTACAGACGGTAGGCAATTAAGGTCACAGTTATGAAAACTTAGGACACTAAAGAGGCCTTTCTACTTACTCTGAAAAACACCAAAAGAAAGATGCCCAGGGTCCCTGCTCATCTGCGTGAACGTGCCTTAGGCATGCTGCAAGGACGCATGAGGACTGCAGATGTGGCCAGGGAAATAAATTGCAATGTCCGTACTATGAGACGCCTAAGACAGCGCTACAGGGAGACAGGACAGACAGCTGATCGTCCTCGCAGTGGCAGACCACATGTAACAACACCTGCACAGGATCGGTACATCGAAACATCACATCTGCAGGACAGGTACAGGATGGCAACAACAACTGCCCGAGTTACACCAGGAACGCACAATCCCTACATCAGTGCTCAGACTGTCCGCAATAGGCTGAGAGAGGCTGGACTGAGGGCTTGTAGGCCTGTTGTAAGGCAGGTCCTCACCAGACATCACCGGCAACATCGTCGCCTATGAGCACAAACCCACCGTCGCTGGACCAGACAGGCCTGGCAAAAAGTGCTCTTCTTTGACGTGTCACAGTTTTGTCCAACCAGGGGTGATGGACGGAGTCACGTTTATCATCGAAGGAATGAGTGTTACACCGAGGCCTGTACTCTGGAGCGGGATCAATTTGGAGGTGGAGGGTCCATCATGGTCTGGGGCAGTGTGTCACAGCATCATCAGACTGAGCTTGTTGCCATTGCAGGCAATCTCAACGCTGTGTGTTACAGGGAAGACGTCCTTGTCCCTCATGTGGTACCCTTCCTGCAGGCTCCTCCTGACATGACCTTCCAGCATGACAATGCCACCAGCCATACTGCTCGTTCTGTGCATGATTTTCTGCAAGACAGGAATGTCAGTGTTCTGCCGTGGCCAGCGAAGAGCCCGGATCTCAATCTCATTGAGCACGTCTGGGACCTGTTGCATCGGAGAGTGAGGGCTAGGGCCATTCCCCCCAGAAATGTCCGGGAACTTGCAGGTGCCTTGGTGGAAGAGTGGGGTAACATCTCACAGCAAGAACTGGCAAATCTGGTGAAATCCATGAGGAGGAGATGCACCACTGACCCCCCCCCCAATTTCTGTTAGTCACATGTCTGTAGAACTTGTTCAGTTTATGTCTCAGTTGTTGAAGCTTATGTTCATACAAATATTTACACATGTTAAGTTTGCTGAAAATAAACGCAGTTGACAGTGAGAGGACGTTTCTTTTTCTACTGAGTTTATTTAAAATTATTAAAATGACCAATGTACATAGGACTCTGAGGTGCAGGGTAGAGTACCGGATGGTAGCCAGCTAGTGACAGTGTCTAAGGTTCAGGTACTGGGTGGAGGACGGTTAGTGGTGACTGTTTAACAGTCTGATGGTCTGGAGATAGACGCTGCTTATCAGTCTCTCGGTCCCAGCTTTGATGCCTTCTAGATGGTAGTAGGGTGAACAGGCCGTGGCTCGGATGACCTTGATGATCTTCTTAGCCTTCCTGTGACACTGGGTGCTGTAGATGTCCTGGAGGGCAGGCAACTAGATTAGAGACTTATAGATTTAATAAGCACCTTACATCAGTATAACGAACGGCATCCTGAAATAAACATGTCATTCCAAAATGTAAACTTATTTCGCGAACGTATCAAGAAACATGAAAGGTTTTCTGATTCTCATCGCGTCAATGAGCAGTAATATCATACATTTAAACAGTGTATTACTACGCATTCGTATTTCAGGTCTTTATTGCTGGCTTGTTCATAGTCTCAACGGCAGTTTCAAAACACTCTGTTCTGTATGTTAGTGTCCAAGGAGCCAGACTTAGTAACAGGCACCACTGGCTCTGTCATCTAGACACAACCTGATACAGCCCATAACAAGCAGATGGCACCGCCAGGACAAATAAACAGTGATGTGCCTGACTGAGATGTACGTTCAACGGCTTCGTTAGTCCACTGGTGAACGTAAGAAATTGACTTAATTCAGCGAGATTGACATCAAAGCAAGATCCTTATTGAATGCAGAGAAGCACCTGTGCCTCTGCCTGGTCTACGTCTGTTGCACAGCACCAGCAGTGTCATCCCAGCTCTATTAGGATGCTAGGACGACATCCGCTTACTGTTTTCTTTCTGGGAATGACACGTGTTTGGAAATCTGATAAGCATTTTGACTCATTTGACGATGCTTAACTGCATGTGTTATCCATAATCAAGAGAAACCTGGCTGTTCCATTGTCCGATTAGCTAACTTCTACCTTGCTAGTTGTTTTGTCGAGATCATGAGATAAACTCTGTAAATAGGAGTGGACGCATTGATGATAGATTGATAGTATGGCTGAGATGGCAGAGCCCATGATGGATCATCATTGGCAGAGCCCATGATGGATCATTATGGGCATACTTCTCCACATCTTACGTTACTTTCTTTAGTGACTTTATTGTCCCCATGGGGGATTGTGTTGCAGTGTCATGTGCATGTTTAAAGTGGCGTTTAAATTCAAAACAAATTGACAATACAACATTCATAAGTTTACATACCAATAAAAATAGACTAGCCTCCTGGCCTTAGTGGGTCGAGAGGAACATTAGCCCGAGCTATTTAGGAGGGATATCACACCTGGCACAAATTATTGTCCAGTTCTGTTTTTCCTGCTGAGGGGTGCCCTATACCTGCTCCCAGAGGGGAGTAGTACAAAGTCTGTGTGCAGGGGGTGGTTTGGGTCTAAAATGATTTTGTAAGCCTTGCGGAGGGCCCTGACCTTAAAGATCTCATCCAGGCCTGTCTGTTGAAAGTACAGTCTCTGTTGACTCTTTTTGTAGATCAGGTCTGTACATTTACTCCACAGAAGCTTATTGTCCAAGAGGACACCAAGATAATTGTATTCCTCTACAATCTCTATATTCTGACCTCTGATAGATGTTGCAGAGGTAGGTGTTGTATGCTTCCTGAAGTCTATGCTCATCTCTATATTCTGACCTCTGACAGATGATGCAGAGGTAGGTGTTGTACGCTTCCTGAAGTCTATGCTCATCTCTATATTCTGACCTCTGGTAGATGTTGCAGAGGTAGGTGTTGTACGCTTCCTGAAGTCTATGCTCATCTCTATATTCTGACCTCTGATAGATGTTGCAGAGGTAGGTGTTGTACGCTTCCTGAAGACTATGCACATCTCTTTGGTCTTGTTGGTATTGAGGACCAACAAGTGTGATTCATCACACCACTCTACAAAGTCATCTAGGACAGGGCCATGATGTTCCTCGACAACATGCAACAGGCTAATCAAGGAAGTGTCATCAGCCAACTTAACGATGTGTCTGTCAGTATGGGAACTAGTACAACTATTAGTGTACAAGATGTACAGGAGTGGGGACAAAACACATCCCCGAGGAGAGCCTGTGGTGGTAGTGTGTATGTCCGACACGTGGGGACCTACCTTTTTGACCCGCTGTGACAGGTGGCTCAGGAAGTCCAACAGCCACAAAACCAGCCCCCATCTAAGGATAAGTCCCAAATGAGCTGGATTGTGTTGAAGGCAGAAGAAAAGTCAACAAACCAAACTTTGACATGGGATTTGGCACCCTCCAGATGTCTATAGACCATGTTGAAGAGAGTAAGAATAGCATAATCAACTCCACTGCTGGGCTGAAAGGCAAACTGAAACTTGTCGAGGAGCTTCTGAGTGACGCTGAGAACATGACTTTGCACAATTATCTAAAGGCATTTCATTACTAAGGATGTCAAGGCAACGCATATAGTCATTCAGCACAGAGGGATTAGATGCTTTAGCAATTGGTATAATTATTGAGTTTTTCCACAATACTGGCACGTGTTGCTGGTCGAGCGAGGATTGAAAAATGTCTGTAAAAACCCCAGCCAATTGTTCAGCGCAGTGCTTTCACACATGTCCACTTATTTTGTCTGGGGCTTTTGTGTGCATTACATCCCCTGAACAACTTCAAAACATCATCCTGTTTAACAACAACCCTCTCAAACATTTGTAATGATGCTTCCATTTGTTTTATCTCTGATTCAAATCTTGAGAAGAAAACATTCAGTTCATTAGCCATGTTCTGGCCCTCATGCCTCCCAAGGTCAGCACTGGTTTTTCCCCTGCCTATGTGGGGGGCACTAGCCATGGATTTAATCCCTTGCCAGGCCACCCTTGAGTTTCCTGAGGAGAGGTTCCTATCCACCCTTGTATGCCTCCTTGTCCACCAGTATCTGTCTTTTCATCTCACGTTGTACATCTCTTAAAGCCTGTCCATCACCCTCAGCAGAAACTGCCGTCTTCCTATTAAGCTACTACTTAGCTACTGTTGTATCAATATGTTTTGACCATGACAGTTTACAATCCAGGGTTACTCCAAGCAGTTTAGTCACCTCGATTTGCTCAATTTCCACATGATTTATTACAAGATTTACCTGAATGATTTGTCTCAAATACAATGCTTTTAGTTGTAGAAATATTTAGGACTAACTTATTCCTTGCCACCCACTCTGAAAGTAACTTCAACTCTTTGTTAAGTGTTGCAGTCATTTCAGTCACTGTAGTAGCTGACGTGTATAGTGTAGAGTCATCCGCAGACATAGACACTCTGACATTCCTCAAAGTCAGTGGCATGTCATTAGTAAAGATTGAAAAAAGTAAAGGGGCTGCATAGCTGCCCTGGGGAATTCCTGATTCTACCTGGATTATGTTGGAGAGGATTCCATTAAAGACCCCCTCTGTGTTCTGTTAGACATGTAACTCTTTATCCCCAATATAGCAGGGGGTGTAAAGCCATAACACAAACGTTTTTCCAGCAACAGACTATGATCGATAGTGTCAAAAGCCACACTGAAGTCTAACAAAACAGCTCCTACAAGCTTTTTATCATACATTTCTCTCAGCCAATCATCAGTCATTTGAATGTCCTTTCCTATAAGCATGCTGAAAGTTTGTTGTCAATTTGTTTACTGTAAAATAGCATTGTGTCTGGTAGAACACCAATTTTTACAAAAGTTTACCAAGAGTTGGTAACTGGCTGATTGGTCAGCTATTTGAGCCAGTAGACAACAATAGTTTTTCACCTCTTCCACACTCACTTTACGGAATTCAAAATTACGATGCTTGTCTCTCATAACTTGGTCAGATATACTTGGATGTGTAGTGTCAGCATTTGTTGCTGGCATGTCATGCCTAAATGTGCTAATCTTGCCAATGAAAAAAATCATTGAAGTAGGCACTATCAGTTGGATTTGTGATGAATGAGCCATCTGATTCAATGAATGATGGCGCTGAGTTGGCCTTTTTTCCCAACATTTCATTTAAGGTGCTCCAAAGCTTTTTACTATCATTCTTTATGTAATTTATCTTTGTTTCGTAGTGTAGTTTCTTCTGCTTTTTTATTCAGTCGAGTCACATGATTTCTGAATTTGCCAATCGGCTGTGCAGCCAGACTTATTTTCCATTCTTTCTGCCTCATCCCTCTCAACCATACAATATTTCCATTCGTCATCAATCCCTAGGGATTTAACAGTTTCTACAGTAATTTTCTTCATGGGTGCATGCTTATTAGTAACTGGAATAAGCAATTTCATAAATGTGTCAAGTGCAGTGTCTGTTTGCTCCTCATTACACACCATGGACCAACAAATATTATTTACATCAACAACATAGGAATCACTACAAAACCTATTGTATGACCTCTTATATACTATATTAGGCCCAGCCTTTGGAAATGTGGTTTTCCTAGATATGGCTACTGTCACACCCTGACCATAGTTTGCTTTGTATGTTCTATGTTTTGTTTGGTCAGGGTGTGATCTGAGTGGGGATTCTATGTTGGATGTCTTGTTTGTCTGTTTCTGTGTTTGGGCCTGATATGGTTCTCAATCTTCTGTATAATCTATATCATCTACTGCATCTTTATGTAATACATGTATCACTAGCCACTTTAACTATGCCACTTTGTTTACATACTCATCTCATATGTATATACTGCACTCAATACCATCTACTGTATCTTGCCTATGCCGCTCTGTACCATCACTCATTCATATATCTTTATGTACATATTCTTTATCCCCTTACACTTGTGTCTATAAGGTAGTAGTTTTGGAATTGTTAGCTAGATTACTTGTTGGTTATTACTGCATTGTCGGAACTAGAAGCACAAGCATTTCGCTACACTCGCATTAACATCTGCTAACCATGTGTATGTGACAAATACAATTTGATTTGATTTGATTTTGAATCAGAGGCAGGTGTTAGTCATTGTCTCTGATTAGGACCCATATTTAGGTAGCCTGTTTTGTGTTTTGTGGGTAATTGTTCCTGTCTTTGTGTTTGTTACACCAGATAGGGCTGTTTTCGCTTTTTCATATTTCTTGTTTTGTATATTGTTCATTTATCATCTTCATTAAAGATGTATCACAATAACCACGCTGCGTTTTGGCCCGCCTCTCCTTCAACAGAAGAAAGCCGTGACAGCTACTATATTGTGATCACAACATCCAATGGATCTGGATACTGATTTCAAACTAATTTCTGCAGCATTAGTAATGATGTGATCAATATATGTTGATATTTAATTAATGTGCTGTTTGTAACTACCCTGGTAGGCTGACTGATAACCTGAACCAGGTTGCAGGCACTGGTTACAGTTTGAAGCTTTTTCTTGAGTGGGCAGCTTGATGAAAGCCAGTCAATATACATCTCTGTTGATATCACATACATTATCAAGCATTTCACACATGTTATTCAGATACTGTCTAATAGCACTTGGTGGTCTACAGCAGCTTCCCACCAGAATGGGCTTTTGGTGAGGCAGATTAACCTGTAGCCATATTACTTCAACAGAATTTAACATAAGATCCTCTCTAATCTTTACAGGAATGTGCTTCTGAATATAAACAGCAACACCTCCACCATTGGCATTTCTATATTTTCTGTAAATGTTATAACCTTGTATTGCTACCACTGTATTATCTAAATGAGTTTCAGAGATGAATGTCATCTGGCAAGGCCCTGAGAGGTTTCCTTCCTCTGCGGCAACTGAGTTAGGAAGGACGCCTGTATCTTTGGAGTGACTGTGTTTATTGATACACCATTCAAAATGTAATTAATAACTTCACCATGCTCAAAGAGTTTTTAAATGTGTGCTTTTTTTAAAAATCGACCAATAGTTGCTCTTCTTTGTGAGTCATTGGAAAACCTCCATTGTCTTTGTGGTTGAATCTGTGTTTGAAATTCACTTCTCGGCTGATGGACCTTACAATTATCTGTATTTGTGGGGTACAGACATGAGGTACTCATGTTAAATGTATGCTTGCCATAACAAAGGGGTTGAATACTTATTGACTCAAGACATTTCAGCTTTCAATTTGGTATTAATTTGTAAACATTTTGAAAAACCACTTTGACACTATGGGGTATTGTGTGTAGGCCAGTGACAGGAAATCTCAATTTAATCCATTTTAAATTCAGGCTGTAACACAAAAAAACATTGTGGAAAAGGTTGAGGGGTATGAATACTTTCTGAAGGAACTGTAACTTGGCTAGTCTTGTTAGCTAGCTATAATAATTGTGTCATATATGCTGGTTGTTATCTTGCATAATTGATATTTGTATAAATATGTACATGTACAGAGTGGCTGAGCTCCATTCCTGACAGGCTGATCAGATTCAATTTCAGCCTCAGAGCTGGATCAGATTCAATAGCAGTCTCCGAGGCTGATAAATCAGGATTCTACCCTGCAGGCTGTTTCATAGGTTAAGCTCCCTGCACGCAGATTAGCAGTCAGTGCATTGTGTATATGATCAAGAATGGATGGGCTCTATTCCTGGCAGGCTGATCAGATTCAATTGCCATCTCATAGACTGATAAGTCAGGATGCTGCCTAGTAGCAGTATTGTAAAGTATTTAAGTAAAAATACTTCAAAGTTCTACTTAAGTAATTTTTATCTGTACTTTACTTTGCTATTCATATTTTTGACTAATTTTACTGTAAAAAAAAAAAATGTAATTTTTACTCCATATATTTTCCCTGACAACCAAAAGTAATCGTTACATTTTGAATGCTTAGCAGGACAGGAAAATGGTCAAATTCAAACACTTACCAAGAGAACATCCCTCGTCATCTCTACTGCCTCTGATCTGGCGGACTCACTAAACAGAAATGCTTCATTTTTAATGATGTCTGAGAATTGGAGTGTGCCCCTGGCTATCTGTAAAAATGTATATATTTAGATTGTGCTGTCTGGTTTTCTTAATATAAGGAATTTCAAATGATTTGTACTTTTACTATTAGTATATTTAAAACCAAATACTTTTAGACTTTTACTCAAGTAATATTTTTCTGGGTGACTTTCACTTTTACTTGAGTCATTTTCTACTAAGGTATCTTTACTTGTACTCAAGTATAACAATTGGGTACTTTTTCCACCACTTCCAAGTAGGCCATCTGCAAGAAGCCTTTACATATGAAACAGCCTACAAGGCAGCATCCTGATTTTTCAGCATCTGAGGCTGCTATTGAATCTGATCAGCCTGCCAGGAATGAGCTCACCCCCCTGGATCAGATATGCATCTGCCTATGAATCTCTTTGACAGATAATCTGCCTGCAAGGAGCCTTACCTATGAAAACACCTCCAAGGTAGCCTTCTAATTTATCAGCCTCAGAGGCTGAAATTGAATCTGATCAGTTCACCCACTGTTAATGTAAATATGATCCACAAAACATGAAGTGTCCCTTATAATTACACACATATCAGTTATGCAAGCTAACAACCAGCAAATATAACAAGATAGCTTGCAAGCTAGTTATCTAACAAGACTACTTAGCTATCTAGCTAGCTGACAAGACTAGCAAAGTTAGTTGTGTTGTTTCTTGCTTGGCTGTGGTCTTGGGGGCAGCACACAGACTGGGAGATGGGGCTGCTTGTCAGGGATCATTCAGGGCTTAAATGCCACGCGCTGCGATCAACGTATCCACAAGACTCCTTGATCAAGTGCTCATCGTGCATTTGAACAAATGAATGGATGATGCCTGGTACTTTTGATTATCTCATGATCTCGACAAGACAACTTTTGTTATGTTGTGATCACCAGAAAAAGTTCTTGTGATTTCGACAAAACAACTTTTGTTATGTCTTGATCATGAGATGAACTACGCAGGAAATATATTTTTCTTTTCATATGTCCTCTCTGGACTTCCGTAGGTAAAAAAAAAAAGCTATAGAAAAGTTACAAATAGCTGAAGTCTAGTGTATGTTTTTGGTGTGTTGCATGGTCTCATAGTTTTCCCATGAAGACCAACACATTTATGGTGACATGGCCTATTTAATCCAAGGCTACATTCTTTTGCCCTCTATGCCTACTCCTCGATAGATGAAGAGTCTTGACAGGCCATGGTGGTACTTTATTATTTCAGTAACTTCTTTCTATTTGAGATCTATAATTACTCCCTATGTTATTTATGTAAGTCTCCTTTCTAAAATGACATGTCTGTCCCACTCCAGAGGGATAGTAATTTGCTGCCATTTATTTTTACCTACTCTATTTTTATCTTCTCTCTTATTATTTTTCATTTTGGAGTTTTATTTCTTCCTTTAATCATGTTATACTCATACTTCTGGTGTTTTGTCTGAACCAGAGGACCAACACATTCAAAATATGAGAAGTAGCTGAACATTCACATAACTGCATGTTGCCAAGCCTGCTCAATGTATACTGTCGTGTATAAAGTAGTATGCTACTGTACATAAAGCAATACAGTATTCGGCTGGAAAAGTGTATTTAACCTGGAATAGTTTATAGTATTGTGAATGGATTAATCTGAGTTTAATCATCCATACAGAGATGGGTAGTGGTGTCAGATTGTAGCCTATAGTTTCAAAAAAGACCGGCTGATTGACTTCATGACAAAAGTCCAGGAAGTATAAGAATTTCATATTTTGTCAACAACAGATTTTGACAACAACAAAAATCTTGGAAGACCCCCACACCACAGCAATTTTGGAAGGAAATGGGGATAGAGAAAAATAGTAGTCTAGAGCAAGAAGAAGGATCCTCCTCTAATTTTAAACCAAAACACCCCATAATTGGCCAGGGCGGCCATATGGAGTATGGACAGACAGCAGAGGAGAATACTTCAGGATCTTTGTTTACAGTTAGTTTACACGCCACCAGTCCCACAAATTAAGACGGGAACTCTCCATAAACAGCCTGACCAGATCGCCTGTTCTCCAGCCAACAAAAATATAACAAGGCCTTTGCTGCTCCACAGACGCCTCTAATTCTGTGGTTTGATTTCAGCCCAGGCCATTGGTCAATTAGAAAGGCTTCGCCGAGGCACTTGCAGCCAATGGAGGACACCGCTCGCCTGGCTCTCAAGCTCCAGAGTTCCAGTAATTGCTATGAACCGCATAAACAAAGACACAAACACACAATTACACATTTCGATGCTACACCGTATTAAAAGCTTCCTTTGTTTGTCCCCGCCCACTAAATAGCTTACATATGCAAGTGTTTTCCTAACTAAGATCACACACAGCTGTAAGTTGGTAGGGGAGGTAGGATGAGCGAGCTATTATTTCATTAGCTTGACTTAACCCTAGTTACCAGGACTGCCAGGTGCAGGAAGATGGAGACCTTACCTGAGTCTCACATATCCAAAACTGTCACCAACATGCCAACCTAACCACCACACCTGACTTCTCTCACAACATATTTTTTCATGGAAGTGATCCAACCAACGTAAGAAAAACCCAAGTAAAGAATGGCGAATAGCAGGTGAAACACAATTTTACTGTATATTAGCGTAGAACACTAGGTGGCGCCACGGGCCAGAGACAAGCATGAAACACATTGCCACATACAGTGAGTACACCAAACATTAGGAACACCTTCTTAATATTGAGTTGATCCTTCCTTCTCCCCCCAGAGCAGCTTCAAATCATTGGGGCATAGACTCTACAAGGTGTCGAAGGCGTTCCACAAGGATGCTGACCCATGTTGACTCCAATGCTGCCCACAGTTTTGTCAAGTGTGCTGGATGTCCTTTGGGTGATACACATGGGAAACTGTTGATCATGAAAAACCCAGCAGCGTCGCAGTTCTTGACACAAACCGGTGCGCCTGGCACCTACTACCATACCCCATTCAAAGGCACTTATATTTGTTGTCTTGCCCATTCACCCTCTTATTGACACACACACAATCCATGTCTCAATTGTCTCAAGGCTTAAAAACCCTCACTTAACCGGTCTCCTCCCCTTCATCTTCACTGATTTTGAAGTGGATTTAACAAGTGACATCAATAAGGATCATAGACTTCACCTGGATTCACCTGGTCAGTCTGTCATGGAAAGAGCAGATGTTCCTAATGTTTTGAGTACTAAATGTTGTTTCCCTAAAAAAGTTAAACCTCCAAACGAACTTTTCCCACTTATAAGATACAGTGGATTTGTTTCTCACCCTCTTGTTAGGGATGTCATTGATGTGTGACTTTTGATGGTGTGTTGTGTGCAACAGGACAGGACTCAAACTGACCTTGTTTTTAAGCCATGAAGTAAACTTGTGGTAATAGAGGGACTGTTCATTACCTCTCCAGAGTGAACTAGAGGTCGTCTAATGAGAAGTTCCTATCTGACAGACAGAGCTTGCTGTACTATAATTGGCTACAAACAAACGGGACAGAAAGGAACCAGGGAATAAAATGGACAAAGGAAGAAGGAGCCTCTGTGCCTGTCCCACTTAGACTTGTGTGCGTTTTACACACATTTTGTGGTTGAGTGGACATATAAATTTATACCAATCTATAATCCACATCCAAATTCTCTCTCCTTCAGTTTTGTCTCACAGGAGCTTGTTGGGTGTATTGATTGAGGCTTGAATAACTGAGGCTAAAGCTAAGCAACCATGTGAAGGAAATGGCACTGAATAGTAGCCCTGTGTACAGCCAAAACTGACTAAACCAACATTTCAGTGTGTGTGGTTGCCTATACTACACAGCAACAGTATTATCTCCTTTCTGTTCATACAGGTACTTATACTGTAGGCTTAAAGTAGCTAATCCTTGATTATATCGAATTCTTGAATTCCGTCATTTCCTGGTGCTATGTGAATTGTAGTGCTAGATTTCAAGTCGGAACAATCACAGAAATGTAAGGAGAAACTAAAGAGGAAAGTGAGATACACATGAAAAATAAGGTCTGAAACAGAAGGCATAACTACACCCCATACATTTTAACGGACCACCAGTCTCAACATTGTCCATTTCAGTAACAGAGGGTAAATGCATTCATTTACACCATTATCCGGTGATGGATTCAGTGCGCTCAACGTTTATTATCTCCTGCTACGTTCACATGAGTATAATTCACTAACATAGAGCACAGCACATCCATTTTCCCATGGTTCTATGCTGACCTGCTCCTAAAGGGACTTATTAAAATTCATATTTTTCTTCCAGAGCGTGTAAAATATTTACACAGTGCAGAACACCTGGTGTAGCCTTTGCTAAAGTGGTTGTTATAGGTCACATTTGGTTCGAAAAATGTTTTTATAAAATACATACGGTATTTGCTGTTGCTTCTCGATCTTGCTTCATGGAGGAAATATATTAGTATAAAGAGCTAAGGAGCCCCATAACTACATTAGCAACAAACTAGACTGGAACATCACTGAATGATCAGTCTTGACCATACTGTGCTGTAGTGTTATGGATAGTTTTATAGTTCACCTTTGACTTGAGTTGGACAAGCATACTGTCACCAAAGTGCCTGTGGAACTCTTCATACAAGAAACATCTGCCAGCAGAGAAATCTGAAACGGGAAGTGACAGTTGGTGAACTCAGCCTGGAGAAAGATACAGTTTCTGTAAATGTAATATAGAAATTGACTCGAAGAATCCTTTAGACATAATTGGTAAAGATATACCATATAGGAGCACATTATTCGATAATTTGTTTAAAAAAAAAATGTGAATGTTAACACAGTGTCATTAATGATATTGGATCTCAGATGTTTGCAGGATGGATCCAGTCGAGGATTTTACTACTCAATCTAATCAATTTGTCAAAGTATTAAGTAGATATTGACCTGAACATGCCTTTCAAAATATGTTTTATTATTATATTATTAGAAGGTTTGGCAGATACTTTTATCAAAATCGACTTACCTGTATAGATTTCTCTGTAGGTGGCCCCAACTGGAATCTGATCTACTATTCTGGCATTGCAAGTGCAATACTCTACTAACTGAGCCACACAGTACCACACTGTAGAAATAGAAAAACTCACCATGATTGCGTATTGAAACCATGAAAAGTAATGCGTCAAATCTGAGATTTGGTGTTTGGAGGGTGTTCGAATGAAACCCCAAATGTAAGTGCTATGATACATAGAAAGAGGTTCTTCAATCTGAATATTGGTGTTTTTAAGAGAGTGTTGTGAAAACACTTCTGGGATTTTCAATGCATTTTGAAGGCAGCATCAAAACACAAAATATTATTTTTTTCAGACTGTCTCTCATGCAATCAAATAGTTAAGAAATGCTTTATGGTTTATAGCCTAAATATTGATTGATAAGAGCCTGTGGATATTTTTTTTTGCGTAATTCCACCTTAATTTTTACATTGCTTTATTTAGACAGATTAGAAACAGGTGGAGGAATGACCCTCGGACTAAACAGCTCCCTCTGCAACTGGATCCTGGACTTCCTGACGGGCCGCCCCCTGGTGGTAAGGGTAGTTAACAACACATCCACCACACTGATCCTCAACACGGGGGCCCTTCAGGGGTGCGTGCTCAGTCCCCTCCTGTATTCCCTGTTCACTCATGACTGCATGGCCAGGCACGACTCCAACACTATCATTAAGTTCATCATACACCTTTTCCCCCTCAGGAGATTGAAAATATTTGGCATGGGTCCTCAGATCCTCAAAAAGTTTTACAGCTGCACCATCGAGAGCATCCAGACTGGTTGCATTACCGCCTGGTATGGCAACTGCTCGGCATCTGACCGTAAGGCGCTAAAGAGAGTAGTGCATCCTGCCCAGTACATCACTGGGTCCACGCTTCCTGCGATCCAGGACCTATATAATAGGCGGTGTCAGAGGAAAGCTCATAAAGATGTCAGAGACTCCAGTCACCCAAGTCAAAGACTGTTTTCTCTACTACCGCACGGCAAGTGGTATCGGAGCACCAAGTCTTGGACCAAAAGGCTCCTTAACAGCTTTTACCCCCAAGCCATAAGCCTGCTAAACAATTAATCAAAATGCCACCGGACTATTTACATTTTCCCCCCTCCCCCTTCCATTTGTTTTGTACACGGCTGCTGTTTATTATCTATGCATCCCTACCTACACGTACAAATTACCTTAACTAACCTGTACCCCCGCACGCTGACTCGGTACCGGTACCTTCTGTATATAGAGTCGTTATTGTTAAGTTATTGTGTTCCTTTTTATTATTATTTTTTTTAAACTTGAGTTTATTTGGTAAATATTTCGTAACTCTTCTTGAACTGTACTGTTAGTTAAGGGCTCGTAAGCAAGAATTTTACGATAAGGCGCATATGACAAAGTCGTTTGATTTGATTTGAAAAAAGTTCTCTCTGCTACTGCACAGCAAGCGGTACCGGAGCGCCAAGTCTAGGTCCAAAAGACTTCTTAACAGCGTCTACCGCAAGCCATAAGAACCCTGAACAGCTAATCAAATGGCCTCTGAGACAATTTGCATTGCCCCCCCCACCACCTCTTTTACGCTGCAGCTACTCTCTGTCTATTATCTCTACATAGTCACTTTAACTCTACCTACAGTCGTGGCCAAAAGTTTTGAGAATGACACATATATTAATTTCCACAAAGTTTGCTGCTTCAGTGTCTTTAGATATTTTTATCAGATGTTACTATGGAATACTGAAGTATAATTACAATCATTTCATGAGTGTCAAAGCCTTTTATTGACAATTACATGAAGTTGACGCAAATAGTCAATATTTGCCGTGTTGACCCTTCTTTTTCAAGACCTCTGCAATCTGCCCTGGCATGCTGTCAATTAACTTCTGGGCCACATCCTTTTTTTGTTTTTTTGTTTGTCCATCCGCCTCTTGAGGATTGACCACAAGTTCTCAATGGGTTTAAGGTCTGGGGAGTTTCCTGGCCATGGACCCAAAATATCGATGTTTTGACCCCGAGCCACTTAGTTATCACTTTTGCCTTATGGCAAGATGCTCCATCATGCTGGAAAAGGCATTGTTCATCACTAAACTGTTCCTGCATGGTTGGGAGAAGTTGCCCTCGGAGGATGTGTTGGTACCATTCTTTATTCATGGCTGTGTTCTTAGGCAAAATTGTGAGTGAACCCACTCCCTTGGCTGAGAAGCAACCCCACACATGAATGGTCTCAGGATGCTTTACTGTTGGCATGACACAGGACTGATGGTAGCACTCAACTTGTCTTCTCCGGACAAGCTTTTCCCAGATGCCCCAAACAATCGGAAAGGGGATTCATCAGAGGAAATGACTTTACCCCAGTCCTCAGCAGTCCAATCCCTGTATCTTTTGCAGAATATCAGTCTGTCCCTGATGTTTTTCCTGGAGAGAAGGGGCTTCATTGCTGCCCTTTTTGACACCAGGCCATCCTCCAAAAGTCTTCGCATCACTGTGCGTGCAGTTGCACTCACACTTGCCTGCTGCCATTCCTGAGCAAGCTCTGTACTGGTGGTGCCCCGATCCCGCAGCTGAATCAACTTTAGGAGATGGTCCTGGCACTTGCTGAACTTTCTTGGGCGCCCTGAAGCCTTCTTCACAACAATTAAACCGCTCTCCTTGAAGTTCTTGATGATCCGATAAATGGTTGATTTAGGTGCAATCTTCTTAATTTTAGTAGATAGAGAAAGATAGAGAAAATTGAGTGATTAAACTATGTAATTAAACATCTAGTTTTAACCTTCCTATCTTGCCACGTGGCTCTGTTTTTATACGATTGCGGGCAATTCAAAATTGTTTGAATTTACGATTCTTTTACACAATGTTGAACGCATGTTTGAAGAAAGAAAAGTATATTTCTATATTAGTAATAAGCAGCCTGTTGTGCAATGAGGTTTAATGTGTCATTCAATGATAGGATGAGCCATTCCAACTTTTAATTGTAGGCATTGCATCCTGCAATGCTTGCTGTAAAACCTGTAGTTGCTGCTGGTGGGTACAGCACTGCTCAACAATGCCTGCCAATGATCAGCGGCATAAACCAATAAGAAATACACCAGAAGACATGATCTAAATCTGCACAGGACAGGATTTGAAACATCATGATTGTGTTTGGAAGCTTCAGATTGAGGAAACTAAACTAAAACAGAAGGTATCTAATTCTGCACTAAACTGAACTTAGTGTTTTCAATCTCTTCCGGTTAGTGCTCCCAGTCCCTGGCAAAGTGTTGCACAACACTTGATTAAGTCAATCAAATCAATCAAATGTATTTATAAAGCCCTTTTTACATCAGAAACCCAGCTTGAAACACCAAACAGCAAGCAATGCAGATGTAGAAGCACAGTGGCTTGGAACAACTCCCATGAAAGGCCAGAACCTAGGAAGAAACCTAGAGAGGAACGAGGCTTTGAGGGGTGGCCAGTCCTCTTCCGGCTGTGCCGGGTCGAGATTATAACAGTACATGGCCAAGATGTTCAAACGTTCATAGATAATCAGCAGGGTCAGATAATAATAATCACAGTTGTTGTAGAGGGTGCAACAGGACACCTCAGGAGTAAATGTCCTGAGCTTTACATAGACGATCGTTCAGAGTTAGAGACAGCAGGTGCAGTAGAGTGGGCGGCAGGTAGCCTAGTGGTTAGAGTGTTGGACTAGCAACCGATAGGTTGCAAGATCGAATCCCAGAGCTGACAAGGTAAAAATCTGTCATTCTCCCCCTGAATAGGCTGCTTACTGTTCCGAGGACGTCATTGAACATAAGAATTTGTTCTTAACTGACTTGCCTCGTTAAATAAAGGTAAGCTAAAAAATAAAAGACAGAGAGTCCAAAACAGCAGGTCTGTCACAGGCAGAACAGTTGAAACTGGAGCAGCAGCATGACCAGGTGGACTGGGGAAACAAGGAGTCATCAAGCCAGGTAGTCCTGAGGCATGGTCCTAGGGTTCAGGTTCTCTGAGGAGAGAGAAAGAGACACACTATAGGACACACTATAGGCCCCGTCCGATGATACACCTGGACAGGGTCAAACAGGCAGGAACCCCACCCCCTTTACCAAAGCACACTCCTCACACCGCTAGAGGGATATCTTCAACCACCAACCTACTACCCTGAGTTAAGGCCGAGTATAGAGACAAGGCATGACACAAACCCGAGGGGGGTGCCAACCCAGACAGGAAGATCACATCAGTGATTCAAGTGACGCATGGAAGAGCACCAGTAATAGGGTTAGAGGCAGAGAATCCCAGTGGAGAGAGGGGAACCGGCCAGGCAGAGACAGCAAGGGCTGTTCGTCACTCCAATGCCTTTCTGTTCACCTTCACACCCCTGGGCCAGACTACACTCAATCATAGAACCTACTGAATAGAGGTTGAGACCGAGTTTGCGTCTCTCACACAGGCAGACCATTCCATAAAAATGGAACTCTATAGGAGAAAGCCCTGCCTCCAGCTGTTTGCTTAGAAATTCTAGGGACAGTAAGGAGGCCTGCGTCTTGTGACCATAACGTAAGTGTAGGTATGTATGTCAGGACCAAATCGGAAAGATAGGTAGGAGCAAGCCCATGTAATACTTTGTAGGTTAGCAGTAAAACCTTGAAATCAGCCCTTGCCTTAACAGTTAGCCAGTGTAGAGAGGATAGCACTGGAGTAATATGATACATTTTTTTGGTTCTAGTCAAGATTCTAGCAGCCGTGTTTAGCACTAATGGAAGTTTATTTAGTGCTTATTCCGGGTAGCCAGAAAGTAGAGCATTGTAGTAGTCTAATCTAGAAGTGACAAAAGCATGGATACATTTTTCTGCATTATTTTTTAACAGAAAGTTTCTGATTTTTGCAATGTTACAAAGATGGAAAAAAACTGTCCTTGAAAATTGTTTGTCAAAAGAGAGATCAGGGTCCAGAGTAATGCCGAGGTCCTTTTAATTGTATTTGAGATGACTGTACAACCATCAAGATGAATTGTCAGATTCAACAGAAGATCTCTTTGTTTCTTGGGACCTAGAACTAGCGTCTCTGTTCTTCCAAGTTTAAAAGTAAAACATTTGCCGATCCACTTCCTTATGGCTGAAACACAGGCTTCCAGGGAGGGCAAATTTGGGGCTTCACCATGTTTCATCGAAATGCACAGCTGTATATCGTCCGCATAGCAGTGAAAGTTAACATTATGTTTCCGAATGACATCACCAAGAGGTAAAATATGCAGGGATAGTGGACCTAAAACGGAACCTTGAGGAACACCGAAATGTACAGTTGATTTGTCAGAAAGCAAACCATCCACAGAGACAAACTGATATCTTTCCGACAGATAAGATCTAAACCAGGCCGGAACTTGTCCGTGTTGACCAATTTGGGTTTCCAATCTCTCCAAAAGGTTGTGGTGATCGATGGTATCAAAAGCAGCACTAAGGTCTAAGAGCCTTAAGTGGTGTTACAACACACAGTTTCATATTTCAAAACATCTCAGGATGATGTGTTTCAATACTCCAGCAAATTTAAGGTTTCGGCTCCTTTAAGTTGGTGGCAGATCAGTTGCCACAAGTTTTGGTGTTACTTTGTTTTAACAGTGCAATTTACTGACCAAATCTCGGCTCTATAAATGCAATATGTTGAAGCAGACATATGGGAGTCAGGTTATGTGACAGAGCTGCTCATCAGATGCACAGTAAGCAATAACAATGTTATGTGATGAGGTACTAATTATGTATATTTTTATGTCAGCTGATTTTTAGGGTCAGTGGTAGGGCTGAGGGACACCTGAGACTGTGAGAAAAAGTTGTTGTGTGGCATGGCTATACTTTCACGCAGGATCACCTCATGGCTGTACTCTCACACAGGTTCACCAACACTCACAGGGTTGAAGCAGAGCACAACCCCATTGGTACATATGAATTGAAGTTCATGACATAGCGTGTTATGACCACATACCTCCTTCATATTCTCACATTCTCACCAATGTCTATCTATTTCTCACTCTCTTTATCTCTGTCTCTCTCTCTCTACCTTTCAGCCTCTCTATCTCCCCTCGATCTCTCTCTCGCTCTCTCCCGCTATCCTCTTGCTCTGTCACTCTCACTCTCTCCCTCTCCAACCCCCTCTCTCTCTTCACCCCTGGTCCCTCTCTCTGTCACAACTGACACCTCCACAGTGGACAGGCGTGGGCTGGACTGACAGCTGATGATGAAATATGACCCAGTGATTTGCAGTATGACTGTATGTGTGAGAGTCTTAAGCCTGTGCCTCGAATGCCACCCTATTCCCTACAAAGTGCACTGCTTTTAACCAGAGCTCTATGGGATCTGGTCAAAAGCAGTGCATTAGATAGGGGATATGGTGCCATTTGGGAAGCAATTTTAAGACACAGTGGCAGAGTGGTGGAGTGAGAACTTGAACAGATGGGAGAGAAGATTTGTTACACTGCATACCTCTTCCTTGTATATCATACACTGAGCTTAAGTTTCATATTCAGGGCAGTGGGCCTCCCACAAACTTGTGTTGAGTTGCAATTTGTTTATGGCATGGTGGTAAACATATTTGCAATGATTTAGGGCTGCAGAATTAACAGAATTCAAATCGAAATTACAAAATTGATGTGCAATATCCATATTGCAAGCGATTCATATAGCATGCAACATTTTAAAACGTCACTCAGCCTCATGGAACATACATTTTTATAGTTTTATCCTCTTGCGGCTGCTTCCCACACACACCAAGCCCTGCTCCCTGTCACTCAAGCAGCACAGTTCCTCCTCGCTGTTAGATTTACTGGAAGTTTGCATTCTATTCTGTTCGGTCAAATGCAGTCAACAGATTGTTTCAAACAAGAACGATGCTGCTTTCCACTTCGCTTTTAATATAAATGATTCTATTTGTATGACTCCAACAGAAAAATAGAAGGAAGGGAAGCGCTACTAGGAAACACAATAGAATGTCTTTGTAGATAGAAGGTACTCTTTGGTTAAAAGGGAAGGCCATGCAGCCGAAACGCTTCTGAGTTTTAAAATCTTGTTTCCTTTGAACATGCCATACAAATAAAGGCATTTTAATTAAGTATGCGAAGACTGCCTTGGTCCTTCTTTGTTTTTGAGTTCACCCGAGGGTTTTGATCTATATCGCAAGTCAAATGGCAATCGCAATATTTATATTGTGCAAACATAAAATGATTGGTTCTGAATAAAAATGCATACGGTGAGTGATTATAGCATAGCTTGGAGCAATCTTGTAGCAATTTATAGCAGGGTTGTTAGAGTCTTAGAGGTCATATATCCATTCATTGTCATCAGGCAGTCAGGTCATTAAATCCAATGGACTGTCATCCCAGTCAAATAGATTCTGTCCCTTGTTTTTACATTCAGGGCAGCCTACACCAGAAAACGAGCCAAACTATGCTTGAATTCCTGACTGATTGCTATCAGGGCACTGTGACACGTTTTAATTTGTGGACCTAGAGAAATGAAAATATTCCATATGTTATCCTCCACACACTCCAGAGTCTTGGAAGGACTAATGTTCTGTCATCTGTTATTCAGTCATTGGAGTGTAGACATGGAACTCAGCGAGGCAGATAAAGTATAGTGAAACAAGGACAGGCTTGTGCAGAAACCCCAAGTTGCCAACCCAAAGGAATTAGTCTCTGTGGTGACGGATTGTAAAATGGATTTCTGCTTCATGCTCCATTTACTTGGTCTGTGTTAATATTCTGCATCGGGCCAGGTGACCGGCCAACTGGCACTTTTCCCCAGGTTAAATACCCTCTTCAGCAGGACGTCGAGCACTCATTACTCTGGCAGTGCCTGCTCTTGAAGGGAGCAGGCATCCATCCATAATCAATTTAGGCCTAGATTACACTTTGTGTTCTGTTTCCAACACTGTAGAGTTTAAGATTTCCTTTGGAGGTCAAGCTACATGAATAAGAAAGACCAGGTTGTATTTTCTTTACTGATTAGAGTCGTTAAAAAGGGAAGGTTGGTTTAGTTCCATATTGAGAGGAGGGTGTATGGCAAGTATCAGCTCAGGACCTGAGAGACTGAACAATTACATTTGTTGCATTCAATTTGAGGAATACGTGTCCTTTTTTATGATATCTAATTTACTGTACGTATTACTTACCATCATTAATACATCAAACCAAGGGTAAGTCTACATTTTGAAATGTTAACTGACATTAAGAATGATGTCATTTTTGAACGTGCTGCCATCCTATCTCATCCTAGTTAGTTTGAAACAACTAAATGGAAATGACGGGAAAGGAAACACACATTAGATGAACATGGAGCGTGATTGACCATAGAGTATGTTCACCTGCCTGCCACCACGGTTCTCCTCTCCTGCACTGCAGCACACACACACACACACACACACACACACACACACACACACACACACACACACACACACACACACACACACACACACACACACACACACACACACACACACATACACACACACACACACACACACAGACAGACAGACAGAACTTACAATGACACCGACAGCCATTGAACCTGCCGTTTATGTTTTAATTCCAATGACTTTAGAGCAGAATAAAAACGTCTCTTGTGCCACTAGGCTAACATCATAAAAACCGCACAAAGAAGATGTCAAGTTGAAAGGGACCTCCATTGGAAAAATAAACCTGTCTTTTGAAGAACCTGGCTAAGCTAAGCCTCTACCACTAATGCATTAACACATTATTGTTTTTCTTCTCTTTTCAAATGAATTGCATTAATTGTGGACACTTGTGTATATGTAAAATGTGATAATGCACACCAACAACGTGCAATTTTCCAGTTGAGTCTCGCTGTTGAGACGACATAACCTAGCCTCATTATTCAGAAGAAAAACGACAACTCTGTGATGATGGCCCATTATATTAAATGCAGAGAGAGAGAGAGAGAGAGAGAGAGAGAGAGCTTATGAAGATGACTGTATTGTAAGGCTGTCTATATCTGCCCTACAGTGGGTCCTCTTGGGAGAAGTGCCACAGTGCAAAGTGTTCCCAGTGGTACGTGGAATAGTTGAGAGGGGAAACCTAATAACTCAGTAAATAGAGGAGAGGCTGCCAATTACAGTCAGTTAGAAAGAGGATGGGTTTAGACACACTGAGGCCGACTACGTGCAGACTCCCCTGAGATTTCTCGTTCACCACCGGGCCTTTCTCTCTAAAGGAAATATGAGGACCATTATGGGAATCCAAACAATACATGTACTATCATGAATGATATCAGTAAACTAAAAATACATATCTAAACAAAAGTTTTGTTCCTGATCATTTTTAAAAGATTAGATATACGGCTCTTTCATGACAGCAATCTCATCTTTCATCTGGCCTGGATTTGTATTTATATGGTGTTTTGAATTGTCCAGGAAACATTTATCTCCAAATAGCTATTGTATGACTGACCCACAGTCTTGATATCCATTACACCACTGATAAGTAAGTAGTCTAGCTGGATAAACCTCTAAAGAGCACATCATGTTTCACTTTCAAAGTAGATTTCACAACACAGTGTATAAACAATCCATAATTCATGATTTGCACATAGTTAAAAGATAACTGGAAGCATTACAATGTGGAAACGACTAGACAATGCTCCAATATTCCACTTCCACTTCCATACACCTTGCAATAATGCATTGAAATACCCCAAAATATGCCAAATATCAAAGTAGAGTGGAGGCCATGGTTTAGCTATGGTTCTGCCCCAGATCTCGCTGACAAAGCCAGTCAAGTGGCAGGAAGATGAGCCACCGACTGTGTTGCAAGATTCTTTCTGAGGCCCATCCTGTGGATTAGGGGCCGGTGGGGCCACAAGGCTCGTGCCCTCCACAGTTTGTTTATCTTCATCTGGTTTGGAAGGTTTTGACATTCAGCAGAATTTTTACAACAACATCACAATGTTCCATTGTCATTAGTTTGTGCGGTAGTCACACACTCACCACTGGGTTCAGATAATATGTGGTGTTCCTCAGTGTTCTATTCTTTGACAACTGAAATACTTTTTTTTTTAAATACAACAACAAATAAAGTGTAATATGTCTCTGGCCATAGTTGCAGGCTCTACATTCTACACTGAACACAACTTGATCACCAGCTCGTGCACTGAAACTACATCAGATAAGTAGCATCTGGATGGTTGGTTGTAGACCATGTCATTGCAGGCCCAGTCTTGCCAAGGTACATCCTGCACACTGCACACTGTAAAAACACTTAACTGGATTGCATCCTAGTTGCCACAGCAACACACCACTGGTGGTGCTGACAGAGCACTCTGCACACACCCACAACCATACATACACACTGCAGACACACCCCAACACGCTACAACACCCACCTCCTCTGACTCCTAGTTCCAGACGAGCCTGCTCCGAGAGAACACGCATGCACACACACACACACACACACACACACACACACACACACACACACACACACACACACACACACACACACACACACACACACACACACACACACACACACACACTGCAGCCTTAATTAACTCAGCCACTTCGTTCAGTTTTCCTCTGTCTGTCTGTCTCTCAGAGTAGACTGGTAAACAAGCCCCCAACGGGAAGGGAATGAGCCTGCTGCATTTTAATAAATCGATGTGCTAATCATCGGAGGCGTATAGAGTGCCCCGGCCACGCTTCCTCTTCCCTTTGAGGGTTATTTAATTAGGCTGCGATGCCCAACACCTCTCCTCTGACATGCACACAAGTGCAAGGTGTAATTGATTTTCTCTCTCCTCATTCTCTGATGCTTTAACATGGAAAACGACGTGCCGGGCAAAGTGAATTTAATGACAAAAACCGGTCAACAAAGGAGCTAATTTCTGGGCTTAGAGAAAGTTTGACTTAAGCTCTCCGGCTGTATTGTAGTAAGTTAATGAACTGAGATTAATCCTTGACAAATAACTGGTGGATGTTTACAAAATGCCAGATCTGTATGTAGATAACTTCTTCAATTTGGCACTGGTGATTTTCTTTTTATCAATGTCAGCCCTGCCTGTCCAAGAGGCCATTGGGTTTGGACAAATACACTGTCAAACTACATTGTGTAATGCCATTAAAAAAGTAATCAACAAGCACAGTAAGCACCTAGTAGCACATGAATCATGGTGTTATAGGTTAACATACCGTACATACAGTAGTTGAGCATAGCTAATTACCGCTCAACCTGCATAAACGGAGAACAACCCAGTTACATGTACAAGACAAACATTGCTTGTCTGACTCCAGCTACAGTACATTGCTCATAAATTATTTATTAGCTATACAAACACAGGCAAACATTCTCTCACTATACAGTAGGTGCACACCCACTGTCCGCTGTTCTGTATGTCTCTACAGCGAAGAGATAGGGTAATTAAAGAGCTGTGTTTGACTGGTCCAGACAGGGGCTGAACAAAGCTACCCAGTCAGTTCACGTGACACTCTTTACTGATTTTGGCATGAAGTCCATAAGTCTCCTCTCTTCTACTCTACTCTGTCAATGAGAGACTGAAGCAGGCAGTTCCTGGGGCCCACCATCCAACCGACAGAGCTTTGCTGGCTCATCTAGACAAATCCCTGGGATGGAGCGGAGCTTCTGCTGGGCTCAGGGTGACAGAGACGGTGCCAGAAAGTACATGCCCTTTCCGACACATTCTTCTCATTTTACCGACATCAGACCTACATTATGGAAACCAGGATGTCCATCTGCTTACAATAATGTAAAACAGCTTTACTTGACATCCGCTATGCAACAAATACCAACAGCTGCAGCTTGCTAAAGTAAGCTTTTCTCCACCATGCAGACACACACTGCTTATCTCTCCCTCCACCACCACACCACCCCAAACCCACCTCTAGTTCTTACCTCCTCCCTGCCAGAAGCCCCATCCTTGCTTTACAGTGTGAAGTATGTTTTGTGTCCCCAGGGTTTGAGGATGAACATTGACTGTCAGTTTGAACTTGCAGACAGCCACACACACACACACACACACACACACACACACACACACAGACACACACACACACACACACACAGACACACACACACACACACACACACACACACACACACACACACACACACACACACACACACACACACACACACACACACACACACACACACACACACACACACACACAGACACACACACAGACACACACACACACACACAGCTATCCCATCCAGGGGTGCCGGAGTAGTGAGCTGCATGGAGAAATTCTTGTATTCTTTATCAGCTTTTTTCCCCTCCTTCCCATTTTAATTCCAGACTTTGGCCCATAGCTCAGATGTCTGTCATAGCTATCCTTTGCATGTGGACGTACACATATACAAATGACTTAAGTTTAACAATGTGAATATCCTGAAGTATCAATGTGAAACCAGTTTATTGCTCTGACAAGGGGAAGGGAATATTTTGTTTCTTTCATTCCTGCGTTAGACCTATATTTTCAACAGCATACTGATTGGGTTGCGTTGAGAATCCTTGGCAAGGGTTGTTACTGCTGCTGCATGGTATTCACTGGTTATTTCATGTTTGGAAACCTCTCCAAACCTTTTAGCTCATTACTTATTTATAGCTTCTTTTTTTGCCTTGTCAAACTGTGGCCTTGCTTCTGGTGCCAGCAAGTGCCCCAGTCTACAGTTTTGCATCTCGCAAGGCTAACCTGTATTAATATTTCAAATCAGGACAGCAAACAAGCCCCAGACCATCTTTTGATTGACAGGCGAGGTAATCCAGACACTGTTCAGATTATTGATGCATTGTTGAGACAGGGGGTTGTGTTCCATGAAAAATAGAAAATGGCAAACATTTGTCCATTAATTTTACAGAGATTAATTGAATAATTCTTGTTTGGAGTTCTAAGGCTCGAGGTTGAATGTTCCATGAAGCACAGATGGAACCATGAATAATACATTGGGTTCCGAGAGAAAATGTTAGTGCATCTGCATGCATAGAATTAATTTCTTGTTAGTGTTTTCCAATGTCAAACAAGATTTCTTGTGTTCCTCAGCTATCATAATTCTAATTGCACAGATATAAAAATGAAAAAAAAACACAAACTACTGTATGTCAACCATGACCCACAGAGGAGAGATGGAGAGAGGAATCCCTCCACTAACATAACGATGTCCTGTTATTTCCCAAATATGTATATACAGTTCTTTAAGCTTCAATGTTCAGTTTGAATTGACCATGATTGGACAATAACCACAATAACCACAGATCAAATCAAACTTTATTTGCCACATGCGCCGAATACAACACGTGTAGACTTTACCGTGAAATGCTTACTTACAAGCCTTTATAAATCAACAGTGCAGTTCAAGAAGAAGAAAATATTTGCCAAGTAGGCTAAAATAAAAAAGTAATAATAAAAAGTAACACAATAAGAATAACAATAACGAGGCTACAGTTGAAGAAGGAAGTTTACATATATTTAGGTTGGAGTCATTAAAACTTGTTTTTCAACCACTCCACAAATTTCTTGTTAACAAACTATAGTTTTGGGAAGTCGGTTAGGACATCTACTTTGTGCATGACACAAGTAATGTTTCCAACAATTGTTTACAGACAGATTATTTCACTTATAATTTACTGTATCACAATTCCAGTGTGTCAGAAGTTTACATACACTAAGTTCACTGTGCCTTTAAACAGCCTGGAAAATTCCAGAAAATTATGTCATGGCTTTAGAAGCTTCTGATGGGCTAATTGACATAATTTGCGTCAATTGGATGTGTACCTGTGGATGTATTTCAAAATTCCAGAAAATTATGTCATGGCTTTAGAAGCTTCTGATGGGCTAATTGACATAATTTGCGTCAATTGGATGTGTACCTGTGGATGTATTTCAAGGCCTACCTTCAAACTCAGTGCCTCTTTGCTTGACATCATGGGAAAATCCAACAAAAAAAAGTCAGCCAAGACCTCATTGTAGACCTTCACAAGTCTAGATCATCTTTGGGAGCAATTTCCAAATGCCTGAAGGTACCACGTTCATCTGTACAAACAATAGTACGCAAGTATAAACACCATGGGACCACGCAGCCGTCATACCGCTCAGGAAGGAGACGTGTTCTGTCTCCTAGAGATTAAGGTGCAAATCAATCCCAGAACAACAGCAAAGGACCTTGAGAAGATGCTGGAGGAAACAGGTACAAAAATATCTATATCCACAGTAAAAATAGTCCTATATCGACATAACCTGAAAGGCCACTCAGCAAGGAAGAAGCCACTGCTCCAAATCTGCCAGAAAAGGGCTTGCAACTGCACATGGGGACAAAGATCGTACTTTTTGGAGAAATGTCCTCTAGTATGATGAAACAAAAATAGAACTGTTTGGCCATAATGACCATCATTATGTTTGGAGGAAAAAGGGGGAGGCTTGCGAGCCGAAGAACATCCCAACCGTGAAGCACGGGGGTGACAGCACCATGTTATGGGTTGCTTTGCTGCAGGAGGGACTGGTGCATTTCACAAAATATATGGCATCATGAGGGAAAAGAATTACGTACATATTGAAGCAACATCTCAAGACATCAGTCAGGAAGTTAAAGCTTGGTCGCAAATGGGTCCTTCAAATGGACAATGACCCCAAGTATACTTCCAAAGTTGTGGCAAAATGGCTCAAGGACAAAACGTCAAGGTATTGGAGTGGCCATCACAAAGCCCTGACCTCAATCCTCTAGAAAATTTGTGGGCAGAACTGAAACAGTGTGTGCGAGCATGGAGGCCAACAAACATGACTCAGTTACACCAGCTTTGTCAGGAGGAATGGGCCAAAATTCACCCAACTTATTGTGGGAAGCTTGTGGAAGGCTACCCAAAACTTTTGACCCAAGTTAAACAATTTAAAGGCAATGCTGCCAAATACTAATTGAGTGTATGTAAACTTCTGACCAACTGGGAATGTGATGATGAAATAAAAGCTGAAATAAATCATTCTCTCTACTATTATTCTGACATTTCACATTCTTAAAATAAAGTGGTGATCCTAACTGACCTAAGAGAGAATTCTTACCATGATGAAATGTCAGGAATTGTGACAACGGAGTTTAAATGTAGTTGGCTAAGTTGTATGTAAACTTCCGACTTCAACTGTATATACAGGGGGCACCGGTACAGAGTCAGTGTGCAGTGGTACAGGCTAGTTGAGGTAATCTGTACATGGTGGGGGCAAAGTGACTATGCATAGGAAACAAACAAACATTTGTCTGCTCTATGTCCCTTTCTATTTCTATGCTCACGACAATACTTATTGCGTGTGTTGGTGATATTTCATCGATTTCTGAGAGGCAATGTTGCAAACCAACCATGGTCATCTCAGCGCTATCCATCCATCTGAAAGCCTCATGTGATTTGTCAGACTGACTAATCTTACACCCATCAGGGTCTAGCTGACAAGACCAGCTACGCATCCTGACAGAGCAGTCTAAACTCCATGATCTTGTCGGAGCATGCAGGTTATATCAAATAGGCCTCATGCAAACCTTATCAGAGTTGATTCTGTCATAACAATGTCCAAAGAGAGGGTGAATTATTACTGCATGGATGCCTGTACCTTTCCACTTTAAAAACACAAGGCAACCTGACGTCTCCACTAAATCGTTCTCAGTGATTTTCCTCTGTTGGATTCAGGTGAAAGGATACCATAATATAACACATTCCATATTTTAAATAGACTCTGATTGAGTTGCTTTTCAATTGATTATTTTTCAAATCAACCAAGGTAAATGTCATCAGAAAGGAAACTTCCAACAGTGCACAGTGGACTGTTTATGTTAGATAATTTAACTAAAGTATTGTTTGATAAATAAAATATTGAGATTGAATAAATAAGTGGTTAAGATTGAATGGTTTGATTACTATTTGCCTGATTACTACATTGTCCTTTCGCACAATTCCGCCCAGAAATGACATAATTTCAAAGCTAGCGTCTGTCTCCACACCCAGTGGATGTTTACACTTGTCCTTTATTTATGTGCAGCCCACATTATGATGATCTGATCTCTATCATGTTACAGTTAGTTTATTTTGGATAAACTTTTTATGAAAGAAAAGCTTTGTCCAATGGTTGGTTAGTGACTGGCTGGCCTGTCAGCCTCCCCAGGTGGTCCTGGCTGCAGTATTGGAGCGTTTGTATATTATGTTTACCAAGGGGGCATAGGAAATTAGGTCCCTTGAGAACCAGGAGAGAAGGCCTGTAAGGGCAGCACGTCAGGCCTCTGGTGAGTGATGCAGTGATAGTCTCTGTTAACAGCTCTGCTCCCCTGCTCTCAATGGAGAGGTCTGGAAATCAGCTTTGTCTTTCGTTTCTTAGTCACATTTAGTTTCCACAAGATGGCACAGAGGGGCATAATACAGTATGGAGTTGTCATACCTCCATAAAGAAGAGAACGTAGAGGTCAAATACAAACCTGTAGCCTTTGGAAATACAAGAGAGTGGTATACACTAGAAAATGGCTGCACAAAATTTGCCTTGGCAATCCCACTATCAGGCCATTTGCAAGGTTCCTAGCAGAGAGCAGTTCTGAGCAGAGGGCAGTTCCTAGCAGAGGGCAGTCAGTTCCTCCTCTGAGAAAGCACACAGTGAGTTCAGCTGTTGCCAGGGGCAACGGGCCATTCACTCTGACACAGCCCAGGGCGGATGCAGAGGGGATCCCAGGCACGGTTAACCTCTGGTGGGAAGTCAGGAAGCACTAGGGGGTGTCCTGGTGTGTGCCCACTGTGGCATGTTCAGCTCAGTTGTCCTTAAACAAAGGGTCTTTGGGTGCGGTGTTTGAAATGTATATCAACTGGAAAAGGAAATCCAGCACTCAATAGAAATATTCTTTAGAACTTCCAAGACTAGGTTTAGATAGGCAGCCAAATTCTGATATTTTTTTCACTGATTGGTCTTTTGACCAATCGCATCAGATCTTTTTACATCAGCTCTTTTTCAGAGCTGATCTGGTTTGTCAAAAGACTAATAAGTGAAAAACATATCAGAATTAGGTTGACTGTCTAAACTCGGCCGAAATAGTCTTTATCACTTTGAACATTAATTCCAGTGAGTGTGGGTTTCCCTTTTTCTACAGTGGACTGCAAATGAGGGTCAGCAGAGGTCAAGGGGAGGATCCTCCATGTCTATTTAGTATGTGCAGGTATGGATGCATCTAGTTATGTTAATAATATTCCCTCTGTCTGTGTAAAGTAATGGCTGAGATTGGAGAGATGTGAAAAGTGTGAAGGACGGAAAAACGTAATTTGTAATGCATGTTTATGTTGGGATGGAAGGCAACACAGTCCCTGAAGATATCTTTACCCTTGTCCCTGAAGTTATAGTCTTTTTGAACCACTTTAGGGTAAAACTACTTCCAACTGGGCCCGACAACCACAAACACTTAATCCAAATCAGAAGAAAAATCTGAAGTTTCCTCACTTCTTTAATAATTCCATGAATCATTTGGTACCCTGTGAACGTCGTCCTTCACCTCCGCTGCATGGGAATGTCTTCCTTCATGTCCTCAGCATGAGTTCTCTCACTCTCAATCCCTCTATCTCTTTCTCTCTCTCTCACTCCCTCTTTTTTTGTCACAACTCGTCCTGAGCTTGTTTTTTCTTCTTTTCGGCGAGTCTCCCGTGATGAATCTGATAAGAGTAATGTGTCAGGCGGGAGACGTTTGAAAAATGGCTTCAATTATCCTCTTCATGGTGCATTCCCCACGCTGTGTTGCCTTTATCGCAGCAATGTTTACATTCATTAGCACTTGTCTATTAGCACTTGTCTAAATGTCACTTTTTAATCAATCCTCTCATTCTACTCTCTCTGACTCTGTGTCTGTGTCTGTGTCTCTGTGTGTGTGTGTCTCTGTGTCTCTCTGTGTCTCTCTGTGTCTCTGTGTGTCTCTGTGTCTCTGTGTGTCTGTCTGTCTGTCTGTCTGTCTGTCTGTCTGTCTGTCTGTCTGTCTGTCTGTCTGTCTGTCTGTCTGTCTGTCTGTCTGTCTGTCTGTCTGTCTGTCTGTCTGTCTGTCTGTCTGTCTGTCTGTCTGTCTGTCTGTCTGTCTGTCTGTCTGTCTGTCTGTCTGTCTGTCTGTCTGTCTGTCTGTCTGTCTGTCTGTCTGTCTGTCTGTCTGTCTGTCTGTCTGTCTGTCTGTCTGTCTGTCTGTCTGTCTGTCTGTCTGTCTGTCTCTCTCTCTCTCTCTCTCTCTCTCTCTCTCTCTCTCTCTCTCTCTCTCTCTCTCTCTCTCTCTCTCTCTCTCTCTCTCTCTCTCTCTCTCTCTCTCTCTCTCTCTCCCGCCCCCACTCTTGATATCTATTTAGGTCTACATGTAGTGCAAACCGATGCTATCAAGCAGCAAAGAAAATGTTTGGTCTGTCTTCCATTAGCGAACATTTCCGTCAAGACTATACATGTCGGAGCACATAGGCCTAGAATACATGTCTTGGAGAAAAGCCAAGTATTGACATGCACATGCATCTCCTCCATTTCCAATGTAAGCCACCTTTATTTACCCAAAATGTACATTTTCAAAAGGTTAATCGGTTTAATGAACAATTTATCTTTGTGGAGTTAAACAGCTAGAACAGTGGAGAGTGGGCTAGAACCAGACATTGTAGCAGCTAGTACAGCCAGCCAGCACCCCAACACTCCATAACAGTACGCCGTCCCAGCATGTCGCTACTTCTCCTCTCGTCTGATTGGACAGATTGAACAACTAAGCATCTCTGACACCGGCAGTGTCCTTGGCCTCCATGATGAGACTGTCGTGCTCGCAGCAAAGGGCCAAATGTGTTGAGACACATGGGCTTCCCTGATGAAGGGGCCGACTGATGGCTTAACACAGGGGGACTGGTGCATTGTGGACCATCAGCAGGCATCACTCGGGTCACTCCAAGCCATGGCCCATTAGGAGTCCGTAAACTAACACTGGTTGTCAGGCAGGAGCGCTGGAAAGGGAGCCACGGAGGAGGGCCTCCGACTTCTTAGGCCAGCTCACCACAAGGTTTCTGCACCGGTGAGCACGATCAAACCCCGTCCTGGCTGGCCCTCGCCAATCCATCCTGTCACTCTATTAAACAGAATGTATTGGTTGTTTCACGCCAAGTTAAGGAGGTGACAGGGAAAGTCAACTTGACCTTGGAATGCTCCAACAGGTTGAGTCCACTTTTAAAGACATGAGACCAAAACACAAATAAAGTTTTAACTTGTTAGTTAAGTCATTTAGTTAGTTAACTATTTATAGTTTTTATAACTATCTACCTATGAACAATTTAAGACTCAAATTGTTTTTCTTAACTGGTCAACATACAACAAAGCCTTTCCAAAGATTGTCAAAAACTGTGTTAGCGCACAATGATACACAACAGTACATTGAGATTGACCTCTTTCCGCAACATAACTGAATAAATGTATGCATACATAATTGCATACAATTAAGTAAGCGGTCCCATCAGACAGACCTGGTTCTAACTGCAGTGGCCTGGTCAAGACTTTCCCATCTGCATTTTTCATGGTCTGTATTTTGGTTTCTACGGCCAAGGAAAAGAGGATGAAGTCCTCTAAATATTTATCAGCTCGTGAAAGCTGTGCCTTGGCCAAAATATATGAGAGCCTGGAGTCGATCCACTGCCACATTCCTCCCCAGTGCAGAAGTCCATGACAGTGCCAGTTCCCTGGAGAGTTTGTCTTTTCTTATGGGCACATGAATTATCAGCGAAACACTTCTAAATACACACAGGTACAGTACATGCAGTACACTTCCAAACTGTCTAACATGATAGACTGTAACAGATAATTGTACACAAGCTTTATTGTACAATGTTGTAATCACTTCAATTGACAAAATGATGATTAAATGATCGCAATTTAAAGAAAATAAAGAACAATGATGTATCCATGATGTGAGAGACCAACTCAAGGTTCCTTAATAAGGCTGTTGTTTAACTTATTCTCTAGTCTACACAAACAGGCCTACTTGCTGCACCCAATAGTCTTTTGTAATAGCTGAACAGGTCTTTCAAAATTAGCCCTAGGATCGTGTTCTAACTGAAACCTACACTATTGAACCTCTCTTTTTGCACTACATGTGTGGACTGTTGACTTATATTTATACATAGAAACGTGACCAGATCTTGGAATCAAGTGGATGGGACCTGCAGAAATAATTGAACTCCATTCGAAAGGAAAATATTTAAGTGCCTGGTACATTTAAAAGAACAATATTTTCTTTAGGCCCAATGTATTTGGACTGCAAGGTCTGCTGGTCTCAAAGTTGATCCCGTACGTGCCACACGTAAAGCTATTCACAATAAAGCTTTTCTAGAGTAGACTCCTATGGTGGTGCTTAGATAGACTGCTTAATTAAGCTGGATCTCATTGATCTTCTCATAACTGTTGTTACTCAGCATGCATCTCACTAATACACATGTTAAATAGGGAGTCTTTTGTATCCACACCACACTAATTGAACTATAAGGGGCCCCGGAGGATTGAAAACATTATTTTGAACAGACAATAATAATATTATTAACAGAGTAAATTATAATTGTAAAATGTGTACATGGCCTTATTCTTATCAAAGTTCAGTATTTTTTCTGTCAGTAAACAAAGAAGTGGACAGCGATTTAGACTCTCTATGTCTCTTTGGTCCAGATTGTATTTTGAACAATGCCTTGTACTTTACTCTAGCACTCTATGGCAGGAATAGCTCAGTCAGTGAGAGGAAAAGGTTGCAGCAAAGCATGAGATGTTTGCTGGGTTGCCTCGTGCTTACTGTAAAACAAACCCAACAACCAACACATCCAATAAACTGGCTACAAAACATGAGAGCAGGAATACCTTTCCCACACGCCCCCAGAATCTGATAACAAACTCACTCTGCAAATTCCCCCGATGACAGCGGGCCTGATAAGTTGATGGTCACCCTGATATGTGGGGCAAGGCACTGTAACCAGAGAATGTTCCATCGCCGTTGGGGTTTACTCACCAGATACACAGCCAAGTCAGTGCTCTGCTATCCACCCCAGTTTACTCACAACTAGATAGAGCCAAGTCAGAGCAATGCCCTCCGCTAAAGAACCCATAATTAGAACTCAGAACTAGAACTACAGAACCCAGAATTAGAACCAAAAACCAGAATTAGAACCCCAAACTACAGAACCCAGAACTAGAACCCAGAACTAGATATCCCATAATTAGCATATACTTAATTTTATCCCCTTCTTGCACTGTACAACAATCGCGGTCTTAGTTAGCCGGGTTAGCCAGGAATTCAGTCTTGCAATCACACTTTGTCAGCCTAAGATCGATCAAACCAACTTATCGTGAATGATTCATAAATGATGCTGCAGTATTATCACACATCTTCAGGCAGCTATAGTTTTACTGTACTTCAGGGGTTTGCATCAGTTCAGCAAACAGATAAACGGTTATAAGTCTCTCTAACCTTTTAAGGGTAGAGTATAGTATATAATTTTCACATCGCTGTCTAATGTTAATTAGATGTGTACATACTAGAGCACATGACTGGCGTATAGATGTACATAGTTACATCCCACTGGGCAGAAACTGGTTGAATCAACGTTGTTTCCACGTCATTTCAACAACAAAAATTCAACGTGAGGACGTTGAATCAATGTGGAAAACTGATTGGATTTGCAAAAGTCATCAACGTAAAGGAATTTTGAATTTTTTTCACTCAAATTTTTTTAACCTAAATCCAATGGCATAATTACATTTTTGTTGATTTCACATTGAATTCACATTAGTTGACAACTCAACCAAATGTAATTTGGACATTGAAGTGATGTCTGTGCCAGTGGGATAGTTACGGCGCTTGATATAGGCCTACTTGCTTTATTTCCCCAGAGATGTGAATTAAAATTAAGAATAATGTTTGATTCATTGAAACATGGATGATTATTTGTAGGCTTGACAGTGGCAGGTGGTCATTGTCACAATGGGCCTGTCTCAGCAAAGTGTGAGGCCATACACCTGTGGAGACTGGGACAATTAGTCTAGAAGAGCAAGGACCACAGCCCTGTGTTCAAAAGATCTGAAGGGCACTAAGAGCGTTGGGGCCAGTAACAGAAAGGTGGCTGGTTCGAATCCCTGAGCCGACTAGGTGAAAAAATGCATGCCTCTCCAAAACTGTATTTAAAGTGTGGATTGGTTGGCCAAGAGAAATCAACCATGTAAAAATATAGATTTTTTTTGTTTGTTGGGCGAAGTCATTCAATCTAAATATATTTCTGGTCCAATAATGGGTTTTACTACAGTATTTGCTACAGTAGGCCTATTACTCAATAAGTAGACTGACAAATATTGAATGTCCCTGGTAGCCGTGTACACTGCTAAACCACAAAGCTCCAAACACAGTACAGAAGGTCTCTTTTTTTAGTGTCATGATGAAAGACATGGGATTAATAGGATCCCTCTGTGACTTGGACACCTCCCGGGTAACTGTACCTTGAACACATGGTTTTGCTGAGGAGTTGAACGATGGCACTCCCAAGGCCAAAAGTGACTGCCTACAACCTCGAGCAGACATAAACCTGATTTACTCCTGTCACTTGGTCTACGACTGTTTTATGCATAAAGACGACATGAAGTACCGTTAAAATGGAGAGTAGTGCATTGTTTATTTTCACAGGAACATTCCAGGAGTTGACAGCTATTCCCCTTACTATTCTCAAAGAGCTGAAGTGCTGTGTATTTTCCAGACTCCAGACACTCTGGACTCCCACTAACATTCGTATGTCTAGTACGCTAAATAATGTGTCTCTTATTCACCACTTCCATTTGATAATGCTACTGACTGAATGTGCTTCATTTTGGTAATAATAATCACTGAAATGCACTTCCAAAGACCATCTTAACCTCATTTTGCTGTGTGTTGTCAAAGAGCAACAAGCGAGTGACTTGGGTTGAGATCTATATTTGAATTCTGGGGTTCGTGGCATTCCGGAACACATTCTCTACATGGCTGCACAGGGCTCTCTACGAAATGTCACAGTAACCAGATCGTTACACACTTGACTCCAGTAACACCTCCGTTAATTACCATGGAACAGAACCACGTGCTGATCCAAGAAAAGATCCCAGAATTAGCATACATGTTTATAGATTACTTTGTGCTAAGAATGTGTGTTACACAAGTTTGTGATAAAATAAATAAGCTTCCCTAAATAAACTTCACACATATCGATTAATTGTTTTTTCTTAAGATGTTGTGGACTTTAATAATACTTACTTAAATTTGTCAAAACAATGGCAAAGTCTTTTGTTCACAATCACAATTACATTTAGTTCACAATCCGACTTGTAATTTACTGTTTGAGAGTGCCATGCATGAACTGAACTGAAGCAGACAAAGGTACCATTTCACGCATCAGGCATCTCCTAAGGAGGTTCCCAGTCAGCCCGAGGGTTCAGAAGGTCAGGAGATTAATCTACAGATCCCTTGGGTTCAGTGTTTTTACAGGACAGAGAGAAACTTCTAAATGCTCCCCATTGTGTTGCAAAACTGGTGACTCATATTCATATGGGAAATAAAACGGTGACCTTTCACCCCTGGTCTCCTGGTCAATCAACGAGAGACATAGGCTTCATCCCAAATGGCACCCTATTCCCTATGCAGTGCACTACTTTTGACCAGAACCATCTAGGCTCTGGTCAAAAGTAGTGCACTATGTAACAAATAGGGTGCCATTTGGAACGCACTCATATCATGTCAAAAATGTGTTATATTTACCAGATGCCATATTAGGTTAAAAGTGGCCAACAATCTTAACTAAATTTAACCAAAGCGAACCAAAGAGAGTCATAGTGTTCCATTTTGGAACAATGACAATACCTAAAGCCGGGAAATAGAAACGCAGAATCATTTAGATGGAAACAAAACATTATGAATGGTCCATTAGGCTGTGTGCTGACTACAGGAGATGGCTAGCTGCAACAAAGGAGGTTGGACAGGGAAATTGTGTTTTTTTGTCTTCTAATTCCACCAATGAATGAAAAGAAGGAACAGAGAGAAAGAGTGAGAAAGAAACTGACTCAATGAAAAAGATTTTAAAAAGTCTTACTGGGCTAGGTCTCTGAAGCCTGAGGTTCAGAGTGGACCCATGCAGTGGGCTTTTCCCAAACACTTTGTTAATTTGTCTGTTTGACAGACTGGCTGGACAGCTCTCTGGCTGCCTGCCATGTCCTGCCTGGGACACTGGACCAATTCCTGGATGGGAGAGCCGCCTCAGCCCCCCTCCCACTCCAACCCTCTGCCCCTCTTGTCCCCCTGCCTGGACATTGACCCAGCTCTAGTGCAACCTGGACTCAGGGGTTGACGTAATATAGTAAACGTAAACCGGTCACCCTCCATTTGGTATGATATGTTACATTTTGTAAAGTATGTAATAATTTGTGTTATGTTCCGAATTATAATTTGTGTGATATGTTACGAATTGAAATTCGTACAATGAGACCAGGCTGTCTCGTGCCACAGGCTCAGCCCCCCTCCCCTCTCTCAGCCCCCTTCCTGATCTTTTGCCCCTCTGGTCCTCCTGCCTTGCCACTAGACTAATTACTGGGCAGGACACGCCCACCAAAGCCCCCCTTTCGTCCCAACCCTCTCCCCCTCTTGTCCCCTACCTGGACCTGGACCCTGCTGTAGGGGCTCTATGGCCTCATTGACCAGAGGGAGGAATGCCCTCTTCCCAGCCCCAGGCTGGTGCAGCTGACGTCTTTTCCCTAGCTTAGTGGCGGCCATTCCTGGGCCCTGCGTTTGTCTAGCCAAAGCCTGGCACTCAGCGTGCACTCTTCTTTCACCGCTGGCACGGACATGCCATTCTGTGTTTGATTATTTAGCAGTTTAAAGGTGGCTTGCTGGGCGTAAACTGTCTCCTCCCTGCCCTGCTGCTCGTTCTTTGTTTAGGGAGCTTGCTGCGAAGCAGGGTTTTTGTGAGCTGGGAGTAGGGGTGGAGGAAGGGGGTAGGGTAGGTGTGAAGATTTAGGGGTGCATAACTTCAGGCTGCCCACCTCATCCCGACAGAGCTACAGCTGACAACAGATCTAGCAGTGGGGCTGCTGCCATCTCCATTTACACGGGGACCCCCATGTGCTTCATTAGCGCTGGCCTGGCAAAGTGAAACCAGTTGTTCCACAGACTCAACAAGTGCAGCAAATAAGACCTGATGGCTGTTTTGATTTGTAGTTAGTTACAAACGGGATCAAATATCTATACTACGTACTTTTAGTAGCATTCTTACTGTAGGTTATACATTCTGTATATTATTTAGACTTAAACTGTTTTTGTATTATTCCCTTTGGCTACTTTATTTGAATTTGAACAAAGTGTCAAAGTCCATATCGTTCTCCAGTGCATTTGGATAAATGTATAATATTGTTTAATGACCCTCCTCTGACTGTTATCTTCTGTATAGAGCAGCAGGGATCAGTTAATGAACCGAACCTGCCCATCAGACTCCAGTTAAGCTTTTAGAGAACCACATCCAGTGTGAAACCTAGCCCGCTAAACACCCTTACCGTACCTATTTGCCTGGTAATTGTGTAATTAGAGAATCGCTAAATAATTTACCCACCAACAGGGACATAATTTGCAGCAACATTTGCTAACAGAAGTGAGTTCTCAATTTATAAACATGAATTCAGGGTTAAATACCTTTCTCCACCCTGAATCCTTTCCTGAATTATTTTCTCTAATTCAAACGCACACGCACACACAAATGTGAGTTTTGTCCTTTTCCTCTACTTAAACAGAAAGTGCAATGCAACACTTCTTTATATTGCCCAACAGAAGTTGGGCGTTACACCACTCCCAACAAAACTAGACAGTATTGTCAAACTATAATGTCATGGTGGATCTCTGGGTTACATCCAGAGATCAGGAACAAAAGTATTTACAAGGTTGTCATGATAAGAAGACCTGAGGCAGTATAGGAGATAAGCTCTTCCTCCGCACACAATGCACAATTCAGCTATGGTTGTGTCTCAAATAGCACCCTATTCCCTACATAGTGCACTACTTTTGACCAGAGCCCTGTGGGTCCTGGTCAAAAGTAGTGCACTATTGGGAATAGGGTGTCATTTGGGATGCATCATACATCCTCTTGGATCCTGTGGCAACCTACCCAGCCATGATGTCACAACACGCTTCTCTGTTGTTTATCTCTGTCATAAAAGTTAGGGGAACGTCCCAAATGGCACCCTGTTCCCTATATACTTCACTTCT